>NC_092057.1:2666299-2992549 GCF_039877785.1 Chaetodon trifascialis
CAGACGCTCTGCTTCGTCATGGATGTGTATGATTGTGTGTGTGTGTGATTGTGTGTGTGTGTGTGTGTGTGTGTGTGTGTATGGCATCTTTCACCCTGCAAACACGTGAGTGTGTAGCTCTTTGTTGTTGGGGCTGTTTGCTTGAGAGAGCACGATGGCTTCCTGCATTTAAAGGTGAGTGTGTGTCTGCAAACCAGCTGCTGTGAAGCATTATGAGACCGTTGTTAAGATGTTAAGTGATGTTTCGTCTGTTTCGATGCCTTACATGCAGATTACTGTACGCCTAGACATAAGCCTATTACAGAGGGGTGTGTGTGTGTGTGTGCATCCAAAACATATGGCAGAATATTTGAAGGGGTGTGTGTGTGTGTGTGTGTGTGCGCTCTCTGCACTCAGTGCTGCCAGTCTGTCTGCCTGAAGCTTCCTGTCATGTCTCACTTGTAAAGAGAGATTTTGTGGTGACATGGTTTTTTGGTGTCGACCCAAAGTGTCTTCATCATCAAGTATTAGAAACTGTCCAGTGCCAAAAACTGGCATTGATCATCTGATCAAATTTATAATTTTGTTAATTTATCCTCCTGATTCTAATGAATGTCTTCTGTTGTGCTAATAATGGTCGCTTGTCTCAGACATTCACTTTAATAAATATCTGTCAGTTTTAGACTCTGCAGCATTTAACATTTGAAATCTTTGGCTTCTTCTGTTCAATGAAAAATGGTTTTGATTATCTTGTAAAAATAGATCATACTTCTCAAAGCAACAGTCTTCATTTAAGGAAGTTTTTAAGTAAAAAAAACAAATATTCTCTTGTTCTAGTGTGACAATATGCTGCTTTGCTTTATGCGTACGGAAGCAGAGAAAGGCCACACTTGCAACTCTGTTTTTTTTTTTTTAATGTTGTCATTTGAGATCACAAGTTAAATATTTTGTTAAATATTTTTCACAAGTTAATATTTAATTTTAACAAAGTCTGAGGATTCATAGCTGAACAGTAGTCATCTTGAAGGTTAAAATCAGGTGTGAAAAAAATTCGTTCAGTTGGGACAAAAAATCTTATTATCTCCAAATCTGCGTTTTGTTTTCTCGAGACATTGAGATCAATCACCAGAAAACAAGCTGTGTTATCTCAATAATGTGATCATTGTGATCGTAAGACAATAGCATCAGGAAGTAATTGCAAACACGGCCGGTCTCGTCTTCTGAAACAGCAGGTATAAACCCGAACATCTTTGGCTTTTCTACAAACAAGCAGGTTGATCATGTCACCTTGAGTTCTATGAGATTGTGCAGAGATTTTTCACTATTTTCTGTCATTTTAAGCACCACACGATTAATCAGTTAACTCAGAAAATAATTGGTACATTCATCAATATTGAAAATAATTTGTTGTTGGTTGCAGTCCTACATGAAGTTGATGAGAGTTATTGTGTGGATTTGGAGGTTGAGTGGAAAGCGTGTTCATGTTGCGTAGTTTATAATTGAAATGAGGGCTCATTGAATGCTTCAGTTTGTATTTGGAATTTTTTTTGGTATTTCTTAGTGTTTGTGTCTCCTGTGTGAGTGCATCTCTTCTTGAGTATGAGGGTTTTTGTGTACATAATCCCTGATTATAAGAAAATGAAGGTGTCATAAATAGTATTGTTTTGTCATGTGCACAGAAACTCGGGTATCACTAGCATCGAAAAGCCTCAGATGATACCCAGCTCGAGCCCAGTTGTTTGCCTTTGTTTGAGCCAAACCCCAGCAGAGCCTGCGCTCACATTGGGGGGCGTTTCAGAAAGCTTAAATAGGAATTATAGCTGCAGCGAGGTAATGGAACGACAGCTTGAAAATCTATGGGATGCCAGCTCGACAAATGCTAGGTTTAAAATTATCGCCTGCTTAACTTGCCACAAAACTTCCTTTCAGTCCTTTGATGTGACAGAGAAAGACGGGATTACACTGAGTGAAGAATGCAGTAAGACACAAACCCAGTCAGCTGAGCGCCTCTGCACCAGTCCATTTGTATTCTGCAAGCAGCAGGCGGCTGGTGGCTGTTGCTGTTGTTTCGTTGACTTCAAAATCAACTTATTGGAAAAAAAAAAAAAACACACACATGCATGGAAACACACTGCTTTCTCTCAGGAGCGCACACGCCCAAGAAATCTGCTGCAGTGTCATTGACGAAGTGTGTGTGTGCGTGCGTGCGTGCGTGCGTGCGTGCGTGCGTGCGTGCGTGCGTGCGTGCGTGCGTGCGTGCGTGCGTGCGTGCGTGCGTGCATGCGTGTGTGCAGGTCCGTCTCGGGGTTGGTTCCAGCGCTCCAAGGTGCTGCAGATTCAGGCGTGTTTGCGGATGGTCATGGAGTGGGCGAGCAGGTCCGGTCTGGGACATCTGGCCGACAAATTCTTCACCAAGCTCAACAGCACTGTGTCCATACTGGCCACACCCCCGCAACAGCTCACACAGGTACCCCCCCCCAGCACACACACGTACAAGAAGAAGACAACAGAACTGTTCATGAAGCAAGTCACTCTGATCAGCTATTGATTGCTAACGTCTCTGAAAGGTTTCGCCAGGATCGGCCTGTGACCGCCAACGCGGCGTCTGACCTCCTGTGGCTGCCCGGCTGTGTTAAAGAGAACCCGCCAGGATTTCTGTTTCATTTCTCCTCTTCTTATTTTCTCCTCTGCTTCTTCTCTGCGTGCAGTTGAGCTGGCGAGCTTTGTCCAGTGAGCATCCGACTCTGAAACCGGTCCAGCTGCACCGGATCCTAACCCAGTACCAGCTCACAGCAGAGATAGGCCCCGTACCAACATGGCAACCCAGCAGTGAGGACGAGGCGTACATATACAGAACAGGTACAGGTGTGAATTCATGGGTGTGAGTTTATTTAGAATTGAGCAGATCATGGCACGTAAAGCCCTCGTGTTGAGTTCAGGGTCATGCTGTAAAAGGCTCCTCCTCTCTTTTCCTGATAATTACTGATGTTTGAGCCTCAGTGTGCAGATGTTACTGACAACAGTTACAAATGAATAAAACATGGACATTTAATTAGTTTACGTTCTGAAGAACAGAGATCAAATACAGGATCAGTGTGTTTACCTGCACAGTGTCCTGGTTTGCATCATTCAGGATATCACACTTAGAGTAAAAGGGACACAAAGAAACCTGGTGATTAATATCTTTGTGAACTTGCTCTCTTATTTCTGTATCGACCGGGTTTCCTCAACAGTTGACGATGAGCCTGCTTTGGTTTCTGACCGTCTGAACGCTGCTGTACTTATTTTAGCATATGCAATAGATCATTATCATGTCTAATTGTGATGCACTGATGGCAAAGAGTGGTCAGAAGGCTGGATGAGGGGTTCAGATGCCTCTTACAGAGAACTCCAGCTGGCATATTCAGGTTTCTTCAGACCAGGATACGATGTGATCATGTGTGAACACAGGACTGTGATACTACCAGAGAAAAACGGTGTAATGTCCCAAACTTAACAAATCAACAAACAGCTGTAGTTTGCTTTAACTTGCTATCCTGTAGAGAATGTTTGTCCTCATGCAGTTTTAGGTGTGAAAGCTGCAAACCAGAAAGAGTGAGAGGCCGATGGAGCAGCAGTCCTGGATCAGGCCTTTAATGCTGTGCATGCGTATAGATGAGTTAACATCAGTGTGTGTGTGTGTTCAGTGGACCTCCTGGAGAGCTTTGAGAACCACCCTCCCATAGTGCTGCCCAGCGCCGGCTTCAGAGTGGACCTGGACGGCGAGTGTGTGGAAGACAGCATCTACAGACAGCTGCTGTACGTCCGCCACTACCTGTGGGGGCTGCGCACCAAGACGCAAACACATGGCAGCACTCCCGGCGTGCACACACACTCCAACGGAACCAACACAGCCGACTGGCCCGACGTTCAGGTCAGAAAGACTCACACACACACACACACGCACACACACACACACACACCGTCAAATGCACACACCTAGAAGTAATCCAGGCCATGTGCCTCAGCAGCTGTGGTTGTTGAGGAGTTCCTCATAATCCCATAAATGAAAGACAAAAAACCTTCTACTCCAGCCAAGCCGCACACACATACACACACTCACTCACAGAAACCTAGACATGGTTAAATCACGGTTAATCTGATTAGTCTTTAGGCTGTCTAATTAGTGGGAACGGCTGACTAGACCATAATCCCGAGTGTTAATGCACCCTCAAATGCACACATACACGCGCACTCAGAAGCACATATACATTCACAAATATGTCCAACGGTAAATCTGTGTTTGAGGTAATCATGCAACTCTTTCATCTCACTCTTTAATTGGCGGTTTGTATGGCATCAACAGCACTTCTCATAGGCCAACGACAGCAGGAATATTCATTTTCTAATCACTGCATCCTCACTTTACACCTCATACAGTCTTCTCAAGTCTTTCTGTCCAATCCCGACACAGAGGGAGTTGTTGCCTCCGGCCCACAGCAGCCCCCGCTCTGGGGGTCCTGGGGACGAGGTGACGGCAGAGACAGGAGAGGAGAGAGGCCGGGACAGACCGCCGGGCCAATCACACACACACAGCCTCAGAAGGAACGGCGCCATCCACCACCCTCGAGCAGCAAATCCAGACCCGTCCTGCCTCCTGACCCCTCCCAACACCCCGCTGTACCCAGAGGGAGGAGGAGGTGGAGGAGGAGGGCCGATCGTAGGCCCTAACACCCAGACTAACGGCTGCACCGGCAGAACGGTGGCAGAATGTAAAAAGACCAACGGACTCATCGCCAACGGACTGGAGGGTAGGCTGAACAATGTACAGGGGGTGGACAAAATAACAGGAACACATGAACAGTGTAGTGGAATCCAAACCACCACACAGTCACCACTGTGTCATCAACACCTGCATGAGTCACACAAGTGGGATTTTTTTTGTCGGGCCGTTGTATTAAATCATATATTGTGTGGTGTTTTTTTTATTTTGTCCACCCCAAATGTGCAGTTTGAATTTTCAACCTTGCTGTTTGTCATGCACAGTCTTAGAGATACCTCAGCTCAGGGAATCTGTATGTTGCACTGCGGCAGAACATGTTTTTACGTCAGGTAACATGAGGCCAGAGTTCACTGTGGAAACACTGAATTTTCTATGAAATAAAGTGCATTCAGTGTTGATCGGTCATATCACGGCCTTCTGCTTAATAATTCATTTCTTATCAGTGTTTTGGATTTCCTACACAAATATCTTATCAGTGCACAACATACAGTATAAAGACTGCGTAAATACCAGTGCTGCACAGTGTGCTGCACAGTGTGCTATCATGAAGATAAAGCTGTGAGCGCCACGATCAAATTCCCACTGGATGAACTAAAGTGAAAAATGATAGCAGGAGACACTTAGAACAACAGGAAGTGTGTAAACAACAACTGCACAAAACTGTTTTTATTAACGGATGAAATAATCTGGATTAACGTTAAACAGTAAAACAATAACAAAGGATGTAGTTTGATGACGTCACCAAATCGTGTGGGATCATGGGAGTTGGTGTCTTCATCGTTACACACGCAGCGTCCGTCATCCTTGCTGAGGAAGGTCTCTCGATCTGTCCTCCTTTGCCGTCTTCGTGGCGGACTGAGTGTGACGTATGCAGGCTCTCTGTCAGAAGCACGTTTGTGTGTCACATCACTTCTGTAGCTGCGTTGTTGCATGCGTCTCGTATCTGTGTGTGTCCGACCCCATAGCGAGACCCTGTGTGTGTTTCTGTGTGTGTGTGTGTGTTTTTGTGTGTCCGTGTCCTCTGCAGGGTGTATTAGTGGGTGTGAGTTTCCTTTCCCTGTATCCTCCCCTGGCGCCCCTCCCCTTCCTGATGACTTGTGTGTGGTGTTTGTAGTGGAACTGGACAAGGGACCCTACGGACTGGGCATGGGACTCATAGACGGCCTGGTGAGTACAGAAGCTTGAAAGCAGATTTTACGTTTGATCTTAGCGGTCAGTCCAGTTTCTAGCACTGTGTCTTTGTCTCTGTGAGTCTGGGGCTTTACTACAACACAAAAACACAAACCCTTTGCCTTGATACTGATACAGACTACTGACTGATACGATGTGACTATTTTGGAAATGACTGTTCATGAAAATAATTAGTGATGCTGACTTGATGACCAAACTGGACTTGCAAACATAACACATAATCCACACTGAGAAGCTGCAAACACGCACATAGACAGGGGTGAAAGTGGTACGCATGAGCACCGAAAACCAGAAGTGTGTAACATCTCACGTCCATACTGTGCATGCTGTCACACATGTCCCTCCTGCAGCACACTCCTCTCAACGCTCCAGGCATTTACATCCGGACGCTGATCCCTGACGGACCCGCTGCCTCCGACGGCAGACTGAGGATCGGAGATCGCATCCTGGCTGTGAATGGGACCAGTCTGATAGGAGCGGACTACCAGAGGTACAGACAATGTTCCAGTGGTGATACTGACCGTACTGACTGACAGAGTGAGCAGTCTTCCCACAGTGTTAACCATCAATTGATTAGTAGGATTGATTGAAGTGAGCCCAGACTGTGACTCGTTCATCCTCAGTGTCTCTGCTGAGCTTCATGTAACTGGACTCCTGTCTCTCTCTGCTGTGCTCCTCGCAGCGCGGTGGATCTGATTCGTCTGGGAGGAGGTCGCCTACGTTTCCTGGTAGCCAAGTCCGACCCCGACGTGTCCGAGAAGATCAGTGCCTCCTCCTGCTGACCGCCTCCTAGCAGGACAGCGAGACGACGAGCGAGACGGACGTGTGCGCCGATGAACAGGGTACACACGAACACGCGCTCCAGGCACACACACTCGCCATGAAATGTGAAAGACGAGCGTCAGCACAGCACAAAGCCAAGCAATCAACCTGGAGATAACACTCCAGGACTCCACTCCACAGCTGCCAGACCCGCCTCCCTCATGCTGACTCTTACTGGGTTTGTGTGACAGACAGAATTTGTAACCCGCTGTGACATCAAAGGAATACGCAGTGAGGAAAGTTGCCTAATTAATCAGCGTTGAGGTGGGCGAGGTCTAAGCAGCCAGTCTGCGGTCTGATGTGGTTTAAAGCACAGTAGATTGTAAGGTTTTATTTCTCTCCCGTTGGCCTTCGGAGCATGTGCCCACATCGGACTCTTTCCACCTGTTTTTACAGTCATTTGTATTATATTATCAGACATGGGTGTAGTAAAATCGCTGGCCAGCTGTCAGACAAAGGGACTGAAAATGTACTTTTTGATCCTAAAGCAGACTACGTGGAGACAGCCTCGGTGAACACTGGACGTCTGACGCTGCTTTTAGAGTGTTTTATAAACCAGCTCCCAAAGCACCATCACCGTCTGCTCAACGGACTGAACGGTCGGGTACGAATGTTGACTTTTGTACCGGAGAGCGGGTGAAAGAGCAGAGGAAGCAAACTCGCGCTCGTGCAGCCGAACTCTCCCATTTCGAAACGAGTCTCATCACTGGACTTCACCTCCGCTGGACGCGGATGAACTCTGATGCACAGGGGATGTGCACGCGATTCACCAAGACGACATGCTTCACTGCAGAGTGTCTGATCCCTGTGTGCATACACCACATTTCTGATGTGAATATATGCTGTATTTATCTTGTTAAGAGGTGTAAATAGTCGTTTGTAAATATTTAACACATTGTTCAAAAGAGAAACTGCGTTCGTGGAACTCCTCAGTCATTTTATTTGAGATGCATTTGGTCAGTAAACACTGAAACCCACTGATGGAGCAGAAGGAAATGCAGGTATGGGTTGTGAATTTTTCTAAATTATTTATTTGTTTCAGCCCCATGAACAGGAATATACCTCGTGTGCTGCAGAGATGCATATTTCTGTTCGTAACTAAACCCAAACTTGTACAAATGACATCTGGTGGAATGTGGCCACAGTGGACGGCTGTGTTTTTGGTCTGAGATTTCAGACTTGCAGAGGTGAATGTCATCTGTCGGTGACTTGTCTCTGCGGACAGAGCGTCCCCGTCGCTCTGGATAATCTCTGCCCTCGCTGCAGTTTTTATCAGGACTCTTTCTTTGTGGATTATCCAGAGGAACAGGCATTTTGTTGCTGATGATTTTTTTAAATTAATTTTTCAATGCTGTGAGCACAAAACAGAAATCTCAGTCTAAAAATCCAGAGCAAAAGCAAACCTGTCTGCATGGCTGCACACCAGAAAGAACAGGTTTCTGTGTGATTCGGCTGTCCTGGTCCTTTAAAAGGAGGTCCAGCTGGAACAATAACAGGGCGCTTTTTCTGAAGTCCTTCATTCAAAGGCTGGGTCATTACAGAAAACAAAAAGCCACGCGCAGTCGGCGTGATGCTGCTCGGCCTTCAGCTCTGACCTCAGCTCTGTGGAGCTCCCCTGGGATCTGGATCAGCGACCCTGTGCCAGCCTGTGAGCACAGCTGCAGCGCCAGACGTTCACTGAACATGTGACACGAGGCGGTCAAAGACTGCGGGACAACTGCTCGTAGTGTTTCGTACAGCAGCAACTATTTTCAGTATTTATTAATGTGTCGCTACATGGTCTGTAAAATCTCACAAAATTCAAGAAAAATGGCCATCTTGTTTGTCAGGCCAAAGGTCAACCCCCCCCCCAAAAGACTGGATTTGGAGGCATATTAAAAAAAGAAACCCACATGCTGTATTTGAGAAACTGGTAAATATTTCCACCTGAGAATGACCAAAAGGATGTGACTGTTGACAGCTGTTGGTGTTTTCCTGTTATTGTTACAGTGCTGGTTATTTTCATCTATTTACACAACGCTGTCTCCGTTTCCCTCTCCACTCTTGATTCTGGTCATTTCTTTGCAGTAACATTTGACTTCTGTGCATTTTAAGGTTTGTCTGACGCTGGTTTCATGCATGTCCGCTCTCCTCTGGTCATTATTTATACTCTTAAAAACGATGGTACTTAAGAATAAAGGTTGTTGGATGCTGCGCTGATGCACCAAACGGCTGACACGCCTGTTCACGTAAGAGACGACAGAGAGATTCTTGAGTCAATGAGGAATTTTAATTTGTGCTACACATTTTTAACAAATCACAAAAACAGGAACATTTAAAAATACATATACTTCTCTATTTCCAGAATGTTTACGTATTGATGACAGCTGTTTTTACACATAGCAAAATATTTTTTCTTTTTTCCAAAATAAGAAAAAAATACCTTCTAAATAGCTTTGTCATTGAGCAGATAGAGCAGCATACAATCATTACGCATATTTTTTTGTTTGTTTTTTTTTCTAATGTGCAACAACAATCACTGAAACCTTGCGCAAATTGTGCCTGATTGCCAGCTAAAAGTGAGGCCCGTGCGAGGCCGTTCAGAAAAGCTAAAGGCGGAGTGAGAACGAGAAGAGAAAGGGGGAGAAAGTGCTGGAGAATATCTAATTAAGGCAGCGTCTTGATGCCTCTGTAGAGACAGCAAAGACAGAGACTGCTCACGGGGAGAGGGAGAGGTAGACTGGGAGGAACAGAAACAAAACATAAAGCAAGAGTGGGGAGGCAAGAGTAGAAAAGATTGCAAAAGTACCATAGAGAAAGAGAAAAAAGACGAGAGCAGTTGAAGTCTGTGGTCATGTGTTGGTCCCGCCCTTCCCCTGATAAAACGCCGCTGTCGCCGCTGTAGTGTTAAAGAAGCGCCGTGTTAATCTAAAAAGGTAAAGCTGTCTAAAGGTTAAAATAAATGACAAAAAAAGTTGAAATATTTAAGGCTTTAAGGATTATTACAATAATGCTTTTCTGTGCTAAGACAAACAAAACTGTACGCACAGGCTGTTGCATTTCTCCTTTTACCAACTACTGAAACAAGGAAAAGAGATTAAAACAATCAATTTGTCTACATTAGGTTAGCTCCACTTCAATCAACTCCAAATAGTTGCCTCTTGTTTGCCCTTCTCTGCTCCGATCGGCCTGAATCTGAGGAGCTCGACGCTGATAAACCAAACCGAGCTGAAGTGAAGCGAGAGCTGCTCAGTCCTGGTTTGTTATTCCTGGATTTGCTCCCGTCTCTTCTTCCAAAACAATATCCTCGTCTTTTTGTGCTTCACAGGGAAGGGAAGAGGAGACGCCTCGCGTTCTGGTCTAGGCCTCAATGTTAACATCTTCCTTTTCTCGTGGTGTGTTCACACAGAAAGCCAGTTTTCACCCCGCGTTACTCATGCGTTTCACAGCAGGATCGTTTGTGTTTATTCACCCCAAACAGCCAGAATGCCTTATTGTACTGAAGCCGGAGGACAGCAAGCAACAGCAGGCACTCGGGACGTGTGGAACTCACCGTTGGGGGTTTGCGACACTCGGGGTTGGGGGGTGGAGAGCATTGCAGTATTTCTTTTCAGCATTACATATTGCGATATGAAAAAATAGATTTCAGACTGCTGAAATGATAAATGGTGCAGAGACTCTGGTTCTTTCTGTTCTGTCCCTCCGGTCTCTCTTGTTTTGTCCCGGTCCTCTCTTTGCTTCCCCTCCGGTCAGCAGCCAACATGGATGAATAGAGACGAATTACAGGACGTTATAACCCGACAGCGGAGGTTGGCACTTCGGCGGTTCGCTGCTGCAGACGGGCTGAGACGCAAGAGTGAAGATAAATCCACTGTTTAATCCCAGAAGTTTAAAGACTAAACACTGAGCTCTCCTCCCGCCGGTTAACGGCTCAGGATTGGAGGAAAAGCCGGCCTGAGTCCGGACGTTTATGTCTCCAGATGCTCCTCTCGAGCTCCCCGACGAGCAGCAGCTCCGTCCCTCCGCTCAGCCCTGTCCGACGTCGGCAACACGCCTGAATCTTTCCTCAAGGTGAATATTTTCAACCCACATGAAAAACTTTTCTCTTTTTCTTTCTGTGTGAACACACCAAGACAGACAACCCGTTTTCACTTTAAGAATTGCCTTAAAAGAGTACAATCATGTTCTTAACAGTCTCCCAGTCCCTGTCCACCTGGTCTGAGCACATGCAGCCAAGTCCTCTCTCTTCCTGCCCACGACTGTGAAGCTAATACATCAGCTCTGATCATCACAGTTTCTTCTGTTAATGCCGGCCACTTCAAGTCTGTGAACACACTTTCCGTGGTTTTACATCAGGCAGTGACTCTAATCAGAAGTGCAGACGAGGTGAGTTCTTTGGCCTGAGAGCGGAAAGGTCGTATTTGAGATATTATACAACATTCACGTAGTAAAAGTAGTGCTGAAATGATTTTCATATGCATAATGCTCTCGTAAGCTTAAAGGACGCTGTGCCAAACGGAAAGAAAAACAGATTTCAATCATTTGTAAACAAACTGTTTTGCAAAGTGTTCCTGAGCTCATGTAGTAACATCCTTCATCCAGTCATGTGTTCACAAAGTGGTGAACTCGCTCCATCCTCTATGAACGACTGAGCCTTTCCAGGACGCCGCTTTCATACCCATGATGCTCTCACCTGTTACCAATGAGCCTGTTTACCTGTGGAATGATCCAAACAGGTGTTTCTGGAGCGTTCCACATCTATCAGTCTTAAGCTGCTCCTGAACAAACTTGTTTGAAATGTGTTGCTGCATCAAACTCAGAATAAGCAGATATTTAGAAAGAAAGGGATTAGGAAATGATTAAACTCTGTTTTATTTACGTTTCACACAGCGTCTGAACTTTTTTGGGAATCTGGGTTGTACTTGTTTGTGTCGTCCGTGAATGGCGGATTGCATTAAGAAGAGTGTAAAGCTGAAAAAGTCCTGAAAGGTTTGCTTTGTACATTCAGAATGTTTTTGAACATTTTCATCTACTTTTGACCAAAATAACCTCATGATTGAATTCCCTTCTGTGGAGAGAGGCTGCCTGTACATGTTGTGGCCATGTCGGCTGCAGTCATATCAAACGAGTATAAAAGGCGAAGCAGTTAGGGGACGAGGAGGAGGCTGTCCATTGGGTACCTGCTGAGAGGCCCTGGCTTTTACTTCCTAGGGTCGTGGGTTTGTGATGTCATGGCAACGATGACGGGCTGCTGGGCAGGCGTGACCTGATGCTGAGCAGACTCGGTCAGACCCTCGTCCTCCATCTTTGGCCGCTTGGCCTGGGGCTCGCCTGGCTGCTCGGCTAAAGTTTCTGCAGTGGGCGGTCTGCTCACCAGCACCGGAGGGGAGCTGGAGGCCTGCGCAGCCAAGATCTGGAGAGGACTACTCAGGCCTGGAGAGGAATGAGAAGAGAAGAATAAAACTTAGGGCGCATAAACAGCTCAAAGTCTTAATCTGCTCCATGTAAATTCACACTTGTACGCACACTGCACCCAACGTCAGTGTGTTTCCCTCCAACATTCATCATGGCGGCTGGTCAGTGTGTGTGGCAGCGACTGCTGAAAAATCTTACCAGATGCATTGGCGAGGCTGGTTGCTGTGGAAACAGCAGCAGTGGTATGTTTGCCATTCTGGGTAACAGGACGAACAGGAAGTTGATGTAAACCCGGGGTGAGGTTCCTCCCATCCCCGCCCTGCACTGCACTGTCCACAGTCTGGATCACTCGCTCTCTGTTCAGCTGGGCTTCTGCTCCAAACACAAACACACAAATCCAACATGAAAACGCAAAACTGGCTCAAAAGCGCACACGTGTGATCAGTCTGCCGAATCTCAAAAATGAGGATTGTTTATCAGAAAACCTGGTTAGACTGTTATTTATTGTGTCATGCAAATTCAAAGCCTAGGTCCATTTCATGCCACAGTAAAAGCATAATAGTTTAATAATACAAATACACGTGAGCTGAAACAAAACGTGTCAAACAGCAGTGAGGTGGAGACGGTCAGAACCATGTTTTCAACATGTCTCACAGCAGCTGGTTTCATCCACATGTAACGCAAATTCTGACCGTGTTTACAGAAAATCAACATGAGAAAATGTGATTTCACGTGCATTTCCACAACCATTAAGCAAACATTAGAAGTTAAGTGCCGTCAGATCAAAGTGATCGCGGTCGACTCAAATAATGGCGATCAGGAGATTAGGCAATAACTGTGACAGGCCTGCTCATCATGAACACTGCACACAGGTTTCATGCTGGACTGAAGAACAATGAATTCATTTCTGTGTTCATTCTTCTTTGAATTAATTCCTTTATTTAAACTTCTGAGGATGACCCCTCCTCCTGCATAACCGATAACTCAAGCCACTGCCTGCCGGTGTCAGCTGGTGGTATGTGGGCATGCTCAGTGACACCAGTAACATTCAAACACAAGGACATATATGCCTACGTAATGTAGTAAGAGATGCATGGTCCAGTCCATATGGAGCTGCAGTTCAATTTGGATCTAGACCTCGGTTTGGACTTTGAGCAGACCCGGCTTCGATCCAGCGCTCCAGACTGCAACCAGTTAGTCGCATTTTGCAACCATTTTTGGAGACAGCACTTTGTTTGTGTGTTAGTGGAGAATCCAGCCTGCAGTGCAGTTTGTACACTTCACTGATAAACCAGAGAGCTGCAAAGTAGCACTGGGCTTAGACATTTTGTCTCTCTGTCCCTGGAGAATACAGTACATTGAAGCACTATCAAACTAATACTCTGCCAAACCTCCATATTTCAGAGCAAGCTCCGGCTGCCAGATCTATTTTATGATCAGGAGCAACCGTGTAACCAAATCAAACATCCTATTTTACAAATAGCCCAAAAGTGTCACTACGCAGCAGTAATAGCAGTTACCTTGTGAACTCACTCCAGGGGTCTCACCCTGGTGTCTGATGCTGGGATTCAGTGGGATGCTTGGAAAACTTCCTCTAACACACCTCAATATTTATGTGTGCAACTAATACATATGATAATAAATGGAGAGAGCAAAGCAAAGCCTCTTTCCCACCACAAATACCCTGTGTACTACACAAACAGCCTGTATCGCAGTAAGAAAGGGGAAATACTACAGACAGCACACACTTTAAACACTTTATCAACTGATGGCCTTTGTAATATCTGCTTTTAGGAGGTGCTGCAGCCCCCCTTTAAAAAATGACTTCTCTTAAAGCACTACATCCATTTCTTAGCAAAGCATTTATCAGTAATACAATTAAGATGGAAAAAAAGAACTGTGTTGTTTTGTATATCGATTTAAATGGTGCTCGTACATTTTTCAGCAGGGAGCACCAGTGCTACTACTGGAAAAGGTTAGTCTGGAGCCTTAAATCTGTCATTGAAACTGACAAGCATCCGATCACTCAGTGTGGTTCAACCCATCCAGCACACAGATGAAACATGTGGGTGCTAAAAGCAAACTAACACCATCTCAAACATCCTCACTGTACTGCAGAAAACAAGCTGTACCTCTGAGCTCACTGTTGCCCTCTGCTCCTCCAACAGAGGGGGCGCTGTATCCATTCGGAGGGTTGGAAGTTAGAGGGACGCTGGTAACTACCCGCACCGTGGTCACAGAGGACTGGGGGGGGCTCTGGAGCAGGTGGATGGGCTGGACTTGGCCGCCACCACCTGGAACTAAAGCAAGGGCTTTTCCCGGGCCTGAGGGCAGGACTGTTGGGTGAGGGGGTGCAGCCATGATGACATGCTGAGCACTGACTGGAGATCCTGCACACAAACAGATGAAGACAACAATTCCACTGTTTTATAGTGGCTTTGAAAACTACACGTGTGCATCTTTTCGTGTATTTAGCATGTACAGATGGGGCTCACCTGGGGCACTCTGAGAGTACCTATACTCGGGCACAGATGCCAGTTTGTTAGCGAGCTGTTCATGGTGGTCATGGGAGATAGGAGAGCCCTCCCTGCTCAGACACTCAGGGGTCTGCAGCCCACTGGATGGAGGAGAAAGAAGTCCTTGGTGGGTCGGGGAAGCAGGGGCACTCCTGAAAAATAAAGGATGAGGGGAAGAGAGAGACCAAAGAAATCAATGAACACATCAAGAGGCGTCTGCTAACATACAGAGCTCCCTCACTGCCAGCACCTTCTGCTGAATATATTAACCTGGAAATTAGACTTACTTTGTTCTATCCAATCAAATGATAGCCAGGAGCAGAAGCAGAGAGAACGGAGAAAAGGTTAACGGAGTCAAATGGAAGCGACACATGTCCACGCCACTGAAGGCCAGAGGTGACTGACTCACCGAGAAGACAGAGGTCCGAAAGGCGTCCTAAAGCAAGCCACCCCTCTCTGCCGTCTTTTCCTGAAGGCTTGTTCCACCAACTTGCTCTCAGAAGCGGAATCCACGCGCCAGAAACTCCCTTTGCCGGGCTCATCCTGAGAGCGGGCCACTTTCAGGAAGTAGCGGTTGAGAGACAGGTTGTGTCTAATTGAGTTCTGGAAGGAGGAAAAATAGGTTTTGTCATGCAAACCAATGAAAGTCCAACCGTCCAGCTGAAGACAGAAAGAGCCTACCTGCCAGCCCTTGTCTGCAGTGCGATAGTAGGGGTAGTGTTTGGTGATGTGGGCGTAGATGCCGCTGAGAGTCAGCTGTTTGTCCGGCGCAGACGAGATGGCCTGGACGATCAGCTGTGCATAGGAATAAGGTGGCTTGGACTCATCCTGGGAATGAGACACAGTTATTAACATCCACGCATCCTAAAACACACGCTGTGCAAGCAACCTCTTTGAAAGCTGATGTTTTCTTTGGGGTTTCCGGCGCTTCACCTTGGGACTGTCTCCACCAGCCGACTCCCCCCGCTGCTCGCTGCCCCCACCTCTCTGCTCGGCAATGCTTCGCCTCTGCTCTGAAACGGCCTTGGCAGCATATTCAGCTGCGAGCTGGAGGTCAGAGGTCACGTTGCGTCCATAGCGATACCCTGATGACCCCGCCCCTCGGGGACTAGCCGGACAGGAGTTAGGAACACTGGAGAAAAGAGGGGAAAGTGATGATTTAAGGGTACCTCTGAAAGCCTTTCGGTTGCTGGTGTAAATACAACATGTGCAAAATTCATTTAAACTCTGTTCAGTTCCAGAAGTGGAATATGTGATTCCAGATGTGTGATATGAATGTCATCCAAAGCGTCTAAATGCATAAACCCACATTCTTTGTCCCCTCAAAACAAGGTCAAAATTATTGATAAAAACTTGCTGGAATTACTAACAGAGCATTAAATCAATTAATTAGCATTAAACACTGGAATGTTTCTGTGAAGTGAGGCGAGTACTTCGAGTGCGTAAAAGAAAGGTGAAAGAAATGAACATGCTTGAGAGAAATGACTGATATACAGAATATACATCTACAGAAATATGCAGATAAAGGCCTAATAATGGCACAGGAAAACAAGGAGCAAGTAAATATTTGTTATTTTGATTCCACATTTCAAGTTCAACAATTAACTAAATGCAGTTTGTGATTTGAAAATGGTGAAAAAAGCAAGAAATGACGAAGACAATTCATAATTTTTTCACATAATCAAAATTGACATGATGAAAATAATCCCTTAAAAAAAGACATTCTTGAAACAGCAAAATTTCTCTTACGCGCATAAGAGCTAAGCTTGGAAAGGTTATTACAGCTCAGATCCAGGATGTCCTTAAAACATAAAATGATCCAAAATACTCAAAAGTGTGTTAATGTTTAACTCGGCTTTATCTGGACCTGTTAGAGACAGAACGCAGGAAAGCCCAATAAGTTATATAACACGCACCTGCTTCTGTTAGTAAAGTAAACACGGCTTTCTGGGAGAGTCAGTGTGCTTTGATTTGCTTTTAGCAACAGAAAAGTGCGTGCGCGCACACACACACACACACACACACACACACACACACACACACACACACACACACACACACACACACACACACACACACACACACACACACACACACACACACACACACACACACACACACACACACACACACACACACACACACACACACACACAGTTTGTATTTTTTGGCTGGGGAAACCAGGCTGCAGGCTCTGTTCTGAAATGGCATTATTAGACCAGCACTGAAAAATGAATGAAGACCAACAAAAACTTCTAATGTTGCTCAGGGACATCAGGAGCGTATTTGTATCTGTAACTGCACATATTTTAACTTCATCAAAACTTATGTGTGTCTCCATGAGGGAGCAATGGTTGTCTCTGCTGTCCTCTGACACCGTCACAACAAGCATTTCACCCTCTCTGCGTGCGTACGTTGGCCAGCAGTACAAGTGTGAATGCTGGTACAGAAGAATGTTATTACACACAATTCATTTAAGTTGCCAGACAGGAAAAGTGACTCTTACTACCCTATGAAGAGACGCTGTTGGTGTTTCAAATGGGAGCATGTGCTTCTACACAATACTCCTCCGCTGCATGTAGTGTATGCGGGTACTGGTGAGGAAGGTGGCCCAACAATCTGCCCGAAAAAGGCCACAGTGAAAGTGGTGGAGAGATGTATGAGCAAGCGTCTTTACTCTGTGTGTGTGTGTGTGTGTGTGTGTGTGTGTGTGTGTGTGTGTGTGTGTGTGTGTGTGTGTGTGTGTGTGTGTGTCCACGTGCGAGAGAACAGGAGCTGAGGGCTGAGAGGGAGGGGTAGGGGGCTCTGAAAAAAGGAAACCACGAATGGACGGAAAAACGGCCTACAGGCAAAACAATCTGCCCGATAGCCAATCACACGCCTCGAAGCTGCAGCCATTCCATATAAGGCAGGCACACACACACGCTGACATTGGTGGGGATGGAGGATGTAGGGACCGACACGGACCACCAGAGGGCACGCTCAGCGCCGCCACGCTTGCCAGTTGCACATGCTGTACACATTTATAGAGCAGTGATTTCCAAACATGTGCTATCGCAGCTCATTAGAGTGCAGGTTTCCATCTCAACAGGAACACTGCAGCAGCCGATGAGTACACAGTCGACTGGAGGGGACATTATCTGTGAAAATGGGCTGATGTAGTGTGTGGTCGGAAAAAACACTGCAGGCCAAAACATAAGTGAAACTAAAGGAAATTAAGCCTCGCATGTTTGCAAATCCACACGGCTGACAGCAGAAACATGAGTAAACATGCGCAGGCCCTAGACGAGGTGAGGAGTCGCTCATATACTCTGATAGGCCTAAAACACTCATCACATGACATGCAAAGACACAACTGAGACAGTCCAGGTGCATGTCCCTGCATCACTGATACCCATTTTAAAAAAGAAGCAACCTCCTGCCTAACCACAAGAAAAAGACAAGACCTTAAATAAAGTGTAAAATGTAATATCTTGAATTAACCGTGCAAATCTTTATAAACAACTTAACTGATCAGCCAGTTACTTTGTAAAGGAATCACTTGGTCTATTGGTCCTTTGTTTCGTCAGACTGAACTGAAAACACTTCACTCCAACAGCCGAATCTGGCCGATCTGCTTTGCATTCATGAAGTGCATCTATTAAATGCAGTGTTGGGGTTCATGTCACTGTGTGTGTCCGTGGGTGTCTCCATACCTGATGGTGCCTGTGGGCGAGGGCAGCGGAGAGCCGAATGCCCTGATGTGCTCTTCATGCTGCTGCATTGTGGGAATGCTGATTTTGAGGGGGGAGATGTTGGGCAGAAGTGGGCGAGGGGGCAGAGAGGGCTGCTCCCTCTCTCTGTGCTCCTCAGGCTCCAGGAGTGACATGAACTGGATCTTGATTACTGTGCTGGGAAACCGAAACACACACCTACAGACGGAGAAAACAGCCGCAAAGTTTGATTAGCGCTTCTCACAACATGATAACATCCTTTTATAATGACTGTTCTGGAGCTTTTAACCACATCACATGACCTTCCTGAGCAGATGGAGTTTGACCAGTGGTCATAGAAATGTGTATGTTAATGATACATTTTCATTTTTACTTTACAAACTTCTTGTAGGCAACTGGGCAAACTCCACCTGCTGAGAAAGCACTCAAAACATAGATAACAGCTATTACGAGCACAATACTAAAAAAGTTGGGACGCTGTGTAAAACAGAATGAGATCACCTGCTAATCCTTTTTGATACATAATCAATAGAAAACAGTACAAAATACAATAGATTTAATGTTTGACCTCATCAGCTTCATTAGTTTTTATAAATATCTGCTTATTCTGACTTTAATGCAGCAGCATGTTTTAAACTAGTTGTTTCAGGAGCAACTAAAGACTGAAAGATGTGGAACGCTCCAAAACACCTGTTTGGATCATTCCACAGGTAAACAGGCTCATTTTTAACAGGTGAGAGGATCATGACTGGCTATGAAAGGGGCATCCTGGAAAGGCTCAGCTGTTCACAAGCGAGGATGGAGCGAGGTTCACCACTTTGTGAGCACATGACTGGATGAAGGAGGTGAACACATGAGCTCAGGAACACTTTATTTAACTGTTAACGATAAACACAGTTCATTTGCAGATGATTACATTCTGTTTTTATTTACCTTTAACACAGCATCCATCTACAATCCCATGTTTTTAAGAATCAGGGCTGTACACTGGACCTTGTGGTGGGAATATTTTGTAAAGTTACTTTCCAAGCTAAATAATGAACATGAAATCTCAATATTACTAGTTATATGTTTTGGTTACATACAGGGTTAACAAATCTGCCAGGTGTGACAAAATGCTAATACTTACTAGCATTTTTGGAGCAATACTACATCATATCATTAAGCAATGACACTTTCCCCTGAGCTATAGGGGTTTGTTTATAATACAAACAATATCTTCAGTCAAACTCTTCATGCACAAAAAACTAAGCTGGTGTAGACTTAAGACAACAGCCGTTAGCCATTTCCTCTTCTTCTGGCAGGTCTGGACAACTGCATCAATAAAAGCAAGGATCAGTCCAAACCCAAGTTAGTTCAAGCCTAAACAAAACCCTTGGCAATAATTATGTGTTTGAGGGATTGAGCAAATGCTTTACAATGGAGCGTTAATGACTACTGTAAATAGTTTTAATTTTTTCCAAGCAGGTTCGGGCAGCGAGGTTGTATGTTCACTGTAGATAAATCTTTGTAACGGGAACCATCCAATCTGCCCAAATATGATGACTGTATCTTTGAGCAAGAAACTGAATCCCTGAAACCTCCGTGGAGACAAACAGATGAGAAAAAAAATCATCATAGGACCACAAGTGGTTTCAGAAATGTTTCTGACATTTCACGGCTACATCAGTTCATAGTAAAAATATGAGAGAAATGTTCCTTTTTCCCCTCTATAATTTGTCTCCTGAAAACTGTGGTTGCCAAATCCAATACTGGATCCATAAACAGTCTGCTCACAGCTGTCTCCGCCGAGAGCAGGCCATCCTCCACAACTGACTGTCCATGCGAGAAGAGCACTAGTGGGGGAGGAAAGAGGCCTGTGGAAACTCTGAAGGAGCTTCAGGAGTCCAAAGAAGAGACTGAGGAGACCAACAACCACTACTATTTCTTATTTCCCTCATCAGTCCAAGCCGTATACCAGAGCAGCAAAGAGAAAAGCACTGTTCAAAGAACTCACATGACATTTTCAGCAGTGTTTGCTACAGGGCATGTGAGAGACTCTGAGACAAGTGGAAGAAGCTTCAATGGTCTAGTGGGACCAAAAATACTTCATACAGGGTCCTGCACATCACCAGAAACACATCACACCCCAATATTACACTGTGGTGCTGTTTGATAAGGCCAAGGGTTGATAAAATGCAATAAAACACAAAGTGATGAGGAAAATCTGCTGCAGATCAATTAATGTTAATGTCCTGGAGGAGCCAAGTTTAAATCCAACGTAAAATTTGAGGACAGACTTGAAAATTGCTGCTCACTCAGGGTCCCAGTGAAACCTGACTGAGCTTGAACCCAATCTCCAGATGAATCGAGATAATAAAGATTAAACCACGCAGATCTTAAACTTTACAAGCAACTGGCTGCACTATGCTGTATTTAAAGTCAAATGAAATCAATCTGTGGAGACCTACTGAACGTATTGAATTGTCTTCCTGATAAGCAGCGTCATCAAACCACCTAATTAACCTACAGTGATTCTTAGCTGCAAAACAACAAAGTATAAACACTGTAAATACATCAGGATGACAAAAAAAATACTAATAATTTCCCTCTTCCACCTTAGAGGAGGTCCTAGACATACAGACTCCTGAGACTCATGTGAACATGGCTGTGTTGCGTATGGCCTTGGTGTCTAAGTCTTGTGTTTACTCCATGTGCTCCTACAGTGAGGATGTCATTTCAGGCTGCACTTCCTGTTCACTGCACGACACACCCCCAAACAGTGTTGTCAGCCAATCGGAGAGGACAAGCGTACACCCCCCCCCCCCCCCCCCAACTCCTCTCGCGCTCCACCCTGTGATTGACACACACGCGCACAAAGTCAAAGCTTTGAGTTTTCATGATTGCTACGGTTTTAAAAGACGTTAAGACAAAAGACTTTACCTTGACAGGAGCGCACCAAAGGCTAAGCTAGATCCACTTTTAAACACCAGGCGGTTACCCTTTGACACAAACAACGCTAATTTCACAGTTTCATGCAAGAGAAACACACCTCTTCCCTCAAAACTCGTAAACTGAGCTGTCAGGGGTGCGTTTGTTTACATTAATGTTTACGTGACGGCGACACGTTGACGAACAGGCTCACAACTAGCTAACATAATCACTCAAGAAACTGTTGAGGCCAGCATCCAAAAGACTTTGATGTGGGAAAAAAAGGATTTAGGTTATGATATTTTAGAAAGCCAGTTCTACCACACTGTGATAATACGCCTCTGTTTCACGGCACGGTGGCACGACTGGTTTCAGAGCATTTGCTAACTAGCTCGTGCTGTAGCTTGTCGGTAGGCCATATGGAGCTAAGTTTGCTAGCGGCTAAAACTACCTAGATTAATTGACTGATTTTCAGCAGGGGAAGGTTCACTCCGGGGTGGGGGCGCTTGCCCCCCAGACAAATTAATAACAATTATAATTTTACTTGTTATGTTACAGCTTCAATGTCCAAACCAAGGTTGTGGTACACTTTGACCGATGAGAGCAAAGCAAACCGCTGTGATCAGGGGTGTAATGACAAACTTTGTGTCCCCTGCTAATCTGTCTCCCGTTTGGCTTTATGACACAAATATTCTCTCTGTCAAACTGTTTAAAAAAACAATATATCCTTATTTATGTGCTCACATAGCCCACAAACGGTTTTATAGGTGTTGTATTATACTTGGATTCAAACGTTAGATGTCCAGTAAGGGGTGGACAGATTTTATAGGGGATACAAAAAATAGCATGACATCGTCTCCCAGGTTATTTGTCCATCAGTAGGCCAATGCATAAAACGGACATTAAAGTTTGGGTGGCCCTGCTAACGGCCAGCCACAGTGTTACCATAATTAGCCTGTCGGTAGCTGCTTTGCTAGCTGACTGTACTCACTCTCTGGGCAGCAGCAGCGGCGGCGCCCCTCTTCGCTGGAACACACCGTCAACGAACACGCCATTCTTGCCCAAGCACCGGAGGGAGAAACCGCTCGCCTCGTCGTAGGTGAGCTGCAGGTGTCGCCGTGAAATGAAGCTCGAGTGACCCATGTTGATGTCCACGGAGCCGTGAGAGGAGTTCCGGCCTATGGTGACCGTCCTCTGCCGCATGACAAACTCAAAGTCCCGGCCCTCGAGTCTGGCCAGGGCCTGCGAAGGAGGACAAGCGAGTCGTACGGGAAGAATCCCGGCGTCGGCGCGGGCTTCCATCATCGGAGGACCCAAGAGGGCAAGCGAGGGCTGGTGATAGGCGTGCGAGGTCACCGCGACGCGCACGGGACTGCATGGTGCCGACTGTAAAGCAAGCAGGGCTCGTGCTCCGGTGTCGTCCCGGTAGTCTGCCATCTTCTTTCGGGGGGTCAACACACTCACACGCGCACACACTTCACTTTTCGCGCACACAGAGTTGCAACGTGAGAGTTTTCGGCCAGGGCACTTGTTCGCTCCGTGGCTGTCGGAACAACATGGAGTCCAGGTCGCCGCAAGAACGGGACCGGATCCTTCGCAGGAACGGGACTAGTGCTACGTTCAGGGCCTCCTGGTGAGCTGCTGCAACAAAGATAACAATACTAGACTCAGCGGTTACAGTGCGTATGCAATGAAGAACTTATATCTAACCGGCATGTACAGTGTCAATGTAATATTTCTTCGCGTTTCAGGTGTATTTTTCATGTAACAAACGATTTCTGGGCGGTCAACCCCCAGCACGTCAGCTGAGTCTTCAAAGAGTTTCCAGTATGGGATCCAGCACATCACGTAGGTTTGTCAAAACAGCCTATTAACTGAGGTCTGCTTGCTCCCATGTGTAGGGATGCTTGGGGCTGTACGTATTTAGTATATTTGATCGTTATCGCATCCATTTGGTTTGTGAAAACAACAAGAGAAACAAGGCAAGGTTACTAATATAGCACCATGAAAACACTTTAAGTTTTACATAATGCAAATTTGCATAGGAACGATGTTTAAAATCACGATGAAGATGAAAATAAGATTAAATAATACCAATTGAGAAGTGAGATTAAATAAATCGTTGAATCTTAATAGTGCGTACTAATAAATAGCCTTAAAGTTAATAACAGAAATAAAAATGCGAAGGGGAAAATTTGTGCATACAACACATTAAATTGCAGATTAACTAATAATGATTACAGCAGACACAGAACACAGACCTAGAGTAGAGGGATAGCAAACAGTATCATAAGATTAAAAAAAAAATGTAGTTCACATTATTTCCAACATGGCGTTAGTTTCTGTTCCCTGAACGCCACATCTGATCCCCTCAGTCGATTGGCTACAGTTCATGTCGTCGCACCAGGAAACTAGAGGGTGAGTTCAGAGTATCTCGAGATGTGATTTGCTGTGGTATTACACTGTCTATGAGCATTACTCAGAACTGGTCCTTTTTTTTTTTTTTACTTCACTTTCATGCCTTTTCCAGATTGATAATCTAGATGAGGTTAAATCAATGCACTTGGATCTGTGTATTAAACAGGCAATGTAAAAACGTTCGATAAAAAGACATCCATGGGATTACAGTTGGTTGTGATGTTCTTGAAACTACAGTTTGGGCGTCTAACCTTGATAAAACAAAATACTGCATTTACTTGACAAGTCTGGTGTAATGTCACAGATTTCAGCTGTTTTCATTAGATAATCTGCAAGATTGTCTCAATCCCAGTCTCTAACCACGTGGTGTCTGCAGTGAAGCTGGTTCGCCCACCTCAGATTTTTTTTCTTTCTTTCTGTCTTTCTTTCTTTTTTTTTTTTATCTCTATCCTCTGTTTATAAACATGGAAAGAACAAGATGGTTGAAAAACTCGGAGAATGGATCTGTGAGGGAACAGGAGGCACATGGGCAACAAATGAACGAAAGTTGGAAACAGACTCTCCACACGAGGGCGCTGTTGTAACAAGAAACATTTGGAGAGGTGGGATTAATAAAGGCACACAACTTAATCACAGTGAGCCACTGAATGCCATTTATGACTGAAATACCTGATCAAAAACAAAGTCCCTGATATCTGAATAAGCTTATTTTAAGTGGTGAAATTTAACTGAGGACATCTGACATAGAAATACAAATTTGAAGTACATGTACTCGAGTATTTTCTTCTCCATTGACAGAAAATTAATTTATAACTCTTTTGATGATCATTTCAGTCATTTTTCATGCAGAAACAATTCATGGTTCCAGCTACACAAATGTGAGTACTTACTGACTTTCCTTTTAGTAATTTTAACATGTTTTTAATATGTTTGGAGCATCGGTTGGACAAAACAAGCATTTCACTTTGGGCTCTGGTTAATTGTGAAATATTTCTCAGCATTTTCTGAATTTTTACAAACAATCAAACAGTGGATGTACTGCATCGGTATATGGAGGGAAAAAAGTAACTAGATAAATCCGTAATGAAAATACTCATAAATTGCAGTCTTACACAAAATAGTTAAAAATTAGCTCCACTTCAAACAACTAAAACAGTAAAATCCCGCTTTAATATTAAGGCGTAAGACGAACAATCTAATGAGATATAATAGTATAATGGGCAACTTTTCTGAATTGAGTGCTTTTACTTTTAACATTTAAATTCAGAATTTCTGTTAGTAATACAATATTTTCGCAGTGTGATATTAATACTTTTACCTTGACTTTTTATGTCAGTCACAGTTTACACACAGTGTGGAAAGAAGCACATGATCACCTGTGAAATCTAATGAAAGTCTGCGCGATCAGTCTGCAACAATTAGCAGAACCTCCTTCAGTAAAGCTTTTGTTGTCAGAAAAGTGTTGATTTAACTGTGAGCTGAAACACTGAGACAGTAGAGGGTGGTGTTGTTCAGAAATCAGAAAAGGTTTATTGCCAAGTAAAATTTTGCTTTGGCGAGGTTGGTGCATGACACATCTATTAAAAAGAAGCATTAAAAAAGTAAAAATATAACAATAAGTAAAAAATATAACAATAGTAAAAAATATAACAATAAGTAAGAAATGGACCGCAGCCTCCTGCCAGAGGGGAGTGTCTCAAAGAGTTTGTGTCCGGGGTGGGAGTGGTCAGCCACAATCTTACCTGCGCGCCTCAAGGTCCTGAAG
The DNA here is from genome assembly GCF_039877785.1 of Chaetodon trifascialis. NCBI lineage: Eukaryota > Metazoa > Chordata > Actinopteri > Chaetodontiformes > Chaetodontidae > Chaetodon > Chaetodon trifascialis. The sequence goes on from NC_092057.1 coordinate 2,691,770, forward strand.
AGACGGGAGATTGCAGCCGATCACCTTCTCTGACTGCAGACCTAATGACACGCTGCAGTCTGCCCTTGTCCTTGGCGGTGGCAGCAGCGTACCAGATGGTGATGGAGGAGCTGAGGGTGGACTCAATGATGGCTGTGTAGAAGTGCACCATCATTGTATTTGGCAGATTTAATTTCTTCGTGCTTGTGTCGGTGACATCATTCCGACGTGTGGGCGGAGCTTGAGTTCAGTTTTCTGAAGCTAGCGTAGCTCATTAGCTGTGTGGTATTAAAGTATATTGTAAATGTAAATGTGCTTTATTTATACAGCCCTTTATAACAACCTTTCGGTGAACCAAAGTGCTTTACAATAAAATGAGTAAAAACAATGAGAGACAATAAAACAATAAAACCAAACAGAATAAAATACAATAAATAACATACAATAAAACGGATAAATAAGGTGGTGCGAGGCCATTAAGAGCTTTAAAAACAAACATTAAAAGTTTGAAATCAATTCTGTATTGGACAGGAAACCAATGAAGGGAGTTAAGAACAGGAGTGATATGCTCTCGTCTGTTTGCGTTGGTTAAAAGATGGGCCTTAGCGTTTTGCACAAGTTGAAGGCGACTGAGAGAAGATTAGGAGACGCTGACATAAAGTGCATTGCAGTTGTCTAATCTTGAACTGATTAGTGCATGGATGGCTTTCTCTAGGTCGTGACGGCTTAAAAACATTTTAACTTTGGCCAGTAGACGTAGCTGGAAGAAACTAGTCCTGACAACATTGTCAATTTGTTTGTCAAACTTCAGATGACTGTCGAAAACCACTCCCAGATTTCTGACGGTTGGACTGAGTTTTGAAGACAAGGTGCCAAAGCCAGCTGTCACGGTATCCCCAAACACAATGCATTCTGTCTTATCATCATTTAAGTGAAGAAAGTTTTGGGCTAGCCAGTGCTTAATATCAGCAACACAAGCAAACAAAGAATTCTTTGCAATGTGACTGTTAGGCTTCATGGGCAGATAGATTTGTAGATCATCTGCATAACAATGAAAAGAAAGGTTGTGCCTTGCAATAATTGACCCAAGTGGTAACATGTATAGGGAAAAGAGAATAGGGCCAAGAATAGAGCCTTGTGGGACCCCACAGGAGAGAGAAGCACTGGAGGAGGACAAGTCACCAACCATAACAGAATAGGTTCTACTGGATAGATATGACATGAACCACTGCAGAGCAGTGCCGTGGATGCCAACATAATTGCTCAGGCGTGACAGGAGGACTGAGTGGTCCACCGTGTCGAAGGCTGCCGTAAGGTCAAGCAGTACTAGGACAACAGGGCATTTGGCATCCACGGACAGCGCAATATCGTTGTGCACTTTTAACAGTGCAGATTCAGTGCTGTGTTGAGACCTGAACCCAGATTGAAACTTTTCAAGCACAGCACTGTTTTCCAGAAAGTACTGTAATTGTTTAAAAACAACCTTTTCTAGAACCTTAGAAAGGAAGGGCAGATGAGAAACAGGTCTAAAGTTTGATAAAACTGAGGGGTCAAGATTGGGCTTTTTAAGAAGGAGCCTGACCACAGCATGTTTAAAATTACCTGGGAAGGTTCCTAACCTAAGGCATGTGTTCATAAGAACGAGAAGACTTGGCCCCACAGTATTAAATACAGATTTTAGCACTTTGGGAGGGACAATATCCAATGGGCAATTTGTAGGTTTTAAGGATTTCACTACGTCACCTAAAGAAGGAAGAGAAACCAACTCAAACTGGTCGAGTACAGCAGAGTGAGTTGGGGCAACAAGCAAATCCTTATTACACTCATGTTAAAACTTACTAGTGTCTTGTCTGACAGAGTCCACTTTGTCAACAAAATAACGCAGAAACATCTCACAAGTGGCAGTTGAGACATCAGTCACAGCAGAAATGGATGGGTCAACAACAGCATTAGTATTGAATAAAACCCTGGGACAATGATTGCTGCTAGAAATAATATTAGAGAGGTACTGAGATTTTGCTTCCTGTACAGCCCTCTGATAGTCAGTAAGGGAATTCCTTAACATTTCCAGTGACACATGCAGTTTGTCCTTCTTCCATCTACGTTCAGCCTGCCTGCAGTGTTGCCTAATAGTGCAGGTGGTGTCGTTCAACCAGGGATCCGTTCTTAGCTTGGCAGATTTTTCCCTGAAAGGGGCAATGGAGTCCCGAATCCCAGTGCAAGTGGAGTGGAAGAAGGAAAGAAAATTATCAGGACAGAGAGTGGAAGCCAAGCCATTCAAGGCAAATAACTGTGAGTCCTTGAAAGCAGCAGTAAACTCATCAGCCGTGGAGGAAGTGATGATGCGTCGCTGACAAGATGGAACAAGAGGTTTGCTAACTGATTGGGGGGCTGACAGTTCAAAAATAACTGGGAAATGATCTGAGATTGCAGTCTCAGCAATGTCTTTGATGGAAACTGAAAGCCCAAGCGAAATAACAAGGTCCAAGGTGTGCCCAAGATGGTGCGTTGGTTTATCCACTGATTGTGTCAGGTTAAAAGTTTCCAACAGGCATTTGAAGTCAGTGGCGAGTTGGTCAGATGGACAGCAAACATGAACATTAAAATCACCGCAAATCAGGAGCTTATCACATTTTGGGAGAATATCTGCCAAAAACTCAGAAAACTCATGAATGAAGTCCTTGTTATATTTCGGAGGGCGATAAACAACAGCGCACAACACAGGACTTGTGAACTCCACCACAAACAGCTGCAGTTCAAAAGAGGAGTATGCATCTGAGGGAAGAAGCCGGCATTTAAAACTGTCATTGAACACAGCAGCAAGCCCACCCCCTCGACCAGAGAGTCGCGATGAGTTGAAGACAGAACAGCTGGGTCGGAGGAGCTCAGAGAAGGCGCTGTTTTCGTGTGGCTTCAACCAGGTTTCAGTCAAAAGAAGAAAATCCAAAGAAGGCGAAGTAAAAAAAGTCATTTAGAATGAAAGTCTTATTTACAACAGACCTAGTGTTGATTAGCGCCATGCGAACCAGACACTTATCGGTCTGTTGGGAGGCCCGGCTAACTGGGCGGAGATTCTCCGATATGCAGCCCCGTCTTCGGATCCTCACGAGCCGGCGACAGGGGAGTGGGTACCCGGCCTCTGGCACAGCCGGCAGCAGCCATCGGTAAGAGTAATCCGTGGAGCCTCGGATGTCATAGACGGAGCAACCCCTGGAGAGATCAATCGACGGACGACGAGGGCTGTACATAGAGGATGAAGCCAGGTGAGCTCTCAACCAGCATATTACTCCACCTCTCTTTCCTCGTCTTTTGCGGCGGCTTTTGCGTAACGACGCGGCAGGTAGACACCATAGGTAAGAGGGTAAAGACGCCAGTACAGGTGGCGGTGGCTGTCCATTAAAGTCCTGGATCGGTAGTTTTTCCACAGAATCGCGGATTTTCAAAAGGCTCAGGTGATCATACGCCAGCAGTGATGACACTTCATGATAGCAAAGCGATAGAAACGGGACAATATACAGCAGAGGTAACAGAGGCAGACAGCCGACCACACTCAACGGCGCCATCATGCTTAAGCGGGCTGTTCATGCTCCAGACATTGACAGACATTTTTTCATTTGTCCACCGGACCTCTAAATGTTGACTTGGGGAAGAAATGTCCATCAAATTTTTAGAACTTCGTTGTAAGAATCAAAATCATGCTGCTATTGTACAGCCATGTCATGTTATAACAGAGATCAGATCACTTATAAAGATGACAGTGTGCATGAGGAAGATCCAAACTATCCTTTATTGTTAACACAGGCTTTATAAATGATCTGTTTGTCACTCAGCTCAGGATGAATATTGATAGCTGCGTGCACAGGAACAATTAAGAGAAGTAACCCATACAGATGTAAACACAACCGTACTATTACCATGATAACAATGATGAAAAATGGACATGGTGTCTATACATAATAGATCTACAGCATAGTGATTATTACTGATTATCCTTTGTCTTTTTAAAAAAAAAATATTTATTTGATTATTATTATTATTATTTTGCCAGCTCAGACCGTGGCACCAGCTTGAGTTTGATTGGTTGTTTAGGGTAGACCATGCCAGGGGACTGCAGCTCTAAGGGGACCTGGATAGAAATTACATGTGAAGAGAAAATAAGAGTGAACAAAGTCAACATGTTTTTTCAAATCTGCAAACAAATGGCAATATCACAGAAGGTAGAAAACTCACTCATTGAGCTGATGGCTTATCGAGTGTGCTATTTTAGCACACGTGGTATTAATTTTATTCTTGTTCAGTGTCTTGGATAGTGGCTTTTGTTCTGAACAGACAGATTCTTATAATACAGATGACTGGCTACAGTTGGCATTTTAAAATCCACACTATAACCATCAACAGGATTACACATCAACCAAAAACAGGCAGTTTAAAGATGAACATCTGTGCTCTCACCTGAGTCTCCTTACACACAGAGAAGCTGTACCTCCGCAGGACCTCCACCAGTACGAGTTTCATGGACACCAGAGCAAATCGCATCCCTATGCAGTTCCTGGGCCCTGCCCCGAAAGGCATGTACGTGTTCATATCAATGGTCCCCTTGTTTTCCTTGCTGAACCTGAGGGCAAATGTATTAATAAGAGAAATCAGGAAATAGGTCCTTTCTGTGGCTGTTCTGTAAAAACACAAACATATAAATCCTTTCCATACCTCTCAGGTTTGAACTTGTCTGGCTCAGGCCACAGATTAGGGTCTCGGTGCAGGGGCCACGTGGGTACCATGACAATCATACCTTTTGGAATCACAATGCCATTTATCTCCACAGTTGCCTTGGCCACACGCTCCAGACGTGAAGCGATGGGGTACATACGGAGAGACTCGTTGATGACGCTGTCTAAATACTCCATCTGCATCAGAGCGTCATACTCAACTGGAGCCTACACAAACACAGAGACACACATACACACACGCTGTGTGTTCTTACTCATGCCACTCAGGTTACCTGCTGGATGTGTCAGTCAGCATGTTAATCACGACAACAGCTTTAATCATTTTGACAACCTCGAGCTATCTCAAATATTTTCCTCTCCCCACTCCCAGCGTACCTTGTTGGGGAAGGTGGAGTCGATCTCCTCCTGCAGCTGTTTCATGACATGAGGGTTTGTTGCCAGATTGTGAGCCAAGAAAGAGAGAGTGTTGCTGGTGGTCTCATAACCAGCAAAGATGAAAAGCATTGATTGAGAAAGGATCTCGTGATCGCTTAAACCTGGGGAGATAGCAAGGAGATGTGATTTTAGAAAAGCTGTAAGTTGTGCTTTGATGTGTGTGTAGATAGTGTATTTGTATGCGTGTCACCTTTATCCTGTCCCACTCCACTGGAGTGACCGTTTTTCTGGGAGTCCATCATCAGCTGAAGGAAGTCCACTCGACTCTAACAGAAGACATGTATGAGAACAGCTTTGATTATAATTCTGAATCTCCTGATAAACATGTATCTATATGCATACACACATTGATAGACAGCCATACCCTTTGCTTGCTGGTCTCTCGTTCAGACTTGATCTTCTGCACTGCAGCGTAAAAGAACTTCATGACCGATGCAGGGAAAAGGGATAACTCAAACTTCTCAAAAAGAGGACCCATAAAGGGAAAGACAGCTGGAATTAAGCAGAAAGCAACACATTTATTAAGGAAATAGAAAAGAGAGTCACTATATCGACTGTAAACATTCAAACTCAGTTAGCTAGCACAGATATTTTTGGTTTACCAGCCAGGTGAAAGACACAATTACAAACAGCTGGATTTTACAGAAATGAAATGATATTTGTACCAGCAATGATGAGGAGAGGGTTGAGAAGACTAAACTTCAGCATCTTCTTGATGTTAGTAACGAAGGGGTCTGAGGGGTTGTTGAGTGAGTCAATGTCTACACCGAAGGCTGAGCTGGCTACAACATCCATACTGTAGGATCCAAAGAGTCTAAAGAGCACACAAACACATCAGTGATGTCCTTTCATGCTTATAACGAGTTGACTTCATGCATTTTCTAGAATAGCTTCAAATGAATGGAGTACAAAGTGTTCTCACTCCTTCAGCTCTAAGGGCTCATCCTTGTCTGCCTTCTTCTTCATGTTGGCGATCAGGCTAACAGAGCGCTGCTTCATTATGGCCAACATCTGAGGCACAGACAGAGACAGGTAAGAGTTACACACAGGCTTACTAAAATACTGCAAAACAGAATACAGAGTACAATTCCTGCTGTTTCTGTTTGTGCTTCCTCTAGATCAATGATTCCAAACCCAACAATGAGTTCAAAGGTAAGTCTGAGGGTCACAAGTTAATACAAGTGATCAAGAAAGAGCCAAACAGGTTGGGAACCACTGCTCCAGAGAGAAATATTCTGTTCTACATGCGATAAAGGGCAGAGAAGGGACAGAGGAGGAGGGGGTGCTACCTCTTTCAGTTTTCCTGAGGTGAAGGAGGGAGAAAGGGTACTGCGGATCCTCTTCCACTCTTCATTCTCAGCGTTGAACAGGGCGTCATACAATGGCCCATTCAGATGGTTGTTCTGGAACAGAGTTAGCAAACGTGAGGAGAGTTCAGCTGAGACATAGCAACCATAATCAGTGACTGAATGTCTTACGATGTTGAGAGTACATACTCTGCGGTTAGTGAAGAAAGAGTAACACTCCTTTATCAGTATAGTTTTTATCATGGCAGGATCTGTGATACACAGCACAGGCTGACGCCCATCAAAGATGCTGAATGTGAAAAGAATAGAATGGAATATGAGAGTAAAAATAATAAAAGCCCAGGTGAGATGTTTGTGTAGTCACATGCAAATCTACCATTGTAAAACAAGTATAAATGACACCATAGAGCTACTTTATATTGACAGACAAGCAGCTCCAAGGACAACGATCGGAGGTACATATGCATGCATAAACACACACACACACACACACACACACACACACACACACACACACACACACACACACACACACACACACACACACACACACACACACACTGTACGACACACAAACTTACCCCCATGTTTTCCCATATTTCTTGTAGCAGTCATTGTCAAAGTTAATGAAGCCCTACAAGAAAAACAACATAGAGAGCATGAATTGAACACCCCTTTTCAGTCCACTTTAACATGGTGGGGATATTTGTGACAAGCACAATTGCTTCTGAAAAAATACATTTACCAACCAACCTTTCTATATGCCAGCATAGTGCCGAAAAAGGGGATTGGTTTGGGACCAGGGATGCCCATTTTCTTAAATGTTCCATATGGCCACCATGCGTACCTGTGCAACAAGAAAGAAAGAGAAAAATACAGAGGTAGAAGAAAGGGGATTATTATACACACAGGCAAACACACACACAACACAGTACAAATACCTGTGATGCATATTCTTAAACACTCACACATAGAACAGTGTGATGAAAGCAATCAGGAGGGTCCATGTCTCAGCAGAGAAATAGAGGAGGTAGTCCATCTCTGCAAGACTTCTCTCTTCCGTCAAGCACAGAACAAGTTCCACAAAAGCCTCAAATCACGACCAAAGGCTTTTATCTCCTGCTACAGAGGCCAGCTGCTGAGGTGTGTGAGAGTTCAACCAATGGCAGTGAGGCGATGTCAAGCAAATCATTGACCAAGCAGCATTTCTGATTATCAAGCTTTATAACCTCTTTGATCTGTGACGTTGCACTTGTCTTTTTTTCCCTTTACTGTGTCCTTACACAGAAAAAGAAAATTTCCAAAAGTTCCAAAGTTCTTATGTAATGCATGCTGCCTAGACATGCATTCAGAGATCAGTACACTACCTTCCTTTCTTCTCTCTAGAAACATGGATTCTACTGATCATATTTATTTGCATATTTGTCATGTAAGAGATTGACTTTATTTAAAGAATTTGTACTTCAGGGAATGCATGAATGAATACACCAAAGTTTAGCCTTTTCCTTTCCAGTTAACAGTAAACAGTGTTTGACTGACACTATGTAAGGAGGAGTTTTAATGTTCTGCACAGGTACGGCACCTCCACTTATGGATATTTGAGAAGTTGGGGATCCTTGGTCCTAAGCCCTGCATGTACTTTGGCACGGTTGGCAGACAACACAATGTAGGTAAATCTGTAATTGTATGTCTTATTTTCATATCTTTTGGTATTTGAATTTAAAAATATCAAGGACCAAAAATTGTGTGGAAGAATGAGGGTGGATCAGTAATATGATAGCAATCACTTCAGGGTGTCGGGTCGGGACACTATTTGGTGTTCAGGTGACAGTGAAAAAGAAGACACAGAATCCAGTTATTTCTTTAAGAGTGTTACTAAGTCCCAAACTAATTATACAGAGTTACACTGAAGGAGTCCAACGTCACGTTTCTTTCTCACAGAGGTGCGACTTCTTTCACGTTCAATCATCCATCACTCAACTGGTAAAAGCCGACTTCGAAGACCTGCACCTGTGCTTCACAATCGCTGACTTTACAAAATCATGGCAGCGTGTAGAAATGGGCATTATGGCAGGCTGTACAATCTCACCCCTGGCCTTCACAATGGCCATGGAGATCATCATCAGGGCCTCAAGATGGGTGGTGGGGGGTGAGCGAACTAAGAATGGGATCCGCCTTCCACCTATCCGAGTACTCTGACCACTACTGCAGCATGCACCAGACGGCTACTTGGAAAACTGCAGGAGAACATCAAGTGGGCCTGGATGAAAATCAATCTGAACAAGTCACGAAGCATCTCATTAGTCAAGGAAAGCAAATAAGGCAGGACATCACCAACAGTCTGGACAACATCAATAAGACCCTACTGCCAGGGAAGCTCAAGCTCTGGTGCCTGCAATTTGGACTTCTCCCTCGGCTGATGTGGCCACTCACTATCTATGAGGTCCCAATAACAACTGTGGAGAAGATGGAGCGAACCATGACTTCATGCGTGAAGAAATGGCTCGGGGTCCCATGCAATCTAACTAACATCTGCCTCTATGGCAAAGGGGTCCTTGAACTGCCCATCACGAGCCACACCAAAGAGTACAAGTGCTCTAAGGTGAGACTCAAGATGACTTTGAAGGACTCTAGTGACCGGACCATCAGCAAAGCTGCACCACCCCTGTTAACTGGATGAAAAAGGACATCATCTGATGCGGTGCAGCAAGTTACGTCAGCCCTGAGGCACAATGACATCATGGGGCATGTCCACCCGGGAAGAGGAGGCTTTGGTCTTGCAGTAAGTAAACTAACTTGGTGTAAGGCCTCAACATCAGAGAGGAGGAAAATGGTGGTAGAGGAGGTGCACCGTCAGAAGGAGGCTGAAAGAAGCGCAAAGGCTGTCTCTCTTGCCAAGCAGCGACAATGGAAAGCTCAGCTGGAGGGAGCTCTGGGAAATGGAGGCAAGCAACATCAGCTTCATCATAAGAGCTACTTATGATGTGCTCCCATCTCCAAAAAAAACCTCCACCAGTGGTATGGAGAAGACCCAACCTGTGCCCTCTGCCTTCCTGGACTTCTTCAGCTCCAAAATCAACACCATTCACCAACAACTGGCCTCATCTTGCACCTCCTCAAATGATCCACCCTGGATGATCACCACTGGCCAACCTTACATCAGCTCCCTCTCCGACTTCACCCCAGTATGAGAACACACTATCTCTGAACTTATACATAAAGCCAAAATCACCACCTGTCAGCTTGATCTTCTTCCCAACTCCCTCGTCAAAGTCTGCCATCCATTTCTCCCATGGTTGCCAACATAATTAACTCCTCCCTCACCACTGGTACTGTACCCCCCACTCTCAAACTGGCTGCTATCACACCCATCCTGAAAAAACCTGGTGCTGACCCTGCTGACCTTTATCTTTACTGGCCCATCTCCAACCTCCCCTTCATCTCCAAAATACTTGAAAGGGTGGTTGCCGCACAGTCCCACCTCGAATCAAACAACCTCCATGAACCCTGCCAATCTGGTTTCTGTCCAAAACACAGCACTGAAACAGCCCTGGTCAAAATCACCAACGACCTCCTTCGTACAGCTGACTCTGGACTACTTACCATTCGCATCCTCCTTGACCTCAGCGTAGCATTCAACACCATCTCCCACCTACTGCTCCTGGACCACGTGGCTGGCATTGGGATCACTGGTAGTGCACTCTCCTGGTTCACATCATACCTCACTGACCACCAACAATTCCTGCAATTAAGGAATCACAAGTCTGGGTGTTCGAGTGTTTCACTGGGTGTCCCCCAGGGGTCAGTCTTGAGTCCACTTCTTTTTATCATTTACCCCCTCCCTCTGGGCACGCTCCTCCGTCACCATGGGATCCATTTTCACTGCTAGGCCAATGACACACAGGTCTACGTCTCTTCCAAACCCACCGCTGCCATCCCTCCCTTGTCCCTCATCACCTGCCTTGAAGACATCCGGAGCTGGATTAACAGGAACTTCCTGAAGCTAAATGGCAATAAAACTGTGGCCCTGCTCATCGGCTCCAAATCCACCCTCACTAAATTACAACACACCCCAGCTCCATCCATCACTGTTGATGGATTCACGGTACCCTTCTCCCCCCAAGTCAAGAGCCTTGGTGTTATTCCCGACAGCACCCTCTCATTTGCACCCCATATTCAGAACATCACCCGGACTGCATTCTTCTACCTCCACAACATCTCCAGACTCTGCCCATTACTGTCCCAGTCCAGCACCAAAATCCTGGTTCACTCATTTGTCACATCCCGCATTGACTACTGCAATGCCCTCCTCACTGGACTCCCCACCAAACTCATCAACAGACTACAAATTATTCAGAACTCAGCTGCCTGGATCATCACCCGCACCAAATCATCTGACCACATCACCCCTGTTCTCATACAACTTCACTGGCTCCCTGTACAATACCACATCCACTACAAAAACTTTGTCCTCACCTATAAAGCTCTCCACAACCTAGCCCCCACTTACCTCTGTGACCTCCTTCATGAATACACCCCCTCCTGCACCCTCCACTCAACCTCTACTCAACTGCTAGCCATCCCCACGTCAAGTCTCAGTACCATGGGTGTTTGAGCCTTCAGCTGCTCAGCATCCAGACTCTGGAACTCCCTAGCCCCACACATAAGACAGTCAGACTCCATCACATCTTTCAAAGCCCAACTCGAAACTCGCCTGTTCAAACTGGCATGTCCCTCTTTTTATGTTGCTGTTTTGTTTTAATGATGTTTGTTCTCACATCCTGACCAGTTGTAAGACCAGCCTTACACAAGGCTGTTACACCTGGAGGCACAACCAGATCCTCAAGAGTATGGCAGCAGCTCTTGAGAGCAAGAGGAGTACCACCAACTCCTTGCCCCTGAGAGCAACCAATTCCATCATGGCACCAGCATTCATCCGAGAAGGACAGAAAAAGCCCAACCATCCCCCTACAAAACCAGAAGCTGGACAGCTAGTCATGGCCCGGGATTGGAAGATGCAAGTTGATATTGGCCAGGAACAAATCTTTCTGCCTGAGATTGCAGCCACCACCCTTAGGCCAGACTTGGTACTCTGGTCCCATTCGCTGAAGTCTGTTTACATCATAGAGCTCACAGTCCCATGGGAGAGTTCAACCGAAGAGGCCTATGAGCGCAAGAAACTGCGCTACACAGAACTGCCAGCAGACACTCAGCAACGAGGATGGAATGCAAAAGTCTACTGTATCTGGTTGAAGTGGGATGCAGAGGTTTTGTGGTTTCTTCCACCATCAGGCTGCTGAAACACCTTGGCATCCATGGACAGGCTCTGTGACAGACAATCAGATCAGTCTCTGAAGCGGCCGAAAGAAGTAGCCAGTAGATATGGATCAAGTGGAAGGACTCTTGCTTGGCTCAAAGAACAGCAACATAACCTGCACAATAATCCAACCACCCCCACCCCACATCCCACTTGAGAACCCAGGTCAGAACCCTTCAGAAGGAGGGCGAACAAGGTATGCGGTTTGACTCAGGGTAGACGACACCCTTGCCTTGCATGGATTCATGAGTTGCGCCATTTGAAGAACCAGGCAATTTTCATGATTGGGCTTGGGACACAAGCTCAGGCTTGATCACCCTGTAGCTGGCCGCCTTTGATGAGGGTGTCCAGTGTTGAAAGGTTGAAACACCCCCTGATTCAAAGGTACACTATTGATGATGTGTCCCGAAATTTACATCCTTCCCATGTCTGAGAAACAGCTCCCACGCCACTCTCAATATCAAGGCAAACCTCATGTGACTACCATCCATTGGCACAATGTACAGGTTTCCATCACGTCCTGTGTTTTATGATTCTGTTTGAGGTTACTCACGGTGTAGGAAATCTGAGTTACATGCGCTGACTGAGTCCTGGCCTTTTTCAAGATGTTGGTAAGGATACAATGTATTTTGTAATTAGTGATGAAAATATACCATCTGTTCAAAGGTTTACTACCTCAATGACAAAGAGGCTGCTAAAAAGTACTGGAGAGTCTGGGGGTGAGTCCAAAAAGCTTTTTGAAAAAGTATAAATACACTGTAAGAACTATATTATTTTATGTTTTGTGAAACATTGGCAGTTTTTGACCTCTGAATTTCTCATGTTTGCTCGCATTAGCACAAGTGTTGAAAGTGAAATGTAAATGCATGTTTATGTAAATGTACAGCACGTATGAACTGAAGAAGCCCATGCTGGCTGTGATGGACCCTGACATGTTGAAAACCATCCTGGTGAAGGAATGCTTCACCTACTTTACCAACTGACGGGTGAGAACACACACGATTATCACTGACTGGGACAAACAACAGGAGAGTGTAGAAGTTGTTTATCAGTTGAAGCAGACTAATGCTGTCTTCAAATGGAACTTGTATGAACGTGTTTTTGAGACATTAAGTCAAGTAGGGCTACTGAAAGGTCATTGCTTTCAATGTGAAAAAAAAGGAGACTGGCAGTAAAAATAAATGTCATCGTTTTCCATTTTCACAACTGGACAACAAGAAATCAACAGACACCAATTATAGCAAGAATAAAAAGAAGACATAGAAAAGAGACAAATGGACAATAAAAAGACAAAGTAAAATCTACTCTGTGTGTGTGTGTGTGTGTGTGTGTGTGTGTGTGTGTGTGTGTGTGTGTGTAGAGAGAGAGAGTATAAAAAATATTTAGTTTTGATTTGTGCTATTGCACAGGAAAAATACACAACACAGTAAACATGACCACATATCAAGCCAAAATAAAAGGTTATGGCCACACTAGGGGTCCTGTGAGGCTGTAATGCTCAGATAACACATAGATTATTCATTGGAGGTTTTGGTCGTTTGATGGAATTTGTTGAGAAAAAAACCCAGGAGAGATAAAAAGCAATGTCGTTGACACACCACATGATCTTTACCTGCAAACATCAGGCAGCACATGTTTGTGTACTGTTCAATGTCAGTAAAAGTGCAACAAGCTTTTTGTCCATGATATTACTAACAGCTGTTCCTCCTATACTACACTATGTCCCTTTAGAACTTCCATCTGAATGGGAAGCCATTATTGAGGATGACGAATGGAAACATATTCATAACATCCTCACTCTTTCCTTCACCTCTGGCCATTTAAAGGAGGTGAATTGTAAATTTTAGTACTTTTTTCAACTCCTGTTGATTAGATTGAAGATATAGATGCGTTTATCTTTATATACAGGATTTTTACACAATGTGGAAAGAAGCACATGATTACCTGTATCCTTTGTCATGATTTATTTATTTATTTATTTATTTATTTATTTATTTATTTATTTATTTTGCCAGTTCAGACCGTGGCACCAGCTTGAGTTTGATTGGTTGTTTAGGGTAGATCAGGCCAGGGGAGTCCAGCTCTAAGGGGACCTGGATAGAAATTACATGTGAAGAGAAAATAAGAGTGAACAAAGTCAACAGTGCATAAAACTCAGACATGTTTTTTCAAATCTGCAAAAAAATGGCAATATCACAGAGGGTAGAAAACTCACTCAAAGAGCTGATGGCTTATCGAGTGTGCTATTTTAGCACACATGGTATTAATTTTATTCTTGTTCAGTGTCTTGATAGTGGCTTTTGTTCTTTGAACAGACAGATTCTTATAATACAGATGACTGGCTACAGTTGGCATTTTAAAATCCACACTATAACCATCAACAGGATTACACATAAACCAAAAACAGGTAGTTTAAAGATGAACATCTGTGCTCTCACCTGAGTCTCCTTACACACAGAGAAGCTGTACCTCCGCAGGACCTCCACCAGTACGAGTTTCATGGACACCAGAGCAAATCGCATCCCTATGCAGTTCCTGGGCCCTGCCCCGAAAGGCATGTACGTGTTCAGATCAATGGTCCCCTTGTTTTCCTTGCTGAACCTGAGGGCAAATGTATTAATAAGAGAAATCAGGAAATAGGTCCTTTCTGTGGCTGTTCTGTAAAAATACAAACACATAAATCCTTTCCATACCTCTCAGGTTTGAACTTGTCTGGCTCAGGCCACAGATTCGGGTCTCGGTACAGGGGCCACGTGGGTACCATGACAATCATACCTTTTGGAATCACAATGCCATTTATCTCCACAGTTGCCTTGGCCACACGCTCCAGACGTGGAGCGATGGGGTACATTCGGAGAGACTCGTTGATGACGCTGTCTAAATACTCCATCTGCATCAGAGCGTCATACTCAACTGGAGCCTACACAAACACAGAGACACACATACACACACGCTGTGTGTTCTTACTCATGCCACTCAGGTTACCTGCTGGATGTGTCAATCAGCATGTTAATCACAACAACAGCTTTAATCATTTTGACATCCTCGAGCTATCTCAAATATTTTCTTCTCCCCACTCCCAGCGTACCTTGTTGGGGAAGGTGGAGTCGATCTCCTCCTGCAGCTGTTTCATGACATGAGGGTTTGTTGCCAGATTGTGAGCCAAGAAAGAGAGAGTGCTGCTGGTGGTCTCATAGCCAGCAAAGATGAAAATCATTGATTGAGAAAGGATCTCGTGATTGCTTAAACCTGGGGAGATAGCAAGGAGATGTGATTTTAGAAAAGCTGTAAGTTGTGCTTTGATGTGTGTGTAGATGACACCTGTTTACCTCACACACCCCCTTCCAGACCTCTTCCTCTCCACCTTCTGTGGCAGCTCCTAGTCTTGCCTCACTCAACACCGCCCCCCATGGACCCACTATCCCCCACCGCGACCATATCCCCACTGTTCACTACCCCATCCGAGTAAAATTCAGTTCACGCCATTCCCATCCACATAGGCCCACCTTTGCTGGTCCGCAACCCAGGGTGGCTTTACGGAGCTGCTTGGTGCCGCGGACCTGTGGAGGCGGCGAGGTGCGACTATGAGACTTTTATCAAAAATGATCTGATTTTAGATAATAAGCTTGATATTTTATTGCTCACAGAAACATGGCTTGGTTCTGAGGCAGGAGTTTCCCTCACTGAGGCCTGTCCACCTGATTTTAACTTTTTATTTTCTACCGGGGGGGATAGGGGAGGTGGGACTGCATCTTTTATTCTGAAATCTCTTAACTCTCACAAATTTTTTTTTAAGTTACACATCCTTTGAACACCATGCATTTGTTTTTAGCAGTCCCCCTATCCTCTGTATAACGGTCTATAGGCCACCCCGCTATTCCAAAGCTTTTATCAGTGAGTTCTCAGATTTACTCTCAATCGTGCACTCAACTTATAACAGGATTTTAATAACTGGTGATTTTGATTTACACATTGATAACGGATCAGACGCAACGTACAGAGAATTCTTAAACATTTTAAACTGCATGGATTTTAACCAGCACGTCACACAGCCAACTCACAACAGAGGACACACCCTGGAC
Source organism: Chaetodon trifascialis (assembly GCF_039877785.1). Lineage (NCBI taxonomy): Eukaryota > Metazoa > Chordata > Actinopteri > Chaetodontiformes > Chaetodontidae > Chaetodon > Chaetodon trifascialis. The sequence goes on from NC_092057.1 coordinate 2,707,617, forward strand.
CTGGTCATAAGCGACGGCCTGTCCACTGGTGTGTCCTCTGTTGTTGACCTGGCTGTGTCTGACCACTATTGTGTGTCTTTTAACATCACCAGCTTTAGCCATCAGGAGGCCCCAGTGAGAACAGTGAGGAAACGCTGTCTTACTTCTGAAGTGGCTGCTAATTTTATTGAGATTTTACAGAGCACTCCTGCCGAGGTTTAAGCTGCACCTTGTGATTTTATTGTTGATGATTTTAATAACAAGTTAAAGACATCACTAGATGCAGTGGCTACACTTTTAACTAAAACAATAAGAACAAAGAAAACACAACCATGGAGAGATGACAACATCAAAAAACTGAAAAGGAAATGCAGGAGTGCAGAAAGAAGGTGGAGAAAAACCAAATTAACAGTTCACTATGAAATATACCGGGATCAACTCAAAACCTACAATAACTCAATCAAATTGGAAAGAAGGGCTCATTTCTCAAAACTCATCGCAGACAATAAAAACAATCCAAGGTTTCTTTTCTCCACCTTCGATCTTTTAACCAGAACTGATATTAATAAATCCTCCATGATACCAACTGCGACCCTCTGTGAGGAGTTTGCAGACCACTTTAGAAGTAAGATTGATAACATCAGATCCAGTCTTTTATCCTATCAGAATGCTGTTCGTAATACACCTGGATCACTGCTTTTACCCGAGGAAACACTGGAGAACTTTAACTTGGTTGATGCAAGGGCCCTTGGTCGAGTTTTCTCCCAAGTAAACCCAACAAGCCTCTTAGACCCAATTCCCACATCACTTTTAAAGACATTTTATGAATTCTTTGAGGAACAGATTTTAAACATAGTCAATTGCTCTCATCAGACGGGTGTCTTCCCCACTGCCTATAAAACGGCAGTGGTGAAGCCCCTTCTGAAGAAGAGCAATCTAGACTACAACATTTTGAACAACTACAGACCTGTATCCAACTTACCATTTTTAAGTAAAATTTTAGAAAAAGCTGTTTTTAACCAAATGAATTATTTTTTAATGAGAAACAATATTTTTGAGAAATTTCAATCTGGTTTTAGGATGAACCACAGTACTGAGACAGCACTTTTGAAGATTTTAAATGACACCAGGTGCAATTTAGATAACCAAAAACTGACAGTATTGGTCTTACTGGATCTTAGCGCTGCCTTTGATACAGTAGACCATCACATTTTATTAAACAGACTGAAGCACCTGGTTGGCCTCTCTGGTACTGTCTGGTACTGGATCGATCTTTCTTTTTTAAGTATGGATACATGTTCCTCCAGAACACATGAAATTAAATCTGGGGTCCCCCAAGGGTCAATTTTAGGCCCACTTCTTTTTAATCTTTACATGCTTCCCTTGGGGGATGTCATCAGGAGACACGGCATCAGTTTCCACAGTTACGCTGATGATACGCAGCTGTACATTGCCGTATCTCCTGATGACACAAGGCCACTTGATGCCCTTCTTAACTGCATTTTAGATATAAAGTCATGGATAGCAGATAATTCCTCCAGCTCAACCAGGATAAAACAGAGGTTTTAGTCATTGGTCCTGAAGGCCAGACAGAGAAACTTTTACCAAAACGACAAGATTTTAAACCCTCACAATGGATAAAGACTGGGTATTATTTTTGACTCTGAGCTCACTTTTATTCCCCACATAAAGAATATTACGAAGATAGGTTTTTACCATCTTAAGAATATAGCCAGAGTCCGCCCGTTTCTCTCTCAGGCCAGTACGGAGGTGCTAATGCATGCTTTTATCTCAAGTGGCTTAGATTATTGTAATGCCCTGCTCTCTGGTCTTCCTAAAAAGAACATCAATAGGCTACAATTATTACAGAACTCAGCCGCTCGCGTGCTGACGAGGACCAGAGGGCGGGAGCATATTACACCAGTTTTAGAATCACTGCATTGGCTCCCCGTCCACTTCAGGATCGATTTTAAGACTCCTTTATTGGTTTTTAAATGTCTTAACGGTCTTGGGCCATCTTATTTATCTGACCTGCTTTTATCATATCAGCCCTCGCAGACCCTGAGGTCCTCTGGTACTGGCCTTTTAACCATTCCATGAAGTAAGACAAAAACCCACGGTGAGGCTGCATTCAGCCATTCAGCCATCCACCCTTATCGGTGGAACAGCCTGCCAGAGATCCTCAGGGCCGCAGAGACCGTTGATATTTTTAAGCGGAGGCTCAAGACATACCTTTTTAGTCTGGCGTTTAATTGATTTTATTTGTTCATTTCTCTATTTATTTGTTTTTAATTGATTTCCATCCATTTAGGGTTAGCCCTAACCCTTAACCCTTTGGTGCCTGCTGCTCGAGGAAAAAGGGGCCTTTCTGTGTGGAGTTTGCATGTTCTCCCCCGTGTTCACCCGGGGTTTCCTCCGTAATAACCCCTACTAAAAACATGCAAGAAGATCACCACCCGACCAATGGTGCTTCCACTCTTCATTCTCAGCGTTGAACAGGGCGTCATACATTGGCCCATTCAGATGGTTGTTCTGGAACAGAGTTAGCAAACGTGAGGAGAGTTCAGCTGAGACATAGCAACCATAATCAGTGACTGAATGTCTTAAGATGTTGAGAGGACATACTCTGTGGTTAGTGAAGAAAGAGTAACACTCCTTTATCAGAATAGTTTTTATCATGGCAGGATCTGTGATACACAGCACAGGCTGACACCCATCAAAGATGCTGAATGTGAAAAGAATAAAATGGATTATGAGAGTAAGAATAATAAAAGCCCAGGTGAGATGTTTTTGTACTCACATGCAAATCTACCATTGTAAAACAAGTATAAATGACACTATAGAGCTACTTTATATTGACAGACAAGCAGCTCCAAGGACAACAATCAGATGTACATATGCATGCATAAACACACACACACACACACACACACACACACACACGCACACACACAGTACGACACACGAACTTACCCCCATGTTTTCCCATATTTCTTGTAGCAGTCATTGTCAAAGTTACAAGAAAAACAATGTAGAGATCATGAATTGAACACCCCTTTTCAGTCCACTTTAACATGGTGGGGTTATTTGTAACAAGCACAATTACATGTAAAGGTGGTGTAAATCTATGGTGTATTGCTTCTGAAAAAATATATTTACCAACCAACCTTTCTATATGCCAGCATAGTGCCGAAAAAGGGGATTGGTTTGGGACCAGGGATGCCCATTTTCTTAAATGTTCCAGTGCAATGTTCTTCGTTGCCTCTGACACCAAAACAATGTCAGGTCTGAGGGTGGTCTCAACGACATGCTGGGGGAACTTAAGTTGGCTGCCCAAATCCACTGAGAGCTGCCAGTCCTGTGCAGTGTGGAGCATCCCTGGTGTTGCCCTGGAAGTTGTTTTTGGCTCCTCCCCAGCTCTGATGAAGTTGATGGTTTTCTTCATGGGCTTAAACCTCTGACAGCTAGCAATGGCACTCACGATGCTCTCTGCAATGGTCTTGAGCACCTGATCGTGCTGCCATCTGTATTGGCCTTCCCCGAGAGCTTTTGGGCAGCAACTCATTTTGTGCTCCAGGGTGCCCTCTCCCTGGCACAGGGGGCATGCTGGTGTTTCGACCAAACCCCAGCAGTGCTGGTTGGATGGGCTGGGAAGGACATCATAGATTGCCTGGACCAAGAACTTAATGAGGTGTGGCTCTGCCCGCCAAAGGTCAGTCCACGAGATCTTCCTCTCCACACCTTGTTCCCATTTGGTCCAGGTGCCTTGCTGCCTCATTCCCACTGCTCTGCTGGATCTCTCCTCTTCCACGGCTGCTTTCACCTCGTTCTGGACGAATTTCCTTCACTCCTTCCCTGAGCCTTGGCAAAACGAGGGGGTGTGGCGGTTCCAAGCCCAGCCCTGCCTCTGGCCACTGTTCCCACCAGGACTCCATTGCGTAGTCATGATTCTGCCTCTTCCACTGCAGCCTCTGCTCTCCATTTCCTGCCTGTCCTAACTGCTACTCCTGTCCCGGAGACTTTTGGGTTCGCCGACTCACAGAACTGCAGCACCTCCCTTGCAAGCAAGACCTTGAACTCCTCCTCAATGGATTTCAATGGGAGTGTCAGTTTGCAGGTGTTTCCATGAAGGGCGATGTTGCTCAAGCTCCTTGGCAGCCCTAACCATCTCCTTCAGTAGCGGTCTTTCCAGATCTGAGATGGTGATGATAGGGAACTCATAGAGAAGCATTGGCTACAGTATCCTTGGCAGAATCCCGTGCTGATAAACCCACGCCTTGAATTTTCCTGGGAGGCCGGTCTTGTCGACCCTCCTCAGCCATCCCTCAAGCCCCTCACAGGTGTTCTTGATGGAAGCTGTATCCCTGAGGTTGCTGTTGAAGAACTTCCCCAAGCTCTTTATTGGCTTTTCTGAGATGGTTGGGATTGGTGTTCCTGCAATTGGTGCATGGGTGACAGAAACTTGTCTTTTTTACCTTTATTGTGTCCTTACACAGGGAGGAGGGGTCCAAAGTTCTTACGGCACCTCCACTTATGGGATATTTGAGAAGTTGGGGATCCCTAGTCCCAGGCAAAACAATGTATGTAAATCTGTAATTTTATGTTTTCACATTTTTTGGCATTTGAATTCAAAAATATCAACTGTAGGACCAAAAATTGTGTGGAAGAATATGGGTGGATTGGGAATGTGATAGCAATCACTTCAGGGTGTCGGGTCAGGACACTATTTGGTGTTCAGGTGAGAGTTCAGTGAGAGGGGACACAGTCCAAAAAGCTTTTTGAAAATGTATAAATACTCTGTAAGAACTATATTATTTTATGTTTTGTGAGAAATTGGCAGTTTTTGACCCCCCCAGTTGAAAATCATCCTGGTGAAGGAATGCTTCACCTACTTTACCAGTGTTGATTTAACTGTGTGCTGAAACACTGAGACAGTAGAGGGTGCTGTTGTTGTGTGGTATTAAAGTATATTGACAGACATTTTTTGTTTTTTGTCCACCGCACCTCTAAATGCTTGACTTGGGGAAGAAATGTTCATCATGTTTTCAGAACTTCTTTGTAAGAATCGAAATCATGCTGCTATTGTACAGCCATGTCATGTTATAACAGAGATCAGATCACTTATAAGGATGACAGTGTGCATGAGGAAGATCCAAACTATCCTTTATTGTTAACACAGGCTTTACAAATGATCTGTTTGTCACTCAGTTCAGGATGAATATTGATAGCTGCGTGCACAGGAACAATTAAGAGAAGTAACCCATACAGATGTAAACACAACCGTACTATTACCATGATAACAATGATGAAAAATGGACATGGTGTCTATACATAATAGATCTACAGCATAGTGATTATTACTGATTATCCATTGTCTTTTTTTAAATTTATTTTATTTTGCCAGATCAGACCGTGGCACCAGCTTGAGTTTAATTGGTTGTTTAGGGATGATCAGGCCAGGGGAGTCCAGCTCTAAGGGGACCTGGATAGAAATTACATGTGAAGAAAAAATAAGAGTGAACAAAGTCAACAGTCCATAAAACTCAGACATGTTTTTTCAAATCTGCAAACAAATGGCAATATCACAAAGGGTAGAAAACTCACTCATTGAGCTGATGGCTTATTGAGTGTGCTATTTTAGCACACATGGTATTAATTTTATTCTTGTTCAGTGTCTTGGATAGTGGCTTTTGTTCTTTGAACAGACAGATTCTTATAATACAGATGACTGGCTACAGTTGGCATTTTAAAATCCACACTATAACCATCAACAGGATTACACATAAACCAAAAACAGGCAGTTTAAAGATGAACATCTGTGCTCTCACCTGAGTCTCCTTACACACAGAGAAGCTGTACCTCCGCAGGATCTCCACCAGTACGAGTTTCATGGACACCAGAGCAAATCGCATCCCTATGCAGTTCCTGGGCCCTGCCCCGAAAGGCATGTACGTGTTCAGATCAATGGTCCCCTTGTTTTCCTTGCTGAACCTGAGGGCAAATGTATTAATAAGAGAAATCAGGAAATAGGTCCTTTCTGTGGCTGTTCTGTAAAAACACAAACATATAAATCCTTTCCATACCTCTCAGGTTTGAACTTGTCTGGCTCAGGCCACAGATTAGGGTCTCGGTGCAGGGGCCATGTGGGTACCATGACAATCATACCTTTTGGAATCACAATGCCATTTATCTCCACGGTTGCCTTGGCCACACGCTCCAGACGTGAAGCGATGGGGTACATTCGGAGAGACTCGTTGATGACGCTGTCTAAATACTCCATCTGCATCAGAGCGTCATACTCAACTGGAGCCTACACAAACACAGAGACACACATACACACACGCTGTGTGTTCTTACTCATGCCACTCAGGTTACCTGCTGGATGTGTCAATCAGCATGTTAATCACGACAACAGCTTTAATCATTTTGACATCCTCGAGCTATCTCAAATATTTTCCTCTCCCCACTCCCAGCGTACCTTGTTGGGGAAGGTGGAGTCGATCTCCTCCTGCAGCTGTTTCATGACATGAGGGTTTGTTGCCAGATTGTGAGCCAAGAAAGAGAGAGTGCTGCTGGTGGTCTCATAGCCAGCAAAGATGAAAAACATTGATTGAGAAAGGATCTCGTGATCGCTTAAACCTGGGGAGATAGCAAGGAGATGTGATTTTCAATTCATCCATCTTCTCCTGTTTCATCCGGGGCCGGATCGCGGGGGCAGCAGTCTGAGCAGGGACGCCCAAACTTCCCTCTCCCCGGACACTTCCTCTAGCTCTTCCGGGGGGATCCCGAGGCATTCCCAGGCCAGCTGAGTGACATAGTCACTCCAACGTGTCCTAGGTCTTCTGCGGGCCCTCCTCCCGGTGGGGCATGCCTGGAACACCTCCCTAGGGAGGCGTCCAGGGGGCATCTGATAAAGATGCCCGAGCCAGCTCAGCTGACTCCTCTCAATGTGGAGGAGCAGCAACTCTACCCCGAGCTCCTCCTGGGTGACAGAGCTCCTCAACCTATCTCTAAGGGAGTACCCTGCCACCCTGCGAAGGAAACTCATTTCAGCCACTTGTATCCGGGACCTCATTCTTTTGGTCATGACGCAAAGTTCATTGACCATAGGTGAGGGTAGGAACGTAGATTGACCGGTAAATCAAGAGCTTCTCCTATCGGCTCAGCTCCTTCTTCATCATGACAAACTGATACAGCGACCGCATTACTGTTGCCGCTGCACCGATCCGCCTGTCAATCTCACGTTCCATCCTTCCCTCACTCGTGAAGAGGATCCCAAGATACTTAAACTCCTCCACTTGAGGCAGGAAGTCTCCCCCAACCTGGAGGGAGCAAGCCACCTTTTTCTGGTCGAGACCCATGGCCTCAGACTTGGAGGTGCTGACTCTCATCCCAGCTGCTTCACACTCGGCTGCGAACCGCCCCAGCGCATGCTGAAGGTCCTGGCTCGAGGTAGCCAACAAGACAACATCATCCGCAAAAAGCAGAAACGAAATATGCTGGCTCCCAAACCGAACCCCTCCGGCCCCTGGCTGCGCCTAGAAATTCTGTCCATAAAAATAATGAACCGGTGACAAAGGGCAGCCCTGCTGGAGTCCAACATGCACCGGGAACAGGTCCGACTTACTGCCAGCAATGCGGACCAAGCTTCTGCTCTGGTTGTACAGGGACTGTACAGCCCTCAATAGGGGGCCTCCAACCCCATAGTCCCGGAGCACCTCCCACAGAATGACGCGAGGGACACGGTCGAATGCCTTCTCCAAATCCACAAAACACATGTGGACTGGTTGGGCAAACTCCCATGAACCCTCAGCACCCTATGGAGGGTATAGAGCTGGAGATGTGATTTTAGAAAAAGTTGTGCTTTGATATGTGTGTGTAGTGTATTTGTATGCGTGTCACCTTTATCCTGTCCCACTCCACTGGAGTGACCGTTTTTCTGGGAGTCTATCATCAGCTGAAGGAAGTCCACTCGACTCTAACAGAAGACATGTATGAGAACAGCTTTGATTATAATTCTGAATCTCCTGATAAACATGTATCTATATGCATACACACATTGACAGACAGCCATACCCTTTGCTTGCTGGTCTCTCGTTCAGACTTGATCTTCTGCACTGCAGCGTAAAAGAACTTCATGACCGACGTAGGGAGAAGGGATAACTCAAACTTCTCAAAAATAGGACCCATAAAAGGAAAGACAGCTGGAATTAAGCAGAAAGCAACACATTTATTAGGAAATAGGAAAGAGAGTCACTATATCGTCTGTAAACATTCAAACTCAGTTAGCTAGCACATATATTTTGGGTTTACCCGCCAGGTGAAAGACACAATTACAAACAGCTGGATTTTACAGAAATGAAATGATATTTGTACCAACAATGATGAGGAGAGGGTTGAGAAGACTAAACTTCAGCATCTTCTTGATGTTAGTAACGAAGGGGTCTGAGGGGTTGTTGAGTGAGTCAATGTCTACACCGAAGGCTGAGCTGGCTACAACATCCATACTGTACGATCCAAAGAGTCTAAAGAGCACACAAACACATCAGTGATGTCCTTTCATGCTTATAACGAGTTGACTTTAAGCATTTTCTGGAATAGCTTCAAATGAATGGAGTACAAAGTGTTCTCACTCCTTCAGCTCTAAGGGCTCATCCTTGTCTGCCTTCTTCTTCATGTTGGCGATCAGGCTAACAGAGCACTGCTTCATTATGGCCAACATCTGAGGCACAGACAGAGACAGGTAAGAGTTACACACAGGCTTACTAAAATACTGCAAAACAGAATACAGAGTACAATTCCTGCTGTTTCTGTTTGTGCTTCCTCTAGATCAATGATTCCAAACCCAAAAGGGAGTTCAAAGATAAGTCTGAGGGTCACAAGTTAATACAAGTGATCAAGAAAGAGCCAAACAGGTTGGGAACCACTGCTCCAGAGAGAAATATTCTGTTCTACATGCGATAAAGGGCAGAGAAGGGACAGAGGAGGAGGAGGGGGTGCTACCTCTTTCAGTTTTCCTGAGGTGAAGGAGGGAGAAAGGGTACTGCGGATCCTCTTCCACTCTTCATTCTCAATGCTGAACACGGAATCGTACATTGGCCCATTCAGATGGGTGTTCTGGAACAGAGTTAGCAAACGTGAGGAGAGTTCAGCTGAGACATAGCAACCATAATCAGTGACTGAATGTCTTACGATGTTGAGAGTACATACTCTGCGGTTAGTGAAGAAAGAGTAACACTCCTTTATCAGAATAGTTTTTATCATGGCAGGATCTGTGATACACAGCACAGGCTGACGCCCATCAAAGATGCTGAATGTGAAAAGAATAGAATGGAATATGAGAGTAAAAATAACAAAAGCCCAGGTGAGATGTTTGTGTAGTCACATGCAAATCTACCATTGTAAAACAAGTATAAATGACACTATAGAGCTACTTTACATTGACAGACAAGCAGCTCCAAGGACAACGATCGGAGGTACATATGCATGCATAAACACACACACACACACACACACACACACACACACACACACACACACACGTTGTGTTTTTATCACTTGTGGGGACATTACATAGACTGACATTCATTTCCTGGAGCCTTACCCTAACCGTAACCCTAACCACTATCTGCCTATTCCTAACCCTGTACTGAACCTAACCTTACCTAACCCGTAAACCTATCCTCTGTCTTCACCCTAAAATTTAATGAATTACATTAAGGGGACCTGCATTTTGTCCCCATAAGGCAGGTGAGTCCCTACGATGTGACTGTGTAAACAGATCTTTGTCCTCACAATGTGATAAATACCTGGTCACACACAAACACACGCACACACGCACACACACACACGCACGCACGCACGCACGCACGCACGCACACACACACACACACACACACACACACAGTACAACACGCAAACTTACCCCCATGTTTTCCCATATTTCTTGTAGCAGTCATTGTCAAAGTTAATGAAGCCCTACAAGAAAAACAATATAGAGATCATGAACTGAACACCCCTTTTCAGTCCACTTTAACATGGTGGGGATATTTGTGACAAGCACAATTACATGTAAAGGTGGTGTAAATCTATGGTGTATTGCTTCTGAAAAAATATATTTACCAACCAACCTTTCTATATGCCAGCATAGTGCCGAAAAAGGGGATTGGTTTGGGACCAGGGATGCCCATTTTCTTAAATGTTCCATATGGCCACCATGCGTACCTGTGCAACAAGAAAAGAAAGAGAAAAATACAGAGGTAGAAGAAAGGGGATTATTATACACACAGGCAAACACACACACAACACAGTACAAATACCTGTGATGCATATTCTTAAACACTCACACATAGAACAGTGTGATGAAAGCAATCAGGAGGGTCCATGTCTCAGCGGAGAAATAGAGGAGGTAGTCCATCTCTGCAAGACTTCTCTCTTCCGTCAAGCACAGAACAAGTTCCACAAAAGCCTCAAATCACGACCAAAGGCTTTTATCTCCTGCTACAGAGGCCAGCTGCTGAGGTGTGTGAGCATTCAACCAATGGCAGTGAGGCGATGTCAAGCAAATCATTGACCAAGCAGCATTTGTGATTATCAAGCTTTATTAGCTCTTTGATCTGTGATGCTGCATTTGTGGCCTAAATTATTATACTGCTTATGGTAAAAAAGGACACATGCAAAAGTAATGGAAACAGCTTTACCTGGTTAAAGGTGGCACACGGTGGAACAGTGATAACACTGTCACCTCACGGCTAGAAAGTCCTGGGTTCGATTCCCACCTGGGGCACTGTGGGTGGTGGGGGGCGTGTCCTCCACCATGCCCTCGGGGGCGTGTCCTCCACCATGCCCTCGGTGCCTGCTTGAGGAAAGGGTGTTCCTTTCTGTGTGGAATTTGCATGTTCTCCCCTTGTTCCCCTGGGACATCCTCAAAACAACAAACAACAACAAAACATAAAAACCCACCCACCCCATGCAAGAAGATCACCACCTGACCAATGGTGACAAAAAGGAACTGGGTCCCCGGGCGCTGTTGTCGGCTGGCAGCCCACCGCTCCTGGTCTGCCGCGGAGGAAGGATGGGATGGATGGGTGAGGAACAATTTCACAAAGCATGGCATTGTACATGTTGTGTTGTGATTAATAAAGTATGTATTCTGTCTTCTTCTTAAGAAATATTTCCTCACATATACTATTTATTTATTTTTAGAATATTATTCTGTTAGTGTCTCCTATTTGTAGTTCAAATCATACAGGAATGTCTATAGAGACACGCACTCAGGTGTGTACTTAGACATATGTATTTGCAATCTGTGCTCACTCAAAGACATTTCCAGATATATGCGTGGATGCATGGGTGACAGAAACTTGTCTTTTTCCCCTTTATTGTGTCCTTAAACAGGGAGGGGTCCAAAGTTCTTATGTAATGCATGCTTCCTTGTTTGCATTCAGAGATCAGTCCACAGTACAGCAAGCTTCCATTGAGCAAGAGAAACATGGGCTACCTTCCTTTTTTCTCTTTGGAAACATGGATTCTACTGATCATATTTATCTGCATATTTGTCATGTAAGAGATTGACTTTATTCTTTATTTAATGTATTTGTACTTCAGGGAATGCATGAACGAATACACCAAAGTTTAGCCTTTTCCTTTCCAGTTAATAGTAAACAGTGTTTGACTGACATTATTTAAAGAGGTGTTTTAATGTTCTGCACAGGTACGGCACCTCCACTTTTGGGATATTTGAGAAGTTGGGGATCCCTGGTCCTAAGCCCTTCATGTACTTTGGCACAGTTGGCAGGCAAAACAGTGTATGTAAATATGTAATTCTATGTCTTATTTTCATATTTTTTTGGCATATGAATTTAAAAATATCAACTGTAGGACCAAAAATTGTGTGGACGAATGAGGGTGGATCGGTAATGTGATAGCAATCACTTCAGGGTGTCGGGTCGGGACACTTCTTGGTGTTCAGGTGAGAGTGAAAAAGAAGACACAGAATCCAGGTATTTCTTTAAGAGTGTTACTAAGTCCCAAACTAATCATACAGAGTCACACTGAAGGAGTCCGACAAATGTTGTGTAGATGTGTGTGCTCATTATTATTGTGGACGCACACATAAAGAGAAATCGTCGGACGTAATGTTCCCAGAGTGGTGAGATCTGCGTCACGTTTCCTTCTCACCGAGGTGCGTTCGCGGTTTCCCACGGTGTAGGAAATCTGAGTTACATACGCTGACTGAGCTCTGGCCTTTGTTGGTAAGGATACAATGTATTTTGTAATTAGTGATGAAAATGTATCGTCTGTTCAAAGGTTTACTACCTCGATGACAAAGAGACTGCTAAAAAGTACGGGAGAGTCTGGGGGTGAGTCCAAAAAGCTTTTTGAAAAAGTATAAATCCACTGAAAGAACTACATTATTTTATGTTTTGTGAAACATTGGCAGTTTTTGACCTCTGAACTTCTCATGTTTGCTCACATTAGCACGAGTGTTGACAGTGAAACGTAAATGTGTGTTTATGTAAATGTACAGCACGTATGAACTGAAGAAGCCCATGCTGGCTGTGATGGACCCTGACATGTTGAAAACCATCCTGGTGAAGGAATGCTTCACCTACTTTACCAACCGACGGGTGAGAACACACACGATTATCACTGACTGGGACAAACAACAGGAGAGTGTAGAAGTTGTTTATCAGTTGAAGCAGACTAATGCTGTCTTCAAATGGAACTTGTAAGAGCGTGTTTTTGAGACATCAAGTCAAGCAGGGCTACTGAAAGGTCATTGCTTTCAATGTGAAAAAAAGGGTCACCTTTTTCCATTTTCACAACTAGTGAATAAAAATACAAGAAATTGACAGACACCAATTATAGCAAGAATAAAAAGATGTCGAAAAAGGACAAATGGACAATAAAAAGACAAAATAAAATCAACTATATTTAAGGGCATAATACACAAAAAGAGTATAAAATAATATTTCCTTTTGCTTTGTACTATTGCACAGTAGAAAAATACACAACGCAGTCAATATGACCACATCTGAAGCCAAAATAAAAGGTTATGGCCACACTAGGGGTCCTGTGAGGCTGTAATGCTCAGATTACATATAGATTATTCATTTACATGTTACATCTCTTCTGTCTTTTCTATTCCTGTAAGGAGCACCTGTAACAAAACCTCTTACCCTCGGGAATCAACAAAGTGTTTCTGATTCTGATTCATTGGAGGTTTTGGTCGTTTGATGGAATTTGTTGAGAAAAAAACCCAGGAGAGATAAAAAGCAATGTTGTTGACACACCACACGATCTTTACCTGCAAACATCAGGCAGCACATGTTTGTGTACTGTTCAATGTCAGTAAAAGTGCAACAAGCTTTTTGTCCATGGTATTACTATTAACAGCTGTTCCTCTTATACTACACTATGTCCCTTTAGAACTTCCGTCTGAATGGGGAACTCTATGACTCAGTGTCCATTGTTGAGGATGACGAATGGAGGCGTATTCGTAACATCCTCACTCCTTCCTTCACCTCTGGCCGTTTAAAAGAGGTAAATTGTAAATTTCCATCGTTTCTTCAACTCCTGTTGGTTAGATTGAAGATATACATGTGTTCATCTTTATGTACCACCTCTGTTCATTTACCACTTTTTCCCTTGTCGAAGATGTTTAGCATCATGAAACATCACTCCCACAAACTGACAACCAGCCTGCAGTCCAAAGCCCACAATGGTGAAGTTTTCAATACCAGAGAGTGAGTAGCCTAGTACCATGCTGTAAATGGTTAGTCCGTGTTCCATGCATCATATATTCCTTTTTCTACACCCAAGGATCTGTGCTTTTAAATGACAGCATCACTCAAGATGGCCACACGAGAACTAAACATGTTCAACTGTAAGCGTGAGAGGTGTTGGTAGGTGGATTTTATTACCTTAGGATGAAGTCAGGCTAGTCGATTCCCTCTGTTTCCAGTCTTTGTGCTAAGCTAAAAGACTGCTGGCTGCCGCTTCCTATTAACTGCGGAGTGGTACCAACCGTGTCGGCAAGAAAGTATATTTTAGCATATGTATGCTATTTATATGCTTTTTATTAGAGACAGTCTAACAATTAGATGAGTAACAAAACTTCACTGGATTAGTTGCAGTCCTTCATTGCCCATAAAACGGACTGCATTGTAACGCCTCTGGGCGTACACGTACCATTAATGTATGTCTACTAAAAGTGTTTGATTCTGCCACTGACAGGCTGATTGTTATCAGTGTCTGACAGCATTACGGAAAGGATCCCTGCAGAGACACCTTTTTTTTGTAAATAGCCTTTTTGTAAAATCAGTTTTATTTAGACAGAAACAGCTGCTGTATCACTCTCTCCAAAACAAACCAAACTCCATTCACAGAAACTGTCATTGTATTATTGTAAAACACACTTCATTCCAACATGACAGAAACAAAGAAAGACTCACCAAACCTTCTTGGTTCATCACCAGAAATTTTTAACAGAGAGACTTAAATATGTTGGACGGCGACAGATTTTCCCCGTTAACTCCTCCTGTCTACCTTCAGTGCAGCTGCGACAGTCGTGATGCCTTTTCCACTATATTAATATCATAGTATAATACTAATCTTCACAATCAAATGTATGGATTATCTTTTATTACAATTCAAATTTAGAATATTTGTTGATAGCCCTACTTAGAGGTAAACTATTCTGAACAGATCCTGATCATCTAGTCGCCACTAGCAAGGCAAATATGCCCCCAAATCCTGTATTTATTTCAATATCATATACAGAATATTATTAAATTATACGCATGGCATAATCCATAAGGCCATAAGAACACCATCACAATACATATAGATTCTGAGACCTGCAAGGTTGAAATTACAATGTATTAGTGCTGTCAATCGATTAAAATATTTAATCGCAATTAATCTCATGAATGTCATAGTTAACTCACGATTAACCGCAAATTAATCGCACATTTTTATCTATTCTAAATGTCCCTTGAATTATCATTTTAATACTGTTATCAACATGGAAAAAGTGGAGAGGCTTGCTTTGTGCAAATGTTTTTTTATTGAAAACAACAATGTGTAGTGTTTTATTTCACACTAACTTCTCACTTTGAGCAGTCGTTCACATTTGAATGAATCAAATCTCACACAATTTAACACTGTCTATAAACAGATGACAAAAAAATAAATACTTGTTTACAAAAAAGCCCCTTCAACAGCCCTTTCTGAGGGATCCAAACAGGGAGATACAAGATAAAGTTAAAGTGCACATCATTGTAAACTAGGACTCAGCCTATAGTGCAGTTAAACCATGGCTGAAACTTTCCTTTCTTAAGTTTCCGTTGAACATAACAGCATCCACATGCCTCTGTGGAAAGCCATCCAATGTCGCCTGGTTTTGATGAGCAGGCGGCGGAGAATTCACATTCGCCGTGTGATTGGCCATCAAGTGGTGTTTCAGACTGGATGTGCTGCGGTGATAACTCAGTTCACACCGACAATACACACAGATAACTTTGGTCTTGTCAGTCGACCCATCTGGAAACTTTTTGAAACTAAACTTTCCATTCAGAATCTTGTTCGCATCCATTTCGGTGTTTCGCGCTTGACATCCACACAAACCAGTAGCCTACTCTTTCACAGCTAGCGAGCAGGCGAGACCAAACACGTGCGTGGGGCGTGCCTATTGTTTTGTTTCAGGTTTACAACCAGATCCTGTAGTTTTTCTAACGTTACTAGCAGTGACCACAGCCTATAGAAAACTACAAGATCACTAGGTCACAAAGAACGTTAATCTCACGATTAAAAAATGACGCCATTGAAATTGATTTGCGTTAACGCGTTAATAATGCGATATTTTTGACAGCACTACAATATATACAAAGATTAATCTGTATTTTAAATTTGAGCTTTATACATATTTGTAAATCTGCTTGAAAGCTGCTCCATGCTGGGTGCAATATTACCATTTTCTCTTCTTTGATTTAGAATGTATCTTGTAAACACGAATGTATGCACTCAGTAACGTCACCATTAAAGTATTTCTAAACTCAACTAGGGATCCTTTAGAGCAGGCATGTCAAACTCATTCCACAAAGGGCCGAGTGGCTGAAGGTTTTCTTTCCAACCAAGCAGCAGCACACCAGACTTGACTCATTTCATTAGCTGATCTCAGTCTTCAGACAGCCGATTGGTCAGACTGTGTGCTCTTGATTGGTTGGAGGAAAAACCTGCAGCCACACGGCCCTTTGTGGAATGAGTTTGACATGCCTGCTTTAGAGTGTCCCTGGGAAGGACTGTGGAGTGAACGTGATGAAATGTGCCGCTGGTTTCATCCACTGATCAGTGATTTGTGTGATGTGTGTGGATTCCAGTTTCTTTGGATGCTATAGTCTTGATGTGATGGCAAGCTGCGCGCTCAGTGTGGACATGAACTCAATCAGCAACCCCTCAAGTCCCCTCATGCGCCATGCCTCGAAGCTCTTCAGATTCTCCACATCTCTTTACGTGTTCCAAGGTACTTTTCCATGACACCTTTTTTTTCCTTATATGGATGTAAGCAGCTACTATGTTCTCAGACGAAAATTATAACCTCCTTTGCCTTCTCAGGGATGTTCCCCATAGTTCTTCCTCTCTTGGAGCTGCTGGGTGTCTCCTTGTTCCCTAGGGAGTCTGTTGGTTTCTTAAGATCGGTTGTGGAGAAGATCAAAGCACAACACGATGAGCGGTCACACAAGGTCTGGACAAAACACAACCAGGGCTGAACAATATCACAGCACGTCCAATCTTACATCACGATACAAAGGCGATTAAAAAAAAAGTTGAGACGCTGTGTACAAGGCGAATGAAAACAGAATGCAATCATTTCCAAACTAACTGTTTAGTATTCCTGACCCCATGTAGTAATATCCTTTATACCAAGGATTCTCAAACTTATAACTCAAAGGTCCACATCTGATTATTATTGAGGTACCGAACAAATGGCGATAACAAAATAATATTTAATCAATTAATTAACGTCACATCTCTTGTGACTGAGACAGCATTAAACTGTATTACTGAATTGTGTCCTAAAGAAAAGGAGACACATTCTGCGTCTGTGATTCAGGATCTGATGGCAAATTCTCTGGTGTAACGTTAATGTGTGAATTCAGCAGCAATAACACACAAGTCACAGTCACACAGTCCTCCGGCTCCGGCCTCTTAACCATACCAAAAGTAAGAACTAAAACACACGGGGAGGCAGCTTTTAATTATTATGGCCCCCGATTGTGGAACAGCCTGCCGGAGAACCTCGGGGCCACAGAGACCCTTGATGTTTTTAAAAAGAGGCTCAAGACCCACCTTTTTAATCAGGCTTTCAATTGATTTGTTTGATTTATCTCATTCCTTTAATCAGGCTTCTTATCATATTTAATCTTCATTTGTATCTTATCCTAGTTGCATGTTTTAAAGACATGTTTATTTACTATTTATTTCATTTACTCATTTTATTTCATTCAATGTTTATGTCTTAGGGCCCCTGGTTTTCAGCTGCAGCGTTTCCTCATGGGGGCCCCCCACACTGGGAGTTGCTCTTGGTCTACTGATGGGGGCGTTGCCGACGGGACGGCTCTGGCCTGGATAGCTGGAGGCCTCGCCACCTCGGTGTGGGGCCTCCCTGCCTGGGTCGGGGTGGTCTCGGGTGGCGCTCCCTAGTCATGGGCCGGGGGCCCTCTCAGTGTGGATGGGCCCCTAGGGTGGCTTATTCCTTGCCTTGTCCATATGGGTGCGTGGGTGTGTGTGTGTGTGTGTGTGTGTGTGCGTACGTGCATGTCTGTTAGTCTCTATATGTCTCTATATGTCTCTATGTATTTATGGGGGTGGGAAGGCTGGGTTTTCTTTTTTGCTGTTTTTAGCCTCTGTGAGGTATTTTGTGTTGCTTTTAAGTATGAAAAGGGCCACATGCAAGGACAAACAACCATTCACACTCACACTCACACCTACGGACAATTTTAGAGTCATCAATTAACCTAATGAGCATGTTTTTGGTCTGTGGGAGGAAGCCGGAGTACCCGGAGAGAACCCACGCATGCACGGGAAGAACATGCAAACTTCACACAGAAAGGCCCCGCCTGACCCGGGGATCGAACCGGCAACCTTCTTGCTGTGAGGCACGCGCACTACCTGCTGCACCACCGTGCAGCCCGAATATACACTCATTTTCTGTTTTCAGAATCCTGGAGATCTGCTTCAAAACATGATGGACTCTCGGGATACCAATGAAGCCAAGAAGAAAAAGCAGAATAAAGGTGATTGCACAGTGACATCACATTCATACAAAGGGCCAAATTCACACTCACATGCTTTCATGCCAAAGGTTTTGACGCCTCCCTCCATCTTCCTCCCTGTTCATGCATCACATCCGTCCTAACAGGTCTTACTGATCATGAAATTGTTACTCAAGCGACAATGATTCTGTTTGCTGGTCATGAGACAAGCACCATCACTCTCAGTTTCTTGGCCTACAATTTGGCAAGAAATCCTGAAATCATGACATGCCTGCAGGAGGAGATAGACGCCACTTTCCCTAATAAGGTAGCTCAGCATGTTCTGGTACAGTTTTGAAACTACAGTTGTCAAAATCTGACTTGTGTTGAATCAAACTGTGATTTGTAACAACTCTACAGGGTCCAGTCCAGTATGAAGCTCTGATGCAGATGGAGTACCTTGACAGTGTTGTCAATGAGTGTTTGAGGTAATGGGCATTTGTTTTGTGCTAGCAGATGTCTGAACGGACTGGTGATGTGTTCATGCTTTCATTGTATAAAGTTTAAGAAGAAAAACCCTTTTCAAACATTTTTTGTGATGTTAACGGTGAATCTGACAAAGTAATTTGCAGTAACAAACATTTTGTGTAGCTGATCCTCACCAGTTTCATCTAGGTTTGCCAACCGTCCCGTGAAAAACGGAATCGTCCTGTATCTAGAAACAAAATTACACGTCCCGTATTGAGCTGAAACGGGACGCACTTTGTCCCATATTACCGTGAGAGCCAAAAATAGTCCTTAAAATGTCAGTGGAATCATGAATAACAGGGCGCTTTTTGTGAAAATCTACGGTCATCTTATTGCCAGTCCTCTCCTGCTCTGTGACCAATGAGCAGACGGCACACTCACACGACTCCTTACTGCAGCAAGAGCTCTAAAGAAATACAAATGGAAAAAATAGGCTGTCTCCACATGATGAAGCATTGGCCTTTTGAGTTCATGAATTCAATCTTTTTTACTACAACTGTACAGTCATGGCCTCTGAGGCACAAAGTGTTTATGTTTACAACTTTTCCGCAGACTTTCTGTTTGCACTTTTCTTACTGCACTAAATGTACACTGTTACAGAAGTTACAGAACTTTCTATTGTTTTCTATTATTTTATTCTGTTTTCAGTTTTCTATTATTTTATTCTGTTTTCAGTTAAGCAGGACAGAGTTCTGTTAAAGAGAGTTATTTTATTTTGTCAAGTTAAGCAGGAGAGAATTGTTACAGAGATTTGTTATATTGCACTGAAAAATAAATTGTTGAATAATAATTTGTTTTCCATGTATTCGTATCACTCAAAAACATGCATCTAATTAAACTCAGGTTCGAGTCAAAAAGGTTAAAAATCGTTTCACACACACACAAAAAAGGCAAAAAAAAAATTCACCATGCCGGGAGGGGTGAAGGCAATCGGGTCGGCTGGCCCTGCCAATGAGGTGTCCCTTATTTATTTTTCAGGGAGTAGGCAACCCTAGTTTCATTAACCCCCCCATAGAAAACTGTAGGCAGCTGCTGAATCTCCAGTCACTGCCAACAAGCCAAGTGTAAGCTAACTGCTGAGCACAATTTTCTAACCAAGTACAGTAAGTAAACACGTGGTCTGTGGACTATGAAAACACCACAGTATGACAGAGCTGTATTTTGATGACTTTATGACTTTTAGCCTCTGTGTTAACAAATTCTTGAAAATTGCTTAATGCAGTGTTAATGGCAAAGGTGAAGCTAGACACCAAGAGTATTAGAATTAAAGTGCGATAACATCTTTCTTTACAGGTCTGGCCTGAGCAAAATGCTAACATTAGCAACAAACCTGGTAAAAATGAAAATGTTAACATGATAATGTTTAGCAGGTAATGTTCTTCATGGTTGCTGAAATCTGACCAAATCATAGTTTCTTCAGAAAAGTCAGAGGATCATCAAAGCTATTACATTTAATTCAGACGGGGACATGAATGTCTGTACCAAATTTCATGACATTTCATCAGGTATTTGGCAAAGATATTTTAGTTGATACTAAAACACTGCCATCTTGGAGCCATATTGCTAAGTGCTGCTGAAACAGAGAATAGTACATCTCTCCTCAATAGTTTTTTTTCTTTTTAGACTTTTTAAATTTTTAAACAGTATCTTACAGCAAGGGTTTAAAGCCCACAGAGCCAACAATACCAAAAACCACAAATTCTAGGGCAAACCACTGTGTTTCAAGAATACACAAGTTTGGGGTAGTTTGCATTGAATGTTAAGTCTGATTAAGACAGCCAGTATTTAAAATATTCTTGTTTTGTCAATAGGCTCACCCCTCCAGCTGCACGCCTGGAACGAGTAGCCAAAGAAACGGTCAAGATCAAAGGAATCACAATCCCAAAGGGCATGCTCGTTATGGTTCCAGTCTACGCTCTGCACCATGACCCTGAGCTATGGCCAGAGCCAGAGGAGTTCAAACCTGAAAGGTAGGGTGTGTGTGTCCTGTAAACCATCATTCCAGGATTAGGTTGTAATAATTCCCTAAAGCAACTTTTAAAGAGTTTCATAGTACAAATTCTGTGTTGGCCATCCAAACACCTAACTAACTAAATTCTATTCACTCTGTCTGTATGGTTGTTGTTCAAGGTTTAATAAGCAGAACAAGCAGAGCATCAATCCATACACTTACCTGCCGTTTGGGATCGGGCCGAGGAACTGTTTGGGGATGCGATTTGCTGTGGTCATGATCAAACTGGCCATGGTAGAAATTTTGCAGAACTACAGATTCACAGTCTGTGAGGAGACAGAGGTGATTATATTAAAATTGCATACTGCGGCCAACATGGTCAACGTTGCTTTTCTAAAATCTGCATTGAGAGAGTTTTCTTATTTAGTGAATTTCTGCATTTCCCAGATCCCTTTGAAGATGGACCCTGCAGGCCTTGTTGGACCCCTGAAACCAATCAAACTAAAGCTGGTGACACGTTGAGTCAAGTGCAACCAGGAAGTACTCTGAGAAATGGATCTGTCACGTTTGAACTATGCTGCAAATTAGTAATTAAAAATGGCAGTTTAAAATTACTACTTGAACCTTTTGGTCTGTATCATAAGATCATCACTATGACTGTTCAGATCAGATTACTGTCAATCATGTTTATTAGAGAACAAGACTGGAATTTATATGTGCATCATGTTCATGAATTATGGTGATTTGAATGCCAAATGGGCCATGCCTACAAGAATTTGGTTAACAGGAAAATGGTTTGGAATACAATAAAAATCGTATGAGAATCAAAACACTCATGAATACAACTTTGGGTAATGATCAGATGATCATCATATGTTATCTTTCAAATTTGGTGACAATTAGATGAAACTGAAAAAGCAAACAAATCACTCAAAATGGTGTAAAATTGCAGATATCCAGAAGACAAAAGAACACTGTTAAAATGAACAAGTATTTCTTCTGTAATATCTGGATCGTCCAGATGATTACAATTATAGCTGCATGTGGGCATAATAGTTGCACATTTGGGCAGACCTCTAGAGTTATGGTGCATCATGGAAGATAACACTTTGTGAAGTCCATTATTTGACAGTTTATTTGAAGTGCAATCACCGGCCCATTACAACTCCTGTTCACTTTCACACAGTTGTCCTGATTGGCATGTCCATACAATTTAGGAGGAGACAGGGGCATTTGTAGGACATCATAACAAGTACAATCAAACACACTGAACACAGGAAAAACAATGCAATCTGTGAATTTTCATAAGTTAGATGTATGGTATGCTTTGAGCCTGTACTTCGTTGTGTTGTATTGCACTGCATTACAATAAAAGCATTTACTCATATTTTCATATGTTTATTTATCTGTAGAGGAGCAAATCCACATTTCTACAGAACAATGAAAACCTTTTACAAACACTTTTTACTGCAACACTGTTGGATTCAACTGCAATGTACAGGCTTTTTTATTTTCCTGATATAAAAAGCTATGAGTCTTAATTTAAAGGTCTGGTGTGTCGAATGGCATCTGCAACTAGACAATTTCCCCCGGGGAAATTTTGAAAGGGCCACGGGGGCTACTGCCAGAGTGTATACATTATGATGAGATTCTTCAGAGATTTCAAACAATTAATACTAGTAACATTATGATTTTATATACAAGGAGCACACCTACAACAAACAACAATATCAGTTTGTGCTGACATTGAGGGCATGTGTATATTACCTGTAACCAGGTATTTATCACATTGTGGGGTCAAAAATCTGTTTACACAGTCACATTGTAGGGACTCACCTGCCTTATGGGGACAAAATGCAGGTCCCCCTTAATGTAAATCATTAAATTTTAGGGTGAAGACTGAGGATAGGGTTACGGGTTAGGTAAGGTTAGGTTAGGTACAGGGTTAGGAATAAGCAAATAGTGGTTAGGGTTAGGGTAAGGCTCCAGGAAATGAATGTAAGTCTATGTAATGTCCCCATAAGTGATAAAAACACAACGTGTGTGTGTGTGTGTGTGTGTGTGTGTGTGTGTGTGTGTGTGTGTGTGTGTGTGTGTCTGTAACTGATTAAGTTACCTGTGTGTTGGTGTTTGTGTGTGTCTCTCTGTGTGTATCTGTAATCACATGAAGCTATGTGTGTTTCTCAGAGGTTGCCACGGTAACTTGAGGTGTTTGCCATTGACCATAGGGCCCCCCCCAGGTAGACAGACAGAGGCAGACAGAAACGTGGAGAAAAAGAGCCATTTTCTGCCTCTGCACTGCCCTCACATTTGGGCTTATGCTGACAAAACCGTAGCTCCTATCACAAAAAAATACAGAACATCATCACTGTCAGGACTTCCTGAACGATTTGGGGTGATTTCGGTGTTTCTACAGAAAATATTTTGTAGACACTTGCGAGTTTAAAACAGGGGTCCGTTCTGCTTCTCTCAGAAAATCTTTGTATTGGAGTCAATGAGGAGCAGAGACAGACGTGGGCGCACTTAGAGGCTGCTAATTCAAATTCTGTAAGTCTCTCTGATTTTTTGAGCACATCATGAGAGACAGAACAAATTTGTCTACAAATTTGGAAAAAAAAACATGCATGTCGAGTGTAAATTGCGGCTGGGAGGAGTGTGGAAAGAGAAAAAATCTGGAGTTTTTTCAGCTCTCTCCCACTCTGACCAATGACATCACACACTCTGACACGAACATTCCATGCAATACACACCCATTACAATCTCAAAATTTCTCCAAAAATGATCATGGTCATTGAACAGTGATTGATCAAAAACTATATGACCTATCAAAATGTGGAATAATACACCAATACACAAGACTTGTGTCTACAGTTTAAAGTTTAAATGGAGTTTCTAGGTGAAAGTATGCCAAAGCAGTAGACAGTAGGAAAAGTCCAATGATTTGTTAGTTTTTTGACCTCCTCCAATTCATTCTTTATGAGAAATTTTTGGCAGTTTTTCGCGACAAGTAATAGTATGCTGATCCCGATCAAGACGCGCATTTTGATATATAATTTGACTGGGTCCTCTCAAAGCTGTAGGACAAGTAGTGAATCGAAATTTGGCACAGAAGAGGAAAATAATAAAAAGAAAAAACACACAGTGTAACAGTAGCATTTGGTGGGATTACAATTAGTCAATTGGCAGACCCTTTATATCCAAAGCAATGTACACAAATCACACAAATGGCACGGCATCAGGGGCATTTTTTGGAGGTTCAGTATCTTGCCCACAGATACTTCAGCATGTAGACTGCCGAGGCTAGGGATCGAACCACCGACCTCTTGATTGGTGGACGATCGCTCTACTTCATGAGCCACAGCCGCCCTAGTGGCAAAAAAAACAAGAAAGGCACTCTTCAAAGTCAGTGTTTGCTTTGTCAGTTCTGGGCTACTGTAGAAACATGACAGAGCAAATTGTGGACTTCCTGAGAGGACCTAAGGTAACAAAAACACTTATTTTCAGGTGACCATACACTAATGAAAAAATAACCATGAACCGCCCTCAATCCTAAACAGTAAACAGGACCTTTAAAAGGTGACACTGACTGAATTGCCTGAAAGTCTTGGAACTCTGATAACCACAGCTGAGACTTAAGAATAAAAACAAGGACCCTGCCTGAGGACCTGAGGCCACATGTTGTGTCACACATAACCAGAGAAAAGGGTTTATGACTTTGTAACTTGCTGATGTGGCAGAAAGGCACAAACATGTGATTCACCACTCATGTGTTGTTCACTGTTGGTTTGTTGGTTGGAGTTGCATAATGCCGTGTTCAGACAACACAATATCAAGGACAGACTTTAGCACCAGTACAGAAGTCGCTTGGGAGAAATTACTTTATACAATATTCCAATAATGTTTTACACTTTATTGCAATATAAACCGTAACAGCATGTCTCTGACACTAAAACCATTTCAATAAGAGGAAGAACATGTAAATGAAGTAAAGATAATTGTTTATTGTGACAGATGGCATGTAATAATTTGGTCTTATCAGTAAGTCTTTGGCATTCAGACCCTTGAGCAGCATCGCCCTGAGCAGCCGCGAGGTAAATCCGCCCATGGAGCCCAGACACTGGTGGTGGTGGTGCCTGATGACTAATGCTGACTAAGGCTGATGAGGATGATGAAATGATGAGGCTGAAGAATCTGCAAAGACTGGGCAGTGATAGGGAGGTGGATGGGTGCGCACAACAGCAGCATGATAGAAGTAAGGCAAAGAAAGAATCTATTTAAAAAGACAGCAGCCAGACGGCAGGGGAGCGGTGAAGGTGTGTCGCTCTGCGACTGGATAGATGTGACCAGCTGATGAGAACAGTTGATGTCTTAAGTAACAGCCCGAAACAATGGCAGCAAAGAAATCATTAATGAGCATGCATGAGAGGAGTGAATTCAGGATGGTATGAGAAATAAGCTACAGGTCTAGCATGCATCCTTTTTCATAAAATGATGAAATCCCAGGCTTGTAAGTGAAAAAAAGTAAGTTAAAAAAAAGAAAACAAAATACACGTATGCTACCCTTTGATACAGCAGGAGTGGGTCAACAGTAAACACACTCACTATATTTAGTCACACAGTCACAGAAGAGATGAGATCAATCAGTGCCAGAGTTGGTCTTTGCACAACCTGTTGGCAGTGCCACAGCTGCTTGCATTAATGGGCACAGTGTCAAAGTGGAGGTAGGGAAAAGGTACAGTATATTATGCACCATGGAAAAACATCTCCCAGCAGCTTTACAAACACCTGTAACTTTAGTCAGGAGTTATGAGATAAACTTCATCACATCTTCATCTAAAATATTTAAACTAAAAGCTGATACTCGTCCTGGCACTGCTTTTTTCAGTGTTCCCAAGATTTAG
This sequence comes from Chaetodon trifascialis, assembly GCF_039877785.1. Lineage (NCBI taxonomy): Eukaryota > Metazoa > Chordata > Actinopteri > Chaetodontiformes > Chaetodontidae > Chaetodon > Chaetodon trifascialis. Next base: position 2,733,233 of record NC_092057.1, read on the forward strand.
ACACAGTTTAATTTGAAACAACTGTGCAACAGCTTTTACCTCACTAAACACCAAATTCTCCCACACCAACATCTACTGTGGCTCACTGACACTCTGTCCTTTACTGGCACTGTGCAACAACACAGACCAATACTGAACTCTGCCTTTGTAACAGATGCAGGTACCTTCTCACGTAATGCGGCACATGTTGGCAGTATCAGCAAAACAAACTGATAAATAAGATGTTTATTTTGCAAAGTAATCTATTGGCACAGCACAGTCTCGCTTTATCATGTCAACTCAGTTGACCCTCTCTTCTCACATGTTCATCCAGTCACAGCTTTGCAGTATTGTTTGATTATGACTGATAATAGTTGATTTTTGCCACAGTTTAATTTGATACAATCAACAGTATGTCCATTATCAGAACCATGACAGTTCATATGGTGATAAAGAAAAAAAAATATTGAGGCACAACTGATTTGTGAGAAAATAGCTTGACTATTTTGTTTCGATTAATTCCCCTTGAGTGATGTAGTATAATTTTTCCTATGCAGACGTGATGACTTGAGTAACAGATGTACAATTCTTTTCCTACGTGGACGTGATGATTTGAGAAACAGATGTATAAATCCTTTCCTATACAGACATGTAATAACTTGTGAAACAGATGTGTCAGCTATCCTGTTGTGATGTAAGCAGAGCATTGATGACCTGAGAAACGGCTGTGGCAACAATTGTGTAGTGCTGCTGTTGAGCATTGAGCAGAGATATGATGGTATTCATGTGCATGCTTCCTGGGACTTGCCTATGATTCGTATGCAAGGGTCTTGGCAACTGCTTCTTCTTTGTGTGGTGAACAGTATAAAAGACAGAACACAGACCACTGTAGGTCAGAATCCTTCGGGTTTGTACCTTGTGCATATCTGAACTATTCTCCCTTTATGCCGGCAATAAAGTATTTTGCTCTTCGGACTTCTGACTCCTGCAGATCTTTATTTGGACATCTTCAAGAAGATTTTTTTTCTGAAACAATTGGACAGCTGAGTTTGAGTGTTTTGGCCTTCTGTGGTTTGTGCATTTGGCCTTCACATTCCACGACAGTGACAGCAGAAAAAGTGTGTTCTTGCTACTGTGTAGTCTGAACACAGCATTATGCAACTACACAAACCAACGGTGAACTCTCCCTTTGTAGCAACTCCAGGTACCTTCTCACCTTATTTAATAAACAGGACAAATACATTTGCAATGTCAGCAGGTCACCATGTCCCTTATCAAACTCTCCTCCAGAAAAGGAAACCCCTGCAATTTTTAATAAGATGGCAATCCAGGCACTTCTGGTCTGTCTTTCCAGCCACAAGAAACCATCAAGGCCTCAGTTGCTTCCATTCCCGGCCATGTTGCCCCATCTTACTGTCCCATTTCTCTTCTGCCTCCTCAGTGTCAATTCGGTGTTTAGACACCTGAGTCTTTTGTTGATATTCTGAATTCCTACTAGGCAACATGGAGTTGAGGAAACTATAAAAAAAGAAGGGTTGTTACTCACAGTTTCATGCGTGAATGCATGTTGGTGTCCTGCTTGAAAGCTCTGGGCTCCGTTAACGTCGTGCTGAACGGGCAGACCAGGCCTCCATCACTCTCCTCTCACTTCCACAGGTTGTCACTGTGGGTGATGGAGGCACCAGTGTTGAGGTGTGCTGTTACAGGGAATGGCAGCCGCAGAGCAAGCTGCACCGCCATTTTTGGAAGAGCTTACTCACTCCCATCATGGGCTGATGTCTCCGGTATGAAGCGCACAAAAAAGACAAACACCCACATAAAGAGAAGGTCTTGACAGAAGCAAAGGAGCGATATAAAGCTGAAGTTAATTAATGGTAGGGTTAGCATTAGCTAATGTTATGCTGCCTGAATGCTAACAAAACATTGGCTACTCATGCATAATTAATCTACCGGTACCTAGCAAAATGAAACAAGGACAGCTTACGTTTGTCTCTGACTGTATTCCATGACAGGTCACGTTTTGAACCTTATTCAATGTGTAGTGCATTTTGTGTTAGTTCAGCAGCTTTTATTTGACGCGAAGAGTAAACAGTCAGCAACTCCTAGCATAAACTTAGCCCTGTAGCTAACATCAGCCACAGTTCTGCTCAGATCCTGAGCAGCTATGATCCTACTTTGCTTCTCACTGCGTAACGCGTATCATGTATTAGTCTGAATAACGACTAAAATGTCTTATTTTAACTACCCACTTAAAATACCTCCCCCATGAGGTCTGCACCAAGTGTCAGCTCATTTAAATCAGAGTTGAAAACATTATTATTTGCTACAGCTTTTACTTAAAGTAAATTTATTTGCTCAATGGTTTTAATCATTTTAAATGCTAAATTATTGTCTTTTACTGGTGTCTGTTTTTAATTTTCCTTTAATTGTATTTTATTTTTATTTTTTTGTTCTCTACTAATCAAAATGTTTAATTTTTATGCTTCTGTAAAGCACTTTGAATTGCCTAGTGTATGAATTGTACTATACAAATAAATTTGCCTTGCCTTGCCTTGCCATCTACCCAAACATGAAGTTCACCTGAGGTAAACTGAGTTGAATGGGTTGACGGTGTGGACGGTGCACAGGTGACGGTTGGTACCCTCCAAAAATTTCCGATTTGCTGTTGATGAGGTCACAGTAAACGTTTAACTAATGATTAATGTTTTTCAAGGTACATTTCATCTGATTTGTATGTCAATTTGATAATTCATTGGTGTGCAAGGATACAGGTTTTGTCAACAGTAGGCTATTTATTTTTTCTAAACTTCATATTTTAATAAGATACTTCACTCGCATTTTTTCTTCATTTGCCGTGGTGAGCATTTTAACTGGACTCGTCAGGAGCCCTTGAAGTATACCTACGATCATCTTTGGATATTATTTGAAGACCAGTGGCTAATAAACAAATGTGCATTTGGAAAAATCAGTCAGTAGCTATTCTTTGACGTGAGTTCTTTCATTTGGTCTTTCTTCATCAGAGGCCATAACATGTTCATAAGATGTTCATATGTTGGGTTTTAGTGAGATTCTCCATGCATCTCCAATGCAGGCCCATAGAACTGGCACAAAGCAGAGCATTAGGGCATTGGCATCATGGTGAACTGACCCTTCCTTCATTTGTGGTTTGCCTGTATCAAGTGAAACACTGCATCATAAAGACACTGCGTCATGAAAGCAATCAATGCCACTTTGGGCCACTGCATAACCTGTTGGCAGTGCCACACCTGCTTCCACAATAGAGCACAGTATCAGCTTTGAGGTACGGTAAAGGTATTTAATTATGTTCCTTGGGAAAACACCTCCCAGCAGCTTTACAAACACCTTGATATTTGCCCTGGCAATGCTTTTATTTGATGAGATTTGGACAGTTTAATTGAAGCACTTGGACAAAATAGCCTTTACCTTGCTAATTTCTCTTGGGCAACAGCAGTAATGGTGCAAACGTTTGTTGTCAATATTGTGTAGTTTGTACACAGCATTATGTAACTACACAGTGAACTCTCCCTGTGTAACAATTCCAGGTACTGTCTCACCTACTAGTACACACATCTGCCATATCAGCCATCCGTGACATGTCCCTTATCAAACTGGAAGAAATCCAGCACTCCAGATAAGGAAATCCCTGCAATTTGTTTAATTAGATGGCAATGTTTTATTGATGACTGCAATCCTTTGGAAACACTGCCCCCAGGCGACACTGCCCCTCTGTCCTCTCTCTGCTCATTTCTTTCGGTTTCTCCCCTTCCTTTCTTTTGTTTTGAGCTGTTTTATTCGTTTATTTTATCATAATTTTTTTTTTATTTGTCTGTTCACCCTGTGTGAATAAAAAGAGAAATAAAGAAGAGATGTTAGACGTAACATTGTCTGTAATATTATGTATTGCTCTCAATAAAGAAAAAAAGAGGCAAACAACAGGTACAGCTTGTCTTTGTGCTACATCCGGTTAATGTTTAAGAGGTGCACGATATGAGGGAGGGTGTGAGGAAAAGTCACTGTGAGCAGAAGTCAAAGATAAAAAGAGGCCCGAAAATCTCTTTCCCAGTTCTTATCTCTTTGCTCTTTTCTCCTTCTTTCTTCCTTCCCCTGTCCTTTCCCACCTCTATCGTCTTTCTCCTTGGATGGTGGTTTCACTGCGTCATGATCCCTTGCTTGGAAGTGAGTTACTTTGGCTCTTTTCATCTGTCCATACCCCAGGCCCTTCTGGTCTCTCTTCAGGACAGTTGACACCGGTTGTTTCGGCCCCTCACCCTCTGGCCCCAGCCCGGCCCCTGGTTTCCAACCGCACCGAACCATCATCTTGTAGCTGTTGCTGGACGGGGGGAGGCAGTAGTAAGGGGTGGGCGGAGGATGCTGCAAACTGAACTGATGTAGAGTGGAGGAGAGATGCGATGACAGGCTGCTGCTGTACTTGTTACAACACACATCGCACCACCGAGGCTGAGCAGCACTGAGGACAAATTGAAAATGAGACAATCTTGGTGAGAAGAGGAATTTTAAAGAAGCAGATTCACAATTTTCAAGTAAGGTCACACGTACAGTAACATAAAAAATGACTTCCTCATGTTATTCCTGATGGGAGGCTAAATCTACAGTCGCCACAGTTTATCTGAAGTCAATACAGTTTGAGATCAATCAAGCGTGGCTATTCCAAACATACTGTGTTTTCAGCCACAGGTGACAGCATCACAATTGGGGATGAAAGGGGCATCCTCGAAATGCTGTTGTTCACAAGCGAGGATGGAGCGAGGTTCACCACTTTGTGAACACATGATTGTACAAAGGATATTAGTACATGGACTAGGAGACGTTGTAAAACCGGGTTCGTTTGCAAATGATTGCATTACGTTTTTATTTGCCTTAGCATTAGGAAGCGATATCTCAATGGCCAGTATGAACAGGAGGATCGCTTACAGCAAGAAAAAACAGTTTCATTTTCAGTGGACTCATACGAGCATGTGATTATTGTTAACACGACAGATGTTGACATTAGGGCAAATGCGCTTGAGACTGCACCATTATGTGTCATACATTAGTAAATGTGTATATGGAGCTCCTCAAGTATATCAGTTACTTATCTATGCAAAAATGAATTTGTGTATATTTGCAGGAAATGAAATCATGAAATATCCCACTGAGTTGAGATAAATCATTTTAATATGCCTTTCATTTGATTTGATGTTGACTGTTAGGGTGCAAATATTTAGTCTGGCCAGATCCAATATGCTGTCAAGGTGGATATTAATTAACTTTAGTTTATCCCATGTGTATTTGCGTGCCAGCGACAGTTGGTTACAGTTGCGCAGCCTGTTGCTCGTTGCAGCCACTATGGCACAGCTCCATTACAGTTTCACTGACATTGTTACATCAAGCATTTTGTCAGACCTATGGAGTCAGGTGACCTCATGTTATTGTCATCATAGCGCCACCCACTGTCAGACTGAGCAGAGGTGTAATCAGAAAGAATAAGTAAAAAACACCTAGATGTTCATATAAGCCTTTAATTTTTCTCTTTCACCAGCGATTCATATAGACCTTTGGCCTAACTGTTGTTTGTGGTAACTCATCTTTTTTTGATTTGTAATGCCCATCACTGAATTTGTCCTGCTTTGTCCAATACTGTTTCAGTGTCACTGTTGCTCCAAAGGCCAACTCCTGTCTTTTCCTATGTTTACACGTAGCACGGTATTTTGGAGAACGGATATTTTAGCCCCTCCGTTTATAAAAATAACATCGTGCACACAACATTGTTTTCAAAAATGTTGTTTTGATGAACCCGGATAAACACGCCGTCGAGCGCATCATAACTATACCAAACCTATGGGCGTGAGTGTAAACATAGTTTACATGACGTTAAGTATTTTCAGTCACATGTCGTGACATTTCTAAAACGCCGTTTAACCCTGTTTAGACGGCAACACATAACCGCCGTTTTCAGGAATCTCCACTTCGGCCGGAGTTTTTAAAAATGATCGTTTTCCGTGAAAAAACTCTGTTTGCGTGTAAATGAGAGGCCAAACTGCATGAAAACGTGTGTTTTCCCTGAGTGTAAATGTAACCTTCAACTTGGCATCAGCATGTATGTCAGCTGACTGTTAACAAGAAATTGCAGCAATGCCAGTTGCATAGTTTTGATGTCAGAAAGCACTGACAAACACATTTTTGAACTGTAAAAGGTCCCACTCATGCATATCGAATCAAATTTTGACAGACAGTTTGTGAAATGTCATATTCCAATTGAAAATGGCACCTAGCGAATTCCAATTTTTTAGTTGTAAGAAGGATCCATATTTATGTTTCTGATATTTCAAATGAATAAGTTTGATTAAATTTCGTTTAAACTGTATGAATTTTAAGAGTGTGCTAACCTGCTTTCAGACTGTGTGTTTCTCTGTGTACTTCTCCCATAGCTCTCCAACTCCTCCAACACCTCACTGTGGCCAGCTGGGGGAAAAACAGATATGAATGAGTTCAACTGTGCACACAAACACAGAATTTAGTTACTAATAAGAGAGGCAGCTGATACCTTCCAGGGCCAGATCTTTGGCATCCCTGCCCTGTGTATCAACCACTCCAACCCAGGCTGCTCCATGTTGCAGCAGCAGCCTCACCGCCGCTCTTTGTCCAGACCAGCTTGCACACATTATTGCTGTCCAGAAGTAAGTGTCCTAGACGAGAGATCATCAATACTGAAACAAATACAAATAAAATATTCCCTGACATGAAAACACTCAGAGCTGTACGTGTTGTACCTGAAAGTTGATGTCGACCCCCTTTGAGAGCAGGTCTTTGAGGCTGGAAATGTCCCCCTCGTGGGCACAGCGAAGCAACCTCAGCCCCATGAGCTCCATGGACCTTTCTGAGTTACTTGTCTCGCTTCTTCGGTTGTCTTCACTTTCACCACTCATCCCTCTTTGCACCACAGAGTCGGCTTGCGCCGGCTGCATCCCTGCAGCCCTGACTCTCCTCCTCATTCGTCTGCTGGACTCTCTGTTCCTCTGTGTATTCTGCTGCCCTCTTGCCCTGCCCTCTTGACTTCTTGACACATCTTGTCCTTTCACATCTTCCACTAAATTTTCGTAGAACTGCCTGGCCTCCCTACCACTGAGCGCACTGCTGGATGTTGAGCTGGATTGTTGAGTTGTTTCAATGCTGAAAACATCCTGGCCGCTGGCTGGAGTAAAGCCTAAAGCAGCCATAAGGAGTGAGGCGTTGTGGTAGGTTGAAAAGGTTGGAAGTTTAACCGGTTACTGTTATGACAAAGTCTGAATAATAACTACACCTAACCCTAGCCCTCTGTTTGAAAAGAGCAGCAGTGCTCTTGCTATGGCAACTTACTAAAAACTAAACACTGTTTTTATTTGACTGTTAGCTTCACACTGAGTCTGGCATTAAAGTGAATTATTAAGCTAGCAAGCTAACGCTGCTTGCTTGTTTTGATATGTTGTAGGGAGAGTGTTATTCTGTTTGGTTAATTCTGAAACACCGTTTCCCACATTACACCAAATACAATTTAAAGGGTGTCAATTTAACTATCCGTATAAGACAACAGCTGACAACCAGCCCTTGTAGCATTAGAAAAGAAGTTAGCTAAGCTAAGAATGAGCTATCACAACAAAGCTATCGAGCTTTAGCCTCGCGTAGCGTCAGCATTAACGTTTAGACACACGAAAGCTTGTTAATTTAATATCACCAAAGGCAATAAATTTGGCAACATTACCCACGTCACCTCAAAAAATTGTCCAGATGACTACTTTCTTCATTAATTCGAAGCTGCTTGAAGCTAACTGCATCTCATTTCTTCCTGTTTGTAAAGTTTCGTACGCAACGTTAGCTGCAGGTGAGTGCTACCACCTGTCGGACTGGATGTTCCCTTAAAGTGTGTTACAAGACAATGCTCTGCATATAAAATATTACTCCAATAAAGACTATAAGTATTATCTGCTAAATATACTTATACTGCAGAACAGTGCCTGTTGGTGATGACTTATTAGATTTTATGTTTGTGGAATATTATTACTGATGCATAAACATGGAAGCAGAATTTTAACGTTCAATCAGGTCAACATGATTCTCGATTTCAGATAGCAACCATCAAATGTTATTTTGTTTCTTGGATACTGTTTATTTTGCATAAATATATTTGATAAAATTCGGAATTATTTATATTATTTGGACTGTTGTGGTGCTGTATGGTGTGTGTGTAAGAGCAGGATCATCTTTGTCCACATAGCACCCTCATGTGGACGGCATGATTTCAATTACTTTTACTGCCTAAGCTCCTGCTCATTTATCAATTCAATTACCTTTTCCTGTTCACACACAACACATTCTCACAAATAACCTTCTGTTTTTGTTTTTTCCCCCCCAAGCATATTAGTTTGGATTTTTTTTTCTTCATCTAGTTCTTCAACAACAAAAACTTTGGCTTATATTCACCAAATGACTAAAACAGATCTCGGGGCTGCAGCATATTTATCTGTATGCCAGGACTGAAGGAAGAACCTTTGCTATCTTTGTTCCATTGTTTTCTTGCTGTGAACATGTCTACAGGGAAAATATACAAGTTTGTTGTATTCAGTAGCGTGTAATTTAGGCAACCATTTAACCTTAAGACTGACGCCAGTGAAGCTTATTGATTGAATTTAATGAAATGGCCCCCTGAGGGACAACACACATTTATAAAAGACCATTTAGCATCAAGGCACTCAATCATAGACACAGCTTTGAGTATCTAACACTGATAAAATACTTAATAGATATGATTACGGGTTTACACCTGGTTGATGGTCACTTTCACTGAAGGTGAATAAAATGATGTGGTTTACATGTTTACCTTTAACACACGTGTTCATAAACCTCCTTACATGTGTTAGCTGTGAATAATAGTTTTATTTTTATGGCACTTTTCTAAACACAGTTACGAAATGCTTGGTTACAGAGATGCCAACAGAAAAATGTTTCAGAAACTGAAACAGAGCAAACATAATACGCTGACAAACATAGTGCGGAGAGGAGGACAACAAAAGCATGACATGATCTCTGAAATGTTTAGGGTCATTCGAGTGGCCATGGTTATATCCTGTTTTTGACCAACTTACAAGGCAAACTATGGAACATAAAAGCTCTGATGTCAAAGAACCATGTGCATGTTTTTACATGTCACTCGTGTAAAAGTACAATCCATACTCCAAAAATAATGATCGCATTAATGGTTTGCTTATACGTCATTTTTGCGAGAAGCAGTAGCACAAACCTAAACACTGAATCATCATCGGTTCAGAAACAGACAGAACGACAATTTCCAATCTGTAACACGTTATCATTTAGACAGTGACCAGAACAATAGAAATCCCAGAATAATCCAATAACATGGCCCTAATACTTATTTGGTACCAAATGAAATGTGTTTAGCACCAAGTATCGAAAACTGTCAACTACAGGAAGCTTGCACAGATTCTTCTTTACTTACTCTTTGATAATTTGTTAATCTTAGGTCTGTTTTATTTCTGCTCAATTCTTTTAAGACTGCCTGTGTTTAGACATTTAACATTTGAAAAGCATGGCTCGTTAAACAAGGCCCGCGCTGGTTAATAAGTGATGTCCAGCCCCAGCATTACATAGTCCTTGTAAAACTTGTAATGCCATAATATTTGCTGATACTGTGTCAGAGAGGTGGTGACTGAACTCTGGTTGACTTTGAAGAACTTACATTATGTTGTTTTGGATTTTAGTTCTTTCTACAAGTATCTTTATTCTTCAAATACAATCACATTACCTCCTGATTTACGACAATTTAGCGTTCGTGGCAACTGAAATCTGTTAGCTTTCAGCATATCTTGGTTTCTTTTACTTTCTCAAACAGTAAATCAACAGGAATCTGAATCGATTGTTAATGCTACCTAACCGTACAAACATGCAAAACCACCAGCACGATCATTCAAAAGCAACAACCAAAGCCTCACATGAGTTGAGTACAACGGTATCTAACTAGTGGTATTTACTGATGTGTCTGTTTCTGTCCCCGGTCTGTGTAAATGTCTGTCCACAGTGTGGGCAGGAGTACGGTCTCTCCCCTGTGTGCACCCTCATGTGAACGTTCAGTTTGTCTTTGCTAATGAAGCGTTTGTTGCAGCAGGTGCACGCATACGGTTTATCCCCCGTGTGATAGCGCTGGTGCATCTTCAGCTCCGTCATGCGGCCGTAAGTTCTGCCGCACTCGGGACACACGTAGCTGGGCCGCACCTCCATGTGCTGCCTGCCGTGCAGCCGCAGGCCGCTGGATGACCTGAAGCTCTTGCTGCACTGCGTACACTGGAAGGGTTTCTCTCCGGTGTGGATGTGGACGTGTAACTTGAGGCTGGCGGCTGAGGGGAAGCCGTTGCCGCAGATGGAGCAGAGGTGAGGTCTCTCCCCTGTGTGGATGCTCAGGTGCTTCTCCAGCTTGTTCTTGTTCAGGAAAGTCTTGCCGCAGACGGGGCAGTTCAACGGCTGCTCACCCTCGTGCGAGCTCATGTGTTCCGTCAGCTCAATCAGCGTGGAGAAAGCGTAATCACACCGAGTGCATGAGTACGGCCTCTCCCTCTTGAATTTCCTGTGTTTGAGGCAGTGCTGCTCGAGATCTTCCTTCTCCTCAAAGGTCTCAATGCAACAGGTGCACTGGTACGGCCTTTCTTCTGTGTGAGTCCGCAGGTGATACTTCAAAGCTGTTAACCGCAGAAAGACGCTGTCACAGTGTGGACATCTGGATTCCCGTCTGTTGTGGACCATTATGTGCCTTTTGTAGTGACACAGCTTGATGAAGCGTTTGCGGCACAATGAACAATAATACTGTTCATTCTGGTGGCCTTGCTCGTGCTTCTTCAGCGCATACTCGACCTTGAACTTCTTCCCACAGGTGTTGCAGGCGTAAGACTTGTCATGAACCCCCATGTGCGAGTCCAGTTCTTCTGGACTACTGAAGGTCTCGTTGCATTTAGGGCAAGTCCCATTGTTTTCTTTCACGTGAATCTCCAGGTGCTTGTTGAGGTCTTCTGGAAAGGCAAAATTCTTCTGACAATCAGGGCATGTGTAATGCTCGCCGTTCGATCCTTTGCGATGAGTCACAATGTGCCTTTTCAAATGATACATTCGACCAAATACTTTGCCGCAATCGTCGCAAATGAGGCTTCGAGGGCTAGACTGGACCTTTTTGTGTAATTTAAGGTGACTCACAAGTGCGGCCTTCTCCTTGAACTGTTTGTCACACGTGAGGCACGTCAGGCCTTCCACTGCATGAGTCTTCTTGTGTGCTTTCAGTTCCAGCCAGCTACCTGAACTCTTCCCACATTTGGGGCAGATGTACTGGCCTAAGTCGTGCTGGTTCCTCAGGTGTCGGGTCATGTGGTAGGACTGGCTGAAGGTCATAGCGCAGACTGGGCAGCTGAATGGTTTCTCCTTTGTGTGTGTCCTCATGTGCCTGGCGAGCTTGTTTGGCCCTCTGAAGCGCCGGTTGACACAAATAGGACAGAAATGGCCTTTCCTTTTTTTTTCCTGACTGCCTCCATCCTGAGATTTGGCTTCATCGCTGTCCTTATCTTCGGCCTTAACACTAACTTCAGACCCTTTATCCTGAGAATCACTATGACCAGAGTCAGCGCCATTGTCAGCAGCATTATTGTTGCAATCGTCACTCCTGTGATTATCCTTGTTACGTGTTTGGCTTATTTCTTGTTTTTTCACCTCATCACTTTGCTGGGGATTCTGTACCTCTGTCTGGGCAGGCCGGTCTTTGCCGTGTGAGAAGATATGACCAAAAAACGCACCACTGTTTGTGAATTTTTCATGACAGACGGGACATGACAGAACTTGTGACGTGTGCGCCCTCTTGTGACTCTGCAGCTCTGCAAAGCTCCCTAAACTTTCTCCACAGGTGGAGCAGACGTGCGGGCCTGCGCCGTGCTGGTTCCTCAGGTGTCGCGTTGTGTGATAGGACTGACTGAAAGTCACTGCACAGATGGGGCAGCGGAACGGTTTCTCCTTGGTGTGCGTCCTCATGTGTCTGGCGAGCTTGTTGGCATCTCTGAAGCGCCTGCCAGTACATATGGGACAGTACGGGCCTTTTAGTTTAGATGAAGAAATTACATACTCTTCACTTTCATCATCATCATCATCATCGACACCATCACTTCCTTTGTCGCAGCCTTCGTCTTCCATCCACTGTGCCCCATTATCAGCCAGATTGATCTCACCATCTTCATCATTATCACTGTAATACAGCTTGTCATTGACGTAATAGTAATTATCTTTGTATCTAGATGATCTTGTTGGAGTTTTAGTCGAGCGTGGTTTTGTGTTGTTTTTCGCCCTCCTCTCCCCACGCCGAGGCCGTCCTCTTTTGGCCTTTCTTTGAACAGGAGGGTCTGAATCATCTCCAATATCCACACTGACCTCATGAATACCAAACAGTTCAGATTCGTTTAAAGCAGATTCAACCTCTTTACTGATAACTAACGCCTTGTCCAAGGTCAGAGTTTCCCTTTCCAGCAGCAGCCTCTCTTTGAGTTGTGGCCAGTTTGTTTTCTCAATGAGCTGATCCAGAATAAGTTTGTCTTGTATGTCTCCATAGCTGCAAGGCCTCAGCAGTTCTTCTAACGCAGACACAAACTGCTCGACAGTCTCTCCGGGCATCTGAGCCCTCTGATGAAATTTAAGGCGGTACATCTGAGAGGTGCGATCAGAGCTGAAGAAAACCGTCAGCACTGAGATGGCTGCTGCATACGTGGTTTCACTCTGGAGCAGTGTTGTGTAGATACGCTGGCCCTCTGGACCAAGGCAGTTCTGTAAGAGCACACACTTGCTGGAGTCCACGAGCTCGTTTTCACCGAGCGCTTCAACGTAGTGTTCAAATGCTTTGAGCCACTTACGCCAAAACATGGTCGGTTCACCAGGGACAGGTAAGAAAGGTGGAGGTGGGGACAGGATTATCAGCAGTGGCTCTGGGAGGGGTTCAAAGGATAAGTCCTGTTTCGTCACTTCCTCCTCGACTTCGACAGTCACTTCACCCATTGTTTATTTTTGGTGGGTTTTTTCCGCCCTGAGGCTGATTTTATTTCCTCTTTGACTCAATAAGAGTCACTGAATTAAGAAGAAACCCTCTTTGGTCCGTGTTCAGGATCATGATGTTTCACCCCACTCAGGTCAGCCTAGGAGAAGTGTGAAAGAAACAAACACAAGTTAGTTTTCAGGCTCAGTTCCTTTGTATGTAATGCTTTTCTGTTGTACTACAATATACACTCATAGTATATTAGGTGCAACTAGCTAAAACAAATGCTAAATAACTAAATCCTACATTCCTGAAGGTTCGGTTGCACCGTGTCGTTGTCATGTGTTTGTTGCTCTGCGAGGAGTGAGATGAGAAATAGAAAGTGAGCGCTGCAGCGAGCGAAGAAATTGTTGATAAAACAGTGAAAGACAGCTTGCCAGTACGGAGTTTTTTGGATTTTATAAGTCGGACTGTAGTCAGACCGATGTGGTCTGTAACTTATGCAAGACTTTTGTCCCCACCAAGACCGGTAAATACCACAAACTTGTTTAACCACCTTAGCCGCGCTCACTCTTTGGAGCGCAGCCGTATTCGCCAACGTCCGCCAACCGCAGCACCACCGCACAAGCAGCTGACCGCCATGCAGAGGTATCTGCTTCAGTGCCTGATTGCAACACACTTGCAATAAAAATATAATTGAATAATTCATGTATGTTTAGAGTAAGAAGAGTGACTAAAGTTGTTCATGTGTCTAGGCTGGTTTTATAGTTCAGTCAGTGTTACTGTGCTGTTTATCTTGTTTGTTTGTTTGTTTGTATGTTACAGATGTCAAGTCCACCTCAGTTTCTGCTATGTTTACAAAACACTGTACATATCTGAAAACATTTTATTCAGGAGAAGGTGAATCAGCTTGTGAACTTTCTGCACTAAACCTGCAGAAAAAAAGTTCTCAGGTTTCTCTGTTTACATTTTTACACTTTTTTTTACATTTATTATTTGAGTGTTTTCCATGGTTGTGTTGACATTTCCTTTCCTTTCTGCCTTGATAGCTGAGGGGATTAAAATCAGAGGAAGGTTAAATTTAAAATAAAAATGTTTAAATTGAATGTATTTTTCTCCTTGTCCTTATTTTAAATAGGTCATAAAAAATATCAATAATTATCGATATCGACCGATATAAAACACTTATATCGCAATAGAGTTTTCAGCCATATCGCCCAGCCCTATGCTGCTGCAAAGCTACAAATGAGAAATGTGGTCACAATCTGAGGTATGGTGTTGAATAATGGTGAGAAGATTTTAACAGAACCTCATCGTGTCACAATGAAGTTGGCCTTTGACCTTTGGGATATGAATTGCCATCACTTCCATCATTATGAGACACTTATCTGAAATTTTGTGATGAGAAATTCTTGAGTTATGGCCCGTGTTTTATGACGTTACAGTGACGTTAATCTTTGACTTTTCAGTCCAAATGAATGTTTTGCCAAATGTGGACAACTTCCCTCCAGGCCTTCCTGAGATATCATGCTCATGAGGATTGGACCTGAAAACATAATGGCTCCATCAATGGCTGTCGCAGAAACAACTTTTGGAAGAAACCAGTATCATGTTGAAAAATGGACGAGGACAGACAAGTTGGCGAGGTTGAAAAGCATCCGAAGCCAAGTCTAGTGGAAGATGAATTGGGATGATATCTGGCATTTTGAGATAATCACCATCGGCCGATGCCTGCGCTTACAAGGCCGATTTAACAAAACAAAAAATGTCTGCAGACACTGCGGGGATGATGCGCATCTGTTATTTTTGCATATTTTTCTGCATTTAGTGTGAAATAGATGCTCATTGAGGCCAAAAACAAAGAGAAGCTGCTGGGCGTTACTGTGAGTACCAACATAGTTTATTTTCTTAGTTAGCCACCCTTCATCTCTTTAATAACGGTTTTCACTTCCTGAGTTTAACATCACGTGACTGCAATCAACCAACTGCTACGAGGGGCGGCACCTGCGGCAGCATCTTTGGCAGATAACGTTGTTCTTGAGGCCCTGTCAGGGGATCGGGGGCCCTAAAGGGGCCCCTAGACTGGTCTGGGATTGCAGATGTTTGTTGTTTCACAGCGGAAGTCCAGCTGCTGTCGGGGGGCTTGTGTTTCTAGCACGGATCCTGTCATCTGAGAGAAAATAGCATAGACTGAGTCGCTGTTTTGTCGATACTGTGACTACCAGAAGCTAATTGCACAGAAAGCGGCGCAGTCACGTTTAACCGTTTTCACCTCGTATTTCACTGCATGAACGAACCGGACTGACATCTGTCGCCACCGTCACACTGACGGCTGACGGGATCTGCGTGCGCGCGGACACAACACACCGCGACCGAGGAGAGACGGAGCTCTGAGAGGAGTATGGAGCAGTAATCAAGGAGGAGGAGACGCAAACTCACCAAACCAAACTGGGTCACAAGTCACGACGCAGACAGACGGACGGCGGCGTTAACGGCTGCTCCAGGTCCGAGCCGTGCGGGGTCAGATATCTGAAGAGACTCACTGCGGCGCGACGAGTCAGAGCCGTCAAAGTTAATCTTCCGTTCTCAAAAACGCTAAATAGCAAAGGATGGAGTGAAAAATACATCCGCCATGCTGCCAGTCCTTCTTTGTCCTTCTTCCGGGCATCACAACAGTCCCCCTGGGTTTGGTTCGCCGCCCCACAGCGCCCCCTGCTGGCGGGGAGACAGATGGCCCATGACAGCGGTCATCAAACGTTTCAAGTCCTAGAAGTAGTATCACAGTTTGAACGTACTAAATTTGAAGTGGAAGTACTGCATGCAATTCTACTCAAGTAAAAATACATCAGTATTAACATCAAAATATACTTAAAAGTTCAAAAGAACGAGTACCCCCTATGTGTAATTGCATATAAATCTTAACTACTTTTCATTAATATTGGGTACTTTATTAGTAATGTTTTCTAATAATTAATAATAATATTTTCATAGTAAAAAAAGCCCTGCAAAGTAATAAGCTGTCAAATAAATGCATAAGTGACATACAGCACTTCATCATTGTCCTCAAGTACAGTGCTTGAGTAAATGTACTGTTATATTCCACTATATTAGCCTACTTCACATTAGTTGTTGTTAACCGCCAAGTATTTAGATCTTTTACTTCAATAAAAGCTATAATACTATGATAAAATACTTGATTACAAGTAAGTTGTATCAGCAAAATGAAAGTTTCAAAACTAAATTACTGATGCGTTGAATTGTAGTATTATTTCCACATTGCTCCTGCTTGAGGTAGAGCTACTGTAATTTGAATCATATACAGTGCTGGGTAGTTTAATGGACTGTGATAAATGCATTGGATTTTATAGGCTCGTTATGGCAAACTAACGAGTCAAATGTTTCCCTCATCATCAGGGTCTGAGGAGGAGAAATCTTGTGTTCTCACTAACACTCGTGTATGGTGGTATCACAGGTTTTCTATAGGCAGAATGAAAATAAGGAAATGTGGTTTATATAATCAGATTGCATACCATTAATTACAGATTACAAAAATATTTACTAGGATTTGGGGGTGAAACGAAAAGGCCTGTGTATGAACATTTAATAACACATGAACACAGTGTCAGTTTCTTCGACTGTGAGCTGCTCAGACCACATTTACAGTCTTCACCAGCGAGAGCAGTGTGTCTTTGATCATCCAGTTCATATCCATAATGAATATTTTATAGGGTCAAATGACCCAAATGACATAGAAGAATCTAAATTCTAAATAATCTGATTTAAAATTTCATTTCGTTCATAATTTAACAGATTTTTACACTGTTTTCACTCGAGTACTCTGCTTTTTTTGTTCAACGCATTTCTCTTTTGAATTCATATGATGTATTTCTGTGCTTCGTGTGTTTCACTGCTGCACAGTCAACTGTCCTCTGAGGACAATTCAAGTGAATTGATTCTGGAAACACACACACATACTGCTGAATTGTTTAAGCAAAATGTTTGAATACTTTGAGAATCAGAAACAAAATTTCATTTACCTCCATTGTGTTCGAGTGGAGGTAGAAATCTCAGAGACAATATCTCAAAATCTGGACAAATAAAACCAAAACTACTCTGTTTCCAAAAAGCTGGGACGCTGTGCAGAACATAAATAAAATCGTTTGCAAACAAAGCAAAGCTTTCCACCACTGTCCCACTCTTCTGCTGCTCCTGTCCCAACCTGTTTGAAACATGTTGCTGCGTCAGATTCAGAATAAGCAGATATTTACAGAATCATCTCATCAATGAAGCTGAAGAGGTCAAACATTAAATATATTGTCTTTTTCGCTGTTTTCAGTTGAGTTTATGTCAGACAGGATTAGCACATGACAGTGGTGGATGCAGAACGTGATAGTGTAGTATAATTTTTTCTAACAGACGTGAAGAATTAAGTATAACACTGTAACTAATGGTAGACAATAGTAGCAGCTCCGTGGAGCTTGATATGATGGTAGAAATTGATCACTTGATTACTTGAGTAAAGAAGGAGCACATAAAAGGTCAAGACGACATGGTGCAAACATAAGCAGAGAGGCTGCTGTGCAGTGATGATGCTGTGCAACAATGACACCGTGCAGCTGAGATTAAGATAAGATAAGATATGGGCAGGGCACCTGTATCATGAATCTTTGGGGCTTTCCATGGCCTTGCAGGTGTCTCTGCAGCTGTTTTAGCCGGTCCTGACCAGTTTCAGACCAGGGTTGTTGTGACCTAATATAACCCTACGTGTCCTTACATAACCTTACTGTATTTAATCCATGTTTGAATATTTGTTATGATCATAAAAGAACTGAACGGTCTTATAATCACAACTATGATTCACTGTGCTTTAACGAATGATGGTTTGGGATGATTCAATATACTTTGCTATGTTTTTAATACACTCTCTCTGTGATATGTCCTTAATTTGATGTTATTTTTAAAAATGGAGCCCATGAAAAAGTCAAAACTAATGGTGTAAATTTAGAGGAATAGAGAGGAGAAGAGAGGAGACAGCAGCTGAAAAGTACCTAATGGTGTAAAAAAATAGAAGAGCCTAGAAAAAAGAAAAGCTGCCCCAGGGACGGGAATACCTTCAGCAGAACTGTATAAAAGACGGAGCACTGACCATTGTGAGCAGAGACGTCTTCAGATTTACACCCTGTGTGTTTCTGGATAGCTCACCCTTTGTTGTCATGGCAATAAAGTGTTTGCTTCTCGGACCCTGACTCCTGCAGATCCTTTTTGAGCACTTTTTCCTCAGACAGCTGAGTTTGACTGTTTCTGGCCTGTTGTGGATTGTACATTCGGCCTTCACCTTCCACGACAATAGATGGGCGGGCGTGGATTAAGTCTGGGCGGGCCTGATCACCACTTCGCCAAAATTGATAGGGTGTGTGTGCACACACACTGAAGCCACCACACATCAAGTATTTGACCAATCACGTGCGGCTTGAACAGAAAAAAGTCGAGAAAAAATGAAAACAAAACAAAACAAAAAAAAGCCCAAAGCGGCTCGCTCTCTGGCTCCAATCGTTCACTTCAAACCAACACACGACCGACACATCACTACTGTGTTACGGTAGAAAGTGTTCAGCACCTACCTAATAGGGGGTTTGGGGAATAATCCCCGATTATTATTATTATTATTATTATTAAACTGGGCTGTTAAACATGCAGTTTAAATGGAGTTTGAAGGAAGGAAGAGAAATCGTCTTGTCTGACACGAACGAAATGGATGGCTGGAGTGGAGGAAACATGTGAACGCAGTTTATGCACCTTTACTATTCATGAATATCTATATTTTAAACTCCAAAAAGAGTTCATGGCATGCACCTCCATGCCTTGAAAAATGAATTCAATCCTCGGTGCTCTTCTGTCGGCTGGGAGCCGATGGAGCGATTTGTGCTCCTCTTTACAGCCAATAACAGAACAACCTGGACATGATTCATAGCACAGTGCTTTCGATAACCTAACAGCGGATCTGTGGGAAGGTGGCGCTGGGTGGAGAGACACCGAGCGCCGAATTCAAACGGCCTGTGTGGGAGCTGGTGTGGGAGCTGGTGTGGGAGCTGCAGGCAGGGTGCTTACAGAGATCCGTATCTCACTCAAAAAAGCGCGGACGGTCTTGTTTCACACTTTGTATGTGTGTGGCAGCACCAGAGACCCAAAGAAGTGAGTTTTTCATAATATGGGACATAACTATGAAAATCATTTATTTATTTATTTTTTTTTGATTGGGCGGGCAAGCTGTCAATCTGGGCGGGCGTACGCCCCTGGCACATGATCACATCCTGTTTTTGTTTTTATTGCACAGCATCCAAACTTTTTTGGACTGGAGGGTGTGTCTGCGTGGCTGCATAACTTCATGAGAAAATATTTCTTGTGTTTTGGCTGAACCAACCATTTCATTAACAACATGTGACACCACCATCACATTCAGCTGAACTGTCTCTTTCATAATTGTTGAAGAATTCAGCTACCAGCTGCCATCAGTTTGGCATCGCAGGCCCTTCAACACTGAGCAGAACACTGAAGCACTGATAGATACAAGATATAATGACATAATGAATAGAAATCAGCTGATGAAGCTCTGATCCTACTACTCTTTTACGACTTGAATAAAATGTACAAACAATGCTCACAGGCCCGGTTAAGAAAGTTCAGTGAGACAGTTCAGTTCAGCGTCACTGAGGCAGTTTCAAAATGTTAAGGCGCATCTTTAATTCAGTTAATGTTGTGGGGGCTGATCCAAAGAGACATGTTCACTGTCCCAGCACTAAAACAGAACAAAAAGACACATGGTTAAACAATGACCATTTATTCACACACTGTATGGGACTCAAAACAAGCGTGACAGAGTGAGGGAGGCTGCTGGGAGGAGAATCTTTAAATTATACATGAGCAGAAACTTACAGATGATCTTTGTTTGCAATTAAAGAGAGGTACAAAGTACGTGTGTGTGTGTGTGTGCCCGCCTGGCTGCTGGAGATAAGGCCAGGGTCCAGACAGAGGGCCCGATGACTCAAAGTTCAATCACAAGACTGATTCTCTAAGATATCCTGTGATCTTGTTCCACACTCACTGAAAACGTATTTTTTAAGAATCTGCTTCTTTTCCCTCTCGCGGTCAGTGGAGCTGAAGACTTGCTCCAGCGCTGTTTCACTATTTGCTCTGAATAACACAAACATGGCCAAACTACATACAACTGCACACAAGTAAAAAGGGCTTCCCTGTACAAAATCCATCTTAAAAATACAAACGTACATACAATGGCACACTTTGCTTAGCAATGAACAACACAGACTGATGATCAGGCTTCTGAACTGCGCGTAGAGCCATTTACCTATACACACATGCTTGTGTGTCACACTCAAACACACACACTCAAACTTGTAGAAAATAAAATTTCAAACAGAACCGAGATGAAATGCGTGGGGTTCGGCTCAGTGCAAGCATTATGGCTTGGGAGGCTGCGGTAAGGAGCGCTGACAACAGGCAGTAGACAGTAAAAAACATGGTTTTCATTTAGTCCAACCCAACCCCCAAATATCACATATCACTTCCTGAAACCACACACTGCTCTCAGTTCAGAAGAACCCCACCCACGCTCGCTCTCCGTCCTTTATCAAGTTGAAAAACTGTGATTATTGTCATTTTTTTCTTCTCTGTGTGGTGGTATTTTAAAGCTGACAGCTCCATGTTTGTGTACACGAACCAGTCTGTCAACAAAAGCTGCTCCCTTCTGTGCCGTCTTTTAGTAATTCTCCTCAACCTTGACGGTCCTCTCTCCCAGTGGGAGATGCTGAAATGGCGCGTCAGCGAGTGCATGTGTGTGTATTTGTGCACTTATGTGTAATTACAGAAAACAGAGAAGCGTTGTGCAGAAATTCCAGCTTCCACCACTTCGAGGCTGCCTTCTCTCCTCCACATTTACACAGACTGACTCATGTAGTCATCCCTCTTAGCTCTCATTAGAGAGTCTCTGGAATAGGCATGAATATCTGGTGGTATACGCCGGTGTGTGTGCGTGTGTGTGTGTGTTTGTTTGTGTGTGTAAGCACAGTGACAGAGTAGGAGAGCAACATACACACTCGTCGACACAGTGAGGATCTTTGTGAACGAGGGGAGAAGGCGAGTGAGAAGTGGAGGTTTAGTTCTTTGGGGCATGAAGGGCTGTTTCATCACCAGTCCGTCCCACGTCTCCTCATCTCGCCCCCCCCTCTCCTCCGAAGCTGCCGGCTCTGTCTCCTCGAGTGCAAACACACACTGGCCCCCCTCCTTCATTGTGTGTACGTGTGTGTATCACTTTGTGCAGGTTTTGTCTCTAGAGTCAAACAAATGAGGAGAATCCCGTCACGGGGGTGCGCGACCCCGGCGGGTTGGTGTTGGGGTTGACGTGCGTGTGTGCAGGCTGTCCTGTGGGTGTGTACGCGCCGCCTGTGCTGTGCTGGGTGACCACGGTCTGGTAGTAGGGCTCCGTGTCTGCAGTGGCACACTCCTCGTAGGCAAAAGGAGTGCTAATCCCTTTCAGGCCTTTGGGCTGCCGTTTCCAGGAGTTGTAGTAGGTGGGATCGCTCATATAGTGGTTGACGAAGGAGTGCTTGGGCTGCTCGTCCTCATAGTCGCTGTCTGTTAACTGGATGAAAACACAGTTTATCAGAGAGAGACACAGACACATAATGGAGAGAGAGTATTAGCGTCAGCATGAAAGGTCGAAAGCATCTGTGCATCTGTGGCTGGCTGACCATTACCTGGCCATTAGTTTTTGTCACATTTGCCATCATCTGACAGCAGAGGCAGATGGGGAAAGGCTGAAATTGAACTGAAGATGCTGAAATCACACGGTATATTTCTTAAATGGCCACTTCAGTCTAGTGAATCCACAGTGGAGGCAGAAGGTTGGAGAGGGCTCAGTGATTTAGAGCATTTTCTCTTTATTTTTCACCCCCACCTTTTCTTTTTTTTTCTTCACCACAGGCTGACGACACAAAATTTTGTGCTGTTTTCGTGACACAAGTTTCTTTTTAATGTCAGGTTTCTTTCCTCTCAGGCCAATCGAGCCTTTGGATTGGAGAGAGAGGCAGAGAAACAGATGGATGGAGGGAGAGAGAGAGAGAGAGAGAGAGAGAGAGAGAGAGAGAGAGAGAGAGAGAGAGAGATACCTCTGACTCAGAGACTTCAGTGGGTTTCTCTGTGAGTGTGGTGCTCTCAGTGAGCACAGCTCCATTGTAGTTGTTACAGATGTCCTCGTCAGAGTAGTGAAGACCACCTGGACTGGGCCTGGGAGGAGACCTGGACACGCACACACATTAACAATATATTTAACATCTATAAGCACTGAATACTGTATGTCCTTACATAAAAATAGTAGTCAAATAAAAGCCAGGTCTCAAATAATGGCCTGGTCATAGTCGACACCAACGAATAAAAAGTCTCAACTAGAGGCCAGGGGGAAAAATAAGGGGGGTCATATTATTTGGATGCCAACTAAGCATAGTGTATATTTCCACCCTTTTAATTGAATAAGTTCAACAATCATGCTATTTTAAACACCTTGTAGTTCTGGATTACTCACATTAAGTATTATTGTCTGATTTCAGTCATTAGAGGAGAAAGTGTGTTAATGTCAACCAAACTGTATTTTGTAGTAACGTACAAGCACCACCGGGGGTTATATTTCAAGTGCCATGGGAATGTTGCATCCCAAACAGTTTTCCTGAACACATTCCTACAAATATTTCACTATAAAAGCCTTATAAAGAAATTTCTGTCCACTGAAATGTAGAGGGCTTTTAATCTGAAATGGATACAGGAAGTGTTGAGTTTGTATTAACACTGTAACGCTGTAACTTTAACAGGGTAAATGGGAGCGGCTCAAAATGAGGCTTTGAACGAACATAAGACCAATTAAAATTCTATCAAAAATAGAGGGAATGAGAAATAAAGGCCTGCCTTTAATAAAAGCCTGCTTCAAATAAGGCCTGGTACCTTCGGCAGTTGAGGTAAATAAAGGCCCCTGTCACTATTTGAGGAAATATGGTAACAAATCCAGCGAGAGAGAGAGTGTGTGTGTGTGTGTGTGTGTGTGTGTGTGTGTGTGTGTGTGCATACCTGGTCCCATTCTTCTTCAAGAAGGAGTTCTTGGTGTTGAGAGTTCTGCTGTTGAGCTCCAGAGCAGTAAAACCTCCGTTGTCCAGAGTTACCGACTCCTCCGCCGTGGACACATGTTTCCCTGGAGGAAAACGAGACAAATCAGATGAAATCAGTCCGGATAAATTCTAAAATTCAAAGCAGATCAGTCAAACGTATGGGGCAGCAGCTGAAAACTCTGCACTCTGAGTTTATGCTCAATCCCCTGCTTTATTCACTGTGTATTCAGCGACCTCTCGGGCCCGAGGAGAAGGAGCAAATTGAATTGGGATGCCCGATTTGGCATTCAGGGAGTAACCACACAACATCTTGTAATGTATCCATCAATAACCATAAAAATTGGACCAATAAAGAAAACAATGTCATCGTGCCAGTCCTGTCCATCCTTCCCTCTTGTTTTTGTGTGCGCTCATCCCGCCTGCAGCCTCCTCCTACGGCACCTCCCTCACTGTTTGATCGCTCCACTGCCCAGAGGTTGTGCCAAGGTTTCCCTGGCAACTCAGATTAACAGCTGTCCTGATGTAACCTGCGCTTGTCAGGGCTAACTTTGCATTACAGCTGTTGGCATGCATGCTTGCACACACATACACACACATATGCAAATGACTGTAACAGCACTGCTGCGCTGAGAACATCACAGGAAGCCTGAGAGGAGAAGAAACTCGCATAAAAACAGGAAGAAAAGCCTCGACGTTAAGAGCCAGAGCTTTGGAAGAGTAACTGGGCAACACATCAGACAAACTAACACTTTTTTGTTGTCACACTGAGGAGGGAGTTTGTCCTTCAATCCATGTTAGTGAGCATCCTTGAGTAAGACTCCAGGCTGCTCAGCTCCCTGACTGACCTTGTGGAGGTGGTGCGAGCTGAGATATGATGGAGCAGTCTAGGTCTGAGTATGAAAACTGGTTACCATATTTTTACTGTGGGTGGAGGACTGAATCTGATCTGAGTGGGGCTTTAGCTAAAATAGCAGAAATGGGAACCGTTTCATGCAAACTTTGAAGCTTTTATACAGCAGATACCTGACGTACAGTGAGATGCTGATAAACAGATAATATGTGTGTGTAAGTGTTAGAAGTCCTCTTACATGTTACAGCCTGTAAACAGTCACTCTCATTCCAGTTAAATGACATCTCACTGTGGATTAGACGCTCTAGTTTCACTTAAGTTATAGCTGCAAGTTGTGAATTTTTTAATTAGCTTGCATAACCTAAATTAATACCAAAAGCTTGTGTTAATTAAGAAACTTATTTTCAGCACTGACCTAAAGCAACATCCAAAAACCTACAGAAACTACAGCGAGGCTTCAGGGAGATCATTTCGGTTGAGATGCTTCAGGGAGCTGTTTGTCCCGAATCATCCTGTTGAAGGAACAAGGCTGACCTTGTTTTCCTCTCTCATACAGCCTCACAGGTGGTCCTGTAGGAACAAGACTGCTACAGGCAATTCTGCTCTACAAAGTGAACTGATGCATGTCTCAACTTTTTACAATCACAAAAAGTGCAGTACTTTATAAATCACATGCACCCTACATGTGCTGAGCCTGTTGACGGCGACCGGGCCGAACGTGAGAGTGACCGAGGAGAGAAAACTGCATCCAAAAACCACACTCAAAAAAAGACACACATTTCCACCCAGCTGGATCAATGTCAGCCTGGAGCATCACGTTAGAGTGACCATCGCATCGCAGACCTGTGCCGCAGGCCTTGTACTTGGTGCTGTGTCCGTGCAGCAGCAGCGTGAAGACCAGGACCAGAATGAGAATGAGCCCCACCAGGGCCATGACCAGCAGGAACCACCACTCCTCGTAGAAAGGACGGTCTGACAGCGCTGCAGGAAGAGACGGGGGGAGAGGGAGGGACACATGAGGGAGATGCAAACTTCTCTTTTCCTTTTGTTCAAATCGGAGCTTTGGTTTGTCCCACAGGACCAGAGAACACTCTTCAAAGTGTGAAAATCATATATTTGGAGGACCAATCTTCAACTGCGTTTTCTTACATAAAACTCAGCCTGCTGATGACTCAAACTGTCTGACGCAAACACTTAAGATGATTGGAAGTCTCTCTTTCAGATCAGTTTATAAGGTCAGACAAAGGAAGACGGATAAATGTCTGGATTTAATTCTTTTCAATTAATATTTAATCTATTGAGAAATATCTGAATTTGGCGTCAACAAAAATGCAGAGAGACTTTCAGGCTGTCTTCAGTTTGCAGATATGAGTGCAGCTGTAGTTGTGTGACTCTGCCTCTAGATGGCAGCAGACACACACCGATCACTGTAACTTCCCACAGCGTTTCCATCCGACTAGAAATGCAGTCAAACTCCAATCACGCAAGTTGGATCACCCTGGATTTGCTCATTAGCCTGACCTCCATCAGTGTGTGTGTGTGTGTGTGTATGTGTGTGTGTGTGTGTGTGTATGTGTGTATGTGTGTGTGTGTGTGTGTGTGTGTGTGTGTTTACCAGCGAGCGCAGCAGAGGGTGTGCTCGGCTGTCCGTAACCATAACGATTTACAGCGATGACTCTGAACTCGTAGCTGATCCCCGACCTCAGGCGCTCCAGCGGCACTGAGACAGACCTGCTGCTGGGAGGGAGGAGTCTGATGAAGGAATCCCACACTCCCTCATCTGCAGGGGGGGGGGGAGGAGAGAGAGAGAGAGAGAGAGAGAGGAGGAGGAGGAGGAGTTGTGTCTCAGTCTGATGGACGGGCAGGCGAAGATGGTGCTTCATGTGTGAATTATTCTCTTTCAATTGTCACAATGTGATGAAAGAAAATGAAAAATTGTCAAATTACATTTGAAATAATAATGATGTCAATGTGGTAAGGACGATGATTACTGTTATTACTATTAATAAAATGGCTAGCACCTTTATTATCAGTGGTGGATGAATACCAGAGACAGCTTCCCTCAGCCATTTGCTTTCGGTATTACACCTCTGTTGATCTTTATTAGAAAATTGCAGCTGACTTGATTTGCACAGCAGGTCTTAATGAATCTGATGAAAGCTGCACTCAGTGAGGTTTTGTGCAAGGCAGTATTAAAAGGGAAATTCCTCCGCGTTTTATGAAGATGTCCAATCAGTGCTGATGGAAAATGCAGTCAGTTTAAGCACTAATTTCCTCGGTGTGTGCGATATTGACAGAGAAAGCAAAGAAAACTGAGAAAGCTGCAACATCTGTCTGACACCGTCATTTGATGTGTACAGTGACGTAGTTGGGGCCGAGGATGAACTACAGCCTACTTCATCTTGGATTTGTAGTCTCCGCCTCTGGGCAGCTCGATGCTGCTCAAACAACAAAACGTTGGTCCCTTTGCTTGTAAAGCCAGCTATGTTTCCCACAGTGAAAATGGCCTCTTAAACCTTTCAGACGAGGATACGTTTTACAGTATTCAGGCTGACTCAGCTGTATTTATCCAAGCAGCAGTACAGCGAAAGAAATGCAGCTGAGAGAGGCCGAGGCTGTGAGGCCGGGGGGGACCGTCTAGAACCCGAGAGCAAAGCAAGGACTGGTGGTGCCTTTGCTGGAACTGCCCTCCGATGCCAGCAGAAACTAAATCATTTTGCTGCAATGAATATCAGCGTAGGCACTTTTTGTGGATGCTGTCACCGACACCAACCCTGACGGAGCCCGAGTGTGTGTTACTAAGCATAAAAGTTTTTCTCCTCACTTGGACAGAGGTGTGCTGGAGACCTTCTTCAGGATCGTGAAGATAAAGTGGGAAATACAAGACCAGCAGGGCCAAGGTGACCACTGAGTAAGTATTTCTGTCACCCGACACTATGTTTTGGCCAACAAAGTAATCAGGCTGGTGATACAAGGCAACACGGGTGTGACCCCTGGTCAGCTTTGTCCATCAATACAGCAGGTACTGAGGAATTCAAAGTGTCAACCAATTACATTTACCATCGACGCTGATTGGACATTTGCATAAAATGTGGTGAAAATTCCCTTTAACTTCCTTGATGGATGAAAAGAAGGAAAGGTGCAGATCAGGCAGGTGTCGCTCTTGTGTTTGAGCTTACCTGAAGGACGAGCCTCAATGACATATCCAGTGACAGGTGCTGCACCGATATCTCCCTCTGACCAGTGGATGGTGAGCGCAGAGGACGTCTTGGTGATGGACATTTCCATAGGCGTCCCAGGGGAGCCTGCAGTGTCAGAGAGAGGCACACACACACTTGTTTTTGTCACTGGGGAAGAGACTGTGTGGATGTGCGTTCATTTCCTGTTCTAACCTTCACCACAATGGCTGGTTAGTTTCTTAGTTTATTGACTTCAGTGCAACAAGCATGAAATAACTAAAGATGATCAAATGAAAACACTGAAGGACAGGATATCCTAGCTGAATCCCTATAAACAGACCATAATCACATATTTGTCCCCTAAACATGGTCCTTTGAAGTAGAGACGCTCACACAGCACACAGAGTTACGGCCACGCCTACCTTGCACAGGCTGAGCAGTGATGTTTGCTGCTATTGGCGGTCCATAGCTGACCGTGAGGGCCTGCAGACTGAACATATACGTCACTCCTTTGATCAGGTCCCGGACCTTCAGCCATCGCTGCCAGCTGCCTCTCACATCCACTGTCACCACTTTGCTCACTCCTGCCCTCACACAGACAGTCGAAAACGAACGTCAGCGTCCTCCTCAACGTGTATTTGTGTGTTTGTGCGTTAAGCACGTGTGTGCGTACCTTGCACAGGAGCGGTGGGCTGGTAGATGAGCCTGTAGCCCTCCACCTGTCCGTTAGGAGTGAGCGGAGCTCCCCAGGACACATTGACGCTTCCCTCCGTCACCTCTGAGAAGGACAGGTAGCTGGGCTGGCTGGGAGCTGTGGGACACACAGAGGAGGACAAATGAAGTAAGAGGAATGAAATAAAATAAAAAGACTTGAATATGATGCTTCACTCCCTACCAGACTGCAGGGTGCGGGCCCCGCGGGGGTCACTGGGTGGGCCGTCTCCCGCCGTGTTGAAGGCAGTCAGAGTGACCAGGTAAGGCGTGTAGCTGGTCAGGTTGGTGAGATGCACGCGGGTGTCGGGGACAAAGACCATCTTGACCTTCTCGCTCTGGTTCTGCTTGTCCCTCTCCCAGTAGTGGATCTGCAACAAAGGAGAAGACGTCACCGACGCTGCCTCAGTTTTACTCCAAACTACCAGCACTGCTCCTACATTCTCCTCTCCCTCACTCCATCTCTTCCAATTATATAATATGTTATTTACTTTCTGTCCTTTCCTCCCAATCAATTCTTATAATCCAGAGCGCTCAGGTGCCGTTTTACGAGGAGGACAAGTTGGTTAAGGAAGGATTCGTTTTGCCGTCGACAGTTTAACAGAAGGGTAAAGGAGATCTAATTCTTAAATCCCGTAACCACTAAGCTCAGAGTAAATACATCATTTCATCATATGCTGAGTGACATTAAAAGGCAGTTACAGGCAGAACGCTGTGCTGATGTCTCATCAGAGCTGTTTCAGTGTTGTAAGTAGCGTAAATGTCATTTGCTCATGTGAACGAATAAAGTAATCAGACAATAAAAAAGTAGCAGACTTTCATGCTGCCATGCTTATGTGGAACCAGTAATCACAGACATGACCATTAACTTTCATGACATCAGCCAGTAATGAAGACACACGGGACGCCCTGCTCAATACTTGCAAGCTTAAAGCGAATAAAGGTCAGCTGATTACTGCACTCAGTACCATGAGATCAATATCAGCTTTGTAGTTTGTGAACATCACGATTTAATGATGCCAAAAATGTCCTTTTTCAGAGAAACATATTCAAAGCTGTGATGAAGCAGGCTTAAAGTTCAGACTCTGTTAGTTTTCTTTGAGGGATAATGCTTCTGTGGCTTTCTGGCATCTCAGACAGACCAATTTATCATTCTTGCTAAAGTTTCACATGTGACTGTGGTGACTTGCGAAAAAGTATTGTAGAAATGTGGAATGCGTGACTTTATATCGTAGCCTAGGTCACACACTTTTAATGAGACAGGCTGTACGTAATGAGAGAAAAAAGAAAAAGCTATATACTTAATATGGCACTGCCAGTAATCAGCCTATATAAATGCATATCCAGTAACATGTGTTTGATGCATTCGAGCAGCTTGCCTCCTGCTCTGCACGGAGCTGGACAGGTGCACATTCACTGGGATATTCTTTAAACCTCCAGCTACTTACTTTAATTCTATGTTTTTGCAAATCACTGCATCTCATTTAATTTCATATTTTCATCTAGTAATGTGTCACAAACAGCTGAGACCTGCCTTGGCTTTCCCCACACATCAGCCACATCAGATAGCTCTAACAGAGGTTACGGAGGTGGTTGAGCCTCATGCATTAGAAATGAATCAGAAAAAGTATCCTGTAGACACAACAGCCTTTACAGTGAGAAAACAGGCACAGCGGTACTGACGCACTTATTCTCATGATGGCGAATTTATCTTCAGCTTAATTGTTTTAGCTTTAAGAGTAAATTCGCTGAAAAGCAAACATGGAGGAGAGCAGCGTGTGCTCTCGCTCTGAAGGCGTTCGTCCGCAGCATGAGGACGTTTTAACTGACAGGCATCCGGCTGGCTCCTCAGCTCATTCAAACTGTAATCAAATCATGAAACCGTCGCTTTTCTAAGCACAGATGGACTGAGCATCATGTCAGATTCCTGTGTGCCGACCAGGAATACAAAGTGAGAAACTGCCAGATATTGATTTAATATGGCTGATTTGATGTGTTTGGTATCCCTGTCATGAAAGCCAACAGCAACACGTGGTTTTCTTGCTATGACTTAATGCCGCCCTCCACGGCTTATCAGAATAAATGTGGGTTCAGTGAGTTTCAGTATTCAGATCTGTGGCGGCAAATGATGGAAAAAGCGAATTATCATTTTATTTGGCAATTCAAGCAAACAGCATTCAATGTTGTGTTTTTTGTTAAGTTTTATGTGGTATGTGCATTCAATGCAGCTGTTTTCTCCAACATGAACTGTCCCTGAGCAGTCTGGCTTTTAAAGTAAAACAACAGCCAAGAGCTGCTTTTTGTAAATGGGTTCATTTTGTTATTATTCCAAACAGGAAGCTCAACAAAGCTCCATAAGCTATATTTACACTTTCCAAACTTGGAAGTCGCAGCGTGAGTAGCACTTGAGGGCAGCATTATACCATCTCTGTCCTTCCACATGCTCTTAAAATAATGAGATATCATACATCCATACACTCAATCTAAAATAAAAATGTCTGACTCTCTGCTTAAAAGGGATAATTCCATTTAGCTGTTAATAAACTTGCTTTCGTAAAAAATCCAGGCCATTGTGTAATCCGTTCTACTGGATCTATTTTGGTATTTGGTGAGAGTGAGACCATCAGGATTAGTCCAAAAAACAATCTGAAGCTGTCATGAACATGATTATGATATGATTTGATAAGATCTAGAACCTTAAATGGATTTTCCAACAATCTCTTTTGTTTAAGATTTAGGATCTTGAGGCTTGATGAAAAACAGCAGCTGGATGTTTGATTGCAAAGGAGGCACCGGCTTATCAATTCCAGCTTTTTGTTGGTGTCTGCAGCTTCTCCTGTTAGAAACGACTGACCCAATTTGGTGCAAACAGCACGATGGATGTCGCTACTGTCCTTAAGTTGAAAACGATCTTATATAATGAATTCTTACAAGTCGAAACGACAAAGAAACTCTGGACTGCGTCACTCAAAATATGGTTTGTGCAAAATCGGCCCAGATTAAGATTTGCTAACCTTTTACATCAGGTGTGTGTGGGAAACTCCACTGGACAGCACTAGCATTGTTTGGTATCATCTGCTCCTCCTCGCCCATCACCTTCAGTGAGTTTAACAAGCCCTCTGGAGCATTCAGTGAACTTCCCAGTGCTGAAGACATACTTGCAGTGAAGCCTACCTCCGGTGCTACCTGGCGTCTGTGCTGCTCAGCTCAAAGAGTCGGGGTGTTAACAGGAGCCAGAACCTATAAATTCATTAAACATTCTTTCTTTGCTCTATTACCCTCGTCTTAATCTCATTAACCCCCTCAGCCTCACGCCCCCCCCCCCGCGTCTGTCCGTCTCTGGTAGTTTAAACGTATTCCCTCGATCCTCTGCTCTAATCAGGATTCTACAGGGATCACTTGCTCATCTCATTCCTTCACTCTGCAAATATTACACTCCCTTCTTTCTTCTCTATTCCCCCACTACTCCAGCAGAAATCAATGTGTCTAAAGCAGGACAGATAACCTTGTGTTTGAAGTGCTAAGAGCGAGGGGGTGGGACAGGGGAGTTGAGGGGGAAGACAGGCAGAGGAGTGATACCGAAACCATTAAGGGATATTCAGATTCTTCCTCTAACTTAATTCTCTCTCTTTCTCTCGTCTCTATAGGACACTTGAAGGTGCAGCAGAGCAAAACCCCTCCAAGACGAGAACGGAGGCGTTTTAAGTGCAGCCGTGTGCTTTTCCTCGCATGGACGCTCGCGGCCTGAGCACTCCAACGTCAGGGTTGTCTTCTGTCCTGCCAACGTGTCTGTCGCGAGTGTGTGTGTTCGCGTTGGTGTGTTTGTTTTCTGCGTGTCACCTTGTATCCCTGGATGAGTCCATTCTGAGTCTCGAGGGGGGGTGTGTCCCAGGTCACTTCCAGGATGGAGGGGGACATAGCTGACACTCTGATAGACTGAGGGGCCACCGACGGGGCTGCAGAGAGTGAGGCGTTTCGTTAGACTGCTGCTGGGTGTGTGTGTGTGTGTGTGTGTGTGTGTGTGTTCGAATGGGAAGTGGGGAAGATATGCTCTACCTTTCCAATTAGAACAGGCCTAAGGCAGTACCTTGTTACTCCACTATACCACACATATGCATGAAACTCAGCAGTGTGCACTTGAGGCTAGAGAAAAGGCCATATCACCCCATTTCATCATCCCACTTCAGCCTTTTTCTGCCTCCCCCTCCCGCTCCCCCTGCTTATCCTCACCTCTCACTCGTCTGCATGTGATATGTATGGCCTACACGCACACACGTGCAACACACAACCGTTGAATATGAATGCAATGTGGGTTTGATGGAGGGAGTGTGAGATGGTGAGAGAAAATGCAAATTTTACGTGTTGGTGGTGCAAATCTGTTCACCTGCGCTCTGCTTTGGTGTGTATGTCTGCTTTGTAGTAGTAGTAGTAGTAGTAGAGTGTGTGTGTGTGTGTGTGTGTGTGTGTGTGTGTGTGTGTGTGTGTGTGTGTGTGTGAGTGAGTGTATGCATGAGAGTTATATTTGCTCTCCCGTCTGTCTAATGGATCCATGGTTTGACTTTCCGGTGAAATTTAAACAGGGGTTGGGACATTACTGCAAAACTGATGACCTTGTGCAGCTTTTGACGACCTTCAGATGTGTCCACACACACACACACACACACACACACACACACACACACACACACACACACACACACACACACACACACACACACACACACACACACACACACACACCATGAGGGAACACCAGTGAGCCTCAGGAGACAAAGAAAGGAAAGAGTGACAGAGAGCAGACAGAACAATCCCAACTCAAGCTCCTCTTACTGGCTTCTTCCAGAGGTTTCACTCATATCACACAGTCTTCAAACACAGATGAGCGGCGACAGATGAAACCGTGATGGCTGCTGAGCTTGTGTGTGAGCAGATTCATCTCCATAACATCTGAGCAAACCCATCTGCTGATGAAAACCATGATAGGGTTGAACGCTCCAGAAGAAGCAAGTAAGTGGAACTTGAGATGGGACTGGTCAGTTAAACTACTATTTCCAAGGTCAAGGATGTGCTTTCATGCTCAAAGAGTGATATATTGAGAAGTAAGGATAGATTAAAAGAAGAAGAAGGATCTTTATAGCCCACAGTAACTCATGTCAGACAATGTAAAGGCTCAGCTCTATCTAAATGCCCCTTTATATACCCACAATGCAACAACGAGCTAAGTGTGTCACACAGGGGAGAGAAGACAAACATTCAACAATGAAACTGCTTTTCTGGCCTCATCCAACAAGAGAAAACGCTGGTGAAAGGAAGTGACCACACACTGACCAGCGGCTTCCTCGACGTTCCACCTACCTGCCTCTCCGACAGACACCTCGACGGGAGCGGAGGGTGGGCTCTCCCCGATAATATTGTAGCTTGTCATGACAATCTGGTAGCGTTTGAACTTCTTTAGTTCTACAAAGACATAAAAATACTTAGATTTGCATTTGTACAACATGCATGTAAATCACATAGCTGTCGTCGCCACTTGTTCTTTTTGTCCTACAAACTGGTCACTTATGATGTTTACTCAAACACAATGTTAAACATTAAGATCCAGGAGCTTCACTTCCCAGCGCTGTCTGAAATTACTCACGTGTCAACTCAAACTCCGTTAGCGAGGCACTGCTGACTGTCTTGAAGGTGCTCTTGGCTTGGGAAGAGAGACGGACAGAGCGTAAATCAATGCATGTTTCAAGTGTAATTATAATGCCATTCAAAAAAATGCCTTGAAGAGGAAATTGTTCAGTGTCAGACTCAGCAAATCGTAAAGAGAATCGTCGAGCAGATGCTCAGTCTGTACATGTATGAAGCACTTCAGGCTGTGCACTAAATAAGCATATTTTAATACAGGCGAGCTGCAGCGCACCATGGGCGGCCTCATAAGAAAACAGTGGTCCGCTGAGGGCTCTCTGCTCATCTCTCATCATGGCTGCACAGTTCATCCCTGGTTTCATGTAACGAGGATACACTTGAAAACATCTTTTTCTTCAAGGACCTCTGAATAACAATCTTTTCACACACTGTGCGCTGGCTTGAGAATGCTGGTTTTGCACTGCAGAATAACACGTTAAAAAGATCTTTAGTAAACACAAAGTGAAGCTGTAAACCTGTAAACATTGTTAATGCACTTTGTTTCTCCTCTCCACATCCAGAAAGCATTTTCTCTTGAAATGTTCACAGTAAAACATGAAAAAGTGAAAATAAGTCTGTGCAGGGAGCACATAACACTTCAGTAAGGTACTCAGGTGAGTACCAGGAGGTGATGTTTGGATCCCATACATACATATCTTCAAAGGACAATATCCGTGTTCCCAATCCACATGAATGACATGCAACTCTTAAAGCTAAATCCTCAGCACAGGAACACTGTGTTTATCAAGCAATGGATTCTTGAACTTCTCTGAGCCTGTAAAACTCTGTTTCTTCTGCTGGATGTCAATACAAACGACGCATCTTGCACCACATTTTGGTGATCTCATCGTTAGCTTCCAAGCCACAGGACACAGGACTTTTCTTTCGTTCGTGTTTGGCTGGACGTTTGTTTGTAGGTGGTGTACGTAATCATCTAA
This sequence comes from Chaetodon trifascialis, assembly GCF_039877785.1. Lineage (NCBI taxonomy): Eukaryota > Metazoa > Chordata > Actinopteri > Chaetodontiformes > Chaetodontidae > Chaetodon > Chaetodon trifascialis. The sequence continues at coordinate 2,767,798 of NC_092057.1, forward strand.
AGCATTTTCCTTATAAAATAAGTCAGCTGGAGACAAGTCAAGTCAACCGGAGAATGTGTCTTTAACCAACTCACAGAGCTAATGCTAATTCAGTTAGCTATCTGGCCACAGTTGATAAACTATCCAAGCGACAGTACCCCCTGTTTGCAATCAAGTTTAAAAAATTACCAAGCATTTCAAATGACAAGACTGACCCTTAAATCACTGTAAACTGCATATCTGCTGAGCAGCGTCACAGGCTAACAGGCACAGCAACAGTAAGTAAGGGGGGCAGAGCTTAGCGAACAGTTGACATTAGCATCGGTACTCACTCGTAATGAGGGCACTTGTGGTGTTGTTTTTGGTTGCCTGGACTTCTGCTTCAGTGACACTGGAGGCGTTTACTGGGAGCTCTCTGTAATACAGCCGGTATCCAGTCAGCATCCCGTTGACACTGTCATCACTGGGAGGCTGAAACACACACAGGCGCATATGAAGAGGTATTAGTACTCCGGCTCTCACAGAAAGAAGAAACTTCTGCGAACTCTGCACTGAGCTCATTTTCATTTTCGTGGCGTAGCGAGGTGACTGACGGGACACTGGCAGGCTGGCGGAGCAGTATTTTATCAGCAGAGTCCAGTTTAAAGGGCTGCTGGATTGGTCTGGCTGTAACCCGCACAGACCCAGTGATGCTTCAGTGGGTTTGGCACTCCTGTAAAGGATGATGAAATTGCTGGTGACTTTGTTTTTCATTGCCTCCTTGTGTTTTGACGTAGGGCTAGAAGGAATGAGAGAAGACGCTTCCAAACAGAAGAGGAAGAGTGACAAGCCGTGAAGTAGCCATGCTTTGTTTACCGTCTCTTCACATGTCACTGCTGCTGCAATCCCGCCTTGATTTTGTCCCTTCTCTCTTTTCCTCTGTTGTTGTACATTGCTGATGTTTGCTTCCCTTGCCCTCTAAAATCTCTCCTGCTGGTATATCCTCATTAAGATTTTGATCATTTCTCTCCCCCAGCCAGGACTGTCTGTCCCTCCGTCTGTCCGTCCCTCCCTCTCGCCATCCCTCCAATCTGTCGGTGTTGCCCTCTGACCCTTCCTGGTTCAATAAATAATGATAATTGCATCCACAGACACAAACACGTACAAATACTGAGCGCAGTGAGTCTGCGGGGGTCTCATTCTCCAAGCAGGTGATTAACCTGCACTCAAAGTTTTGCTGTGTAGCTGTGTGCGTACATAATGCATGCGTATCTTAGGGATCACTGTTGTGTTAGGAGCCTGAAATACCTTCCACTGCACCAGGACTGAGGTAGTGGTTGTTGGTTTCACTGCGAGGATCACTGGAGGCTCATCAGGCACTGGACAGGAAACAGAGAAAAGAGTGAGGACGAAAGAGACAGTTACAGTCCTTCTCTATCATCTTTCCAAATCCACACATCTTCCTCTGTCCATCAGCGTTCCCAGTCTCTCACCATCCTGCAGGGTTGTAACAGCCTCTGTCTCTTTGCTGAGGACGCTGTCTCCCACGTCGTTGGTGGCCAGCATCCGAAACTTGTACGATGTGAAGGGCTTCAGCCTGTAAGCGCAAACACGCATACACATGGACAGATGGGCGAGAAGTGCAATTAATATAACTTTCATTCACAGGCTATTTCTTCATTTTGATCTGTGAACCCCACATAGCTCTGTGTGTGAATGGGTGAATGTGTCATGTGTTGTAAACACTCTGAGTGGCTGCAGTCCACCTGTCCACCTTCTGTGTGCAAAGAAAATCTCATTGCCTACGGACAGTTTTCCTTTCATATTTGCATTCATTCATCATGAAAAATGATATTTCCATTTCATTTCCAATAGATGTTTGGACATAATTCAGCCCATGATTCATAACATTTTGATGTGGTTTCATTATGCATTCATTGCATTTGTATTCAGCCGGAAAACAGGTAAACCACTTCCTCACCAAACAGCACTGTGAGCGTCTGTAGCAGCCCACAAACAAAAGACATTTGTGAAGCGTTCTTTTTAATGTTTTGACTGTGCATCGTCTACATCAGCTTGTGGTCTTTCTCTCCTCTTACTCTACCACAAAAACACACAAAAGAGGCGCATGCAAACAATAAAATGACTCGCTCATTGAATTGTTTGCACACAAGTGGTCAAAAAGTGGTCAGAAACTCAGACGGCTGTCTGTAACACTTCGGGAATAACTTCCTCCCGAAACCACCTCCTCCCCCTCTCAGTGGCCTCTGCAGAGCAGACAAGGTCTCCAGTAATAATCATCTCACACCTTTCTTAATTGTCTCCACTGTCAAAGTATTTTTGCTGCCATACTACTGCAACATCTTATCTGCATTTCTCCTCTGAGCAAGGTGAGTGCATTACTAAGCACAGAATATCAATGTACATCAGTCATTTTGAAAACACTTTACTCTAGAGTCACTTAACAATCAGCCTGGTGAGCATGCACCCATTGTTAGGGAGCAGTCGAACAACTGTGTGCTATGGTGCCTTTCAGCATGCTAATAGCTTAAATGTACAAGCTGCTACACACTTAAGGAAATTGATTAAAATTTCAAAAGGACACGCGGTGGCAAAGCAGTCATTTCTCCTCATTTTTTATTGAGTTAAACTATTATTAAGTTAAGAGGAACAATTGAATAATTTGGAACAAGAAGTCATTCCACCCCACCTTCTATCACTTACAAGGTCCATCTCTAGAATGTATTTACCTCAAAGACTAGAGGAGACCAGTTAGATATTCAGCAGGCAACAGGAGACCTGCTCAAGTGTCTCCTGTATAATAATGAGATGGACCCAATGAGGGACAAGAAACCCTGTGGGGTTGTGGGTATCGTAGGAATAGAACATCAAAGACATTGAGCTCAAAGAGGGCCAGTACCAACAGCACTGGGAGGATGTTAAGGACAGTGTCTGAGAGTGTGTGTTTTCTGTGTGTGTGTGTGTGTTTATGTGTGCATCAGCCTGGGGACCTCGATGTTTTGGTTCCAAAGACGTCTCAGCGGAGAACAACAATTAAGGATAGATGACGAGTAAGTATGAGCGCGAGCATGTGGAGATGTACGCTAATTCCTCCATCCGGCGCTGTAATGAGAGCACTCAGTGATAGAACGAGCTGGAAAACTGCATCAAAACAACAACAGCAGCACCACCATCATGGCAGAGAGACTCTCCCCGAGGCAGGCTGAAACAGGCTGGCGCAGACACTCTTCAGCATCTCAAATAGCCTTGTGATAGAATTCGCGACCGAGTGCTCGTCAGCGGTCACGAAGCAGAAGACAACGCGGGGAGTGCACGCTATACACAAGCGAAGCCTCATCACAGATCTGCTTCTCAGGCCGTCAGGGAAGTGGCATCCATTCTGACCATTATCACCTGCTGCCGTGACGACAGTCTCACCAGGACGAAGAGGAGGAGGGACGCAGAGATGGATGGATAAAGAAGACATGCAATAGGAATGACACCCTCATCCAGGGATGAGCTGATGTGATACTCGAGGATGAACGAGGAAAAAAATGTCGGCCGTATGGTTTCTGACAGCGCTGGCTGTTGATGGATGGACTGAAGGAGGGAAGGAGGTGGTGAACACAAGAGGAATGACAGACGAAAAGGTAAGAACGCTGTGGGGAGAGGCAACAGACAAACGGCGCACACAAACTTGAAAGCACGAAGGCAGAGTGAGAAAAGAAGCGCTAAGAGAAGAAGGCAGAGCGGTTCCTGCTGTGCCTGTGTGATTAGGTGACTGAGATCCTCCACGCTTCTGCAGTGATTATGATTACGCTGCTCTCCCTGCTGCTGCTTTTCTGCTCTTTTTTTGTCCACAAACCTTTTCGGTACGTCATGTGCTAAATAAATAAAACTTTTCCGTTTCCTGTTCTAATTCTCTGTTGTTCGCTGTGACAATTCACAGCACAATACCCCCCCACCCCCCACCATCCACTCCTCTCCCCAAGGATGCATAAACATAACAAGAATTTTTTACCGACTGCTTTAACTAATTCAAGTCCAGCATGTCATGCTAACCAAAGCTGCCATGTTGGGACTAAGAGAATGCAAAAAACCCCCAAAAGCAATGCTGAATTTTCATTGCTGTTTTCTTCAAGGATACTTGAGACAGCCAACTGACTGCTAAGTAACCCCCCGCCTCGCCTTCAGCGCTGCTGCTAAACCTGTCAAGCTTCCCGTTCTTGCAGAGCACATATGAGGTTTACAATAACCACAGCGGCAGAAACAATGGGTCCTTGATGTCAGCTCAACGTTTTATCAGCTTGAACTAGCAAGCTATTTAAGCTAATGTTAGCTCAACAAGTTATTTGAACACCTTTTCTGCTGCCTACCTTTTGATATTTCAAGAATCTTGTAAAAGGGTCTTAAATATGTACCTGGCTTCATACATGATAGCATGCTAAAGCTAACAGGTCCAGGCAAAAAGGCTTGTATTGTAATGTAGATATGATAAATATGATGTCTAAAATCTAATGTTTGTAAATATGATGGAACAATGTGAAATCAGTTATTTCATTGAAACATAATTCTGAGCTGCTTAGCTAACATATTTGGGCAAGCAGCCAACATCACAACAGGCTTTTAGGATAAGGAACACCTGATCGGTCTGTTAAATATAATACATCATGGGTAACCTTGCTGGAAGGTTAACCTCCCAAAAATCCAACAAAGAGCAGGACAGAGATGCTAATGTTAGCCTACACGCTGATCCATGACAGGCTTCCACACAGTGGGGAAATACAACACAGTGGATGTAGTGAACGGAGCTTTTTATACTGTAACCTGCAACCCATAAAGTATGAAAGGCATGAAAGCCATGCTAACATCTGCATGTTATGCAAGAGCAAGCATGCCCATCATAGATTTTTGCTCTTGTGTTTTTGGTTTTTCTGGACACTTAAAAAAGCTTGACAGGGATGCCAAACGCAGCTATAGTTGCTAAGCTGTGAACAGAAAATCATCTGGGGGAGGGGTTTAGCTTGCAGTCAGTTGCCTTTCATGTGCGTGTGTATGAATGTACATATGTGCACGTGTGTACCTGTCAATGGTCCAGGTGGTCACGTTGTACAAGATGTCAGCCGTGTGTGTGATCCAGTCCCCACTGGGCAGCTCTTTGACCTGCAGAGTGAAGTACCTCAGCGGGGAGGAGCCGGAGCCACCCGTCACCCAGTGAAGGCGGAGACGGCGAGATTCCACCTCGTCCTGAGGGACAGACAACTTCCTGGGCGGCTGGGGACGCTCTGTGGATGTGGTGAGGTGGCCAGTGTTGATGAGGAGGGAGGGGGTGGAAGTGGGAGCAGGAGAGGGAAGAAAGAGCAACAAATGACTTGATTGGTAGAGTAATTTCAATTTGATGAAAAAACATTTTGCTTGATATTCTGATAGCTGAAACATTCATTCGTGTGCAAAATGACATCATTTAGTAGTTTAACGTTGTGTGATTGGGTAACCACACACCACCACATGCATCAACGTGTGCGTATTTCGATTCATCAGAGACGTTAAGAGATTAAGACACAGTGACAAATTACAGGACAGAGACACACTTATCTCCACAGCAAACACATTTTGCATTGGAGATAAGTACAAGCACACGCCTCCTGAATAACTTCAGCGCTCTTATTATCATACGTGTGTGTGTGTGTGTGTGTGTGTGCGTGCGTGTGCGTGCGTTGGGGGACTGACACCACAGTGAGGGGGCGAGCTCGAGACAGCATAGCTTCTCTTCACACACAGTGGGATGTGTCGTGGTGGAAACATATTTAGACACGTTCAGACTCCTGGAGGGTACACTGAGTTCAGTTTTAGTCGCACTTTGGAGGGAATCATTATGAAATACGCTTCCTTCTCGTACCTGTAATAATCTTTCCTCTTCAGGGGTGCAGTTATGCTTTCTCTGTCTGAAGTCATACACATGCATGTGTGTAAAAAGCCGATGGGAGGACCGGCTGCTCGTATAGCTGACATGTGAGAAGCCAGTTTACTGCAGAGAGCTGAGAGTAGCCCGGACACATAAATGCATATAAACAAGCCGAGTTCCCTGTATACAAACATCTGCATTCAATATGTTTCTTCACTCATTAATTCTGGCCTATCCTGTAGCGATGCATGCTGAAACGAATCCTCACCTGGACAAATGGAGACTATTAAAAACCGTATGCTGCAAACACCTTTTAAGACGGGACATGCAGCCTACACCTACATCACAAATGCACCAGCGTGACTGCTGCACTGCATATGTATGTTTAAATGAAACAAGACATTAAACCACTGCAGCATCAAAGGAACAATTTAACAATTTCTCAACAGACTCTGTGTGTGTGTGTGTGTGTGCGTGCGTGTGTGCGTGTGTGTGCACTTGTCTTCGCTATTCAATTAGAAGATGAGAGATGGCTCTGGGAGTCAGTATCATTGTACAACTGTGTTGGCAGTAGCTGTGTGATTAGTGGACGTGCATGCAAACATGCACGCACACACACACACAAACAAAAACAAGGTGTGTGGGGGGGCTTTACTGTTTAATTTCAGGGGCGTCACCTTATCGATTAAGTCCAGAAATAAAAGCATTATCGATTCTCTCTGAAGTCTAATTAATCTGCACTTATGTTCTCAAACACGTGCACAATAACGGCCGCATGCACGCAGCCTGACATCCACACATGCGCCTGCCTCCCTCCATTCATCCTTATCACAAGTAATTTAAGTCAAATCTGTTTGCCTCCCCTCTCCCATCACATCCTTCTTCTTCAGTCCCCTCAAGATTCGACTATTATCTCCCTCTTTCGTTTCCCTGATAGCATCTACGTCTCCTGTCTGTTCTCCTCTTGTTCTGCTCCGCGGTTAAGATCATGTTCTGATAATGAACTCATAATTGTCAGAACAAGCGCTGCCCTTTGAGCACTCACATGACTGTTTACTGCTACGCAAGGGAGAGGAGAGGAGTGCGTTGGACGTGTGGAAGAAAGAAGAAACGGGGTGAGAGGAGGGAAAAATACTGTTGTTGGGGGATGAATTCTGCTAAATATGCTCCTGTATGTTGTCCATTACCTTATCAGTTATCACCCTCTTGGAGAGCAAAACAAGCAGAGATAAATCTCTCTCGAGGGAGTTGTGGTTTTCTCTAATTCATTCATGCACACGCGCACTACCTCACACACATGCACAACCACACTCAAAAAGCCAATTTTCTTTTTCTAGGGATTAAGTTGGGCTCTTCAGCATCATCAGAAAGAGATCTCTATTAGGCTATTCTGTCTATCTCGCAGTGAGAATAGGCCATTATGTTGCTGAAGTGGAACAGAGAACCACTAAATTCTACTCCAAAGAAATCCTGATAATGATGCTGCTGATGTTATGATTTCTGATCCAATTAAAACGCACTACACAAGCTGATAGCTCCAAATAGAATATGTGACATCGTGATTCCAGGTTTTCATAGAAATCCACTTCACTGTTACAGTTGAATACGGGGACTTTTGTAGCATTTCAATGCTTTACTAGACATACACAGAGCCGGCTGACAGAAAACTGGAGAGAGAGATCAGGGCTGACATATATCACAGGCTGTGCGCCTCGTTCACACCAAAGTTATTCATGCGATAGCCTACTGAGACACCACTGTAAATTTATTTTTAAAGTGATATTTCACTCGGGTGGGAAGCTCTGCAGGTATCTTTATCAACGGGTTACATCACCCTGCTCACAGAATGTTATACAAACGCCAATCTTGGAGCCCATCGACTCTCATCTGGGGGAGATTTAGCCTCTGGGAGCAACAACCTTTATTTCAGGCCCCTCGATGAGCCAGCATATATATCGAGTAACAGATAACAGATATCTTGGCTGGCTTCCTTTTCTATATGCAGGTTATTGTGAGCAGTCCAAGTAGCAGCTTGACTTTCAACCTCAACATTTTGGCTAATCTCTATGAACAGACATTTGAATGAAGGTAAACTTAAGAAAGCTAATAAGAAGCTAAACCGGTTCAGAGATGCATTCTGCCGCTTTTGCTCGCCACACCAAAGCCTGCTCAAATGCGGTTGGTCGGTACTACTCGGACTACAAATGGACTATAAACAGGATCCTTGTCCTTTGTTTTGGGGGTTGTGGCTGATGGCGGTGACCGTGTAGTTGTGACAGGGCTCGTGTAAAGGCACAGTTCCTGAATCTGGGCTGTGTGCACGTCTCAGCGGATTGAGCGTTTTGATACTTCCACAGTATTTACAGAGCACCCAGACCTGCTTTATAATCCAAAAAGTTATGAAAATCTCACTTTCTACTAAATAACACCTGAAATGAGATGAATATCATTAAAAGTTAGAAGGGCATACTGGCAAAAGAAGACAAAAATATCAGGATGGCAAATCTACATATCTGTAATCAGTATTTTAAAATGAACACTGGATCAACCAGAGCATTTTAGCATCTTTCAGCTCACTGTTTGGGTTTAACGGCCTGCAACTTTACTGCTTTGGTTGACTGTCACCGCTCTAATCAGCATATCTAAACAGTCAGGTATTTCTCTCAAGAGTTGATGGAGACGGACGCAGTGCTGAAGGAGTGTAATTACTGGACTTTCATTCATCGGGTGGACACAAACACCACCTCTAATGAATGTTGCTCCATAACTGCTGGATGTGTAAACATGCTACTGTGCTCATCTGCCAACAGGTTTTCAATATCAACAGTTTAAGGTGATAATATATAAGTGCTGTGTTTACAGCTCATATCTGCTGCTCCCCAAGTGGCCATAAAAAAGTGTTGTTTGGAAGCAGCATCTGAGGGTGAAAACGTAATTATCTTCAGTTCTGAGTCCACGCTGGAAACAGTCGGGCTCCTCGGGCCACGCTCTGGCTCAGAGAACAAACACTGCGTTCAGGTCGTCACGTAACATCACTGACAGCCTGTAACTAACGCTCGTGTGGACTGACGTACTTTATATGGATGATGGATCTGCTGTCTGGAATGTTCTGGTCACAAAACTCCTTTTAAAAATCTGTAATGTGGCCTTGCTTTGGCTAAACATTGCATAACACTGTCTTCAACTCTTTGTTAGCAGTTAAGCCACAGACAGACCTGCTTTCGACTGCGGGTTCACGTGTGCGTCTCGTATCCTGTGTCTGTTTGGAGTGTTGCTTTTCCACGACCTCACAAATGAATGCTACGCGTCCTCAAGATGAGCAGTAGAGGCAGTGTAGGGGCAGCGTGGAGATGTGACAGGGTCAGAGGTCAGTAGGCTCATCAGCAGCAACAACAATGATGAAAAGCACTCAAGACTCATAGAGCAAGTCTGCAACGGCTAATGTGACACATCTGCAGTGATAAACGTGCTCATCAGAACAGCTGGCTGTCGCTTTTCCTGCCTAGAGCTCAGAATTAAGAGAACAGCATCCTCCTCGAATGTTGCCTGTCATCGTTGAATCTTTCATGAACTGTAACCAAAAACGGCACCTATACAACCTCGTCCACACATACACACACAGCAGCAGCCTGCCTCGAAGGCAGATCAGCCTCTGAGACACAAAAGTGGGATTTTAGTGACCATCCTGATCATGAGCAGTAAAGTCTTCCTTCTAATGACGTGTCACTGTGTGAACTGTAACCACGGCGGAGATACTAAACTTCATACTGAGGTACTAAGCTTCATTCTGAACGAGCTGAAGACACGACAGCAGTTGGCTGAAGCAGGACGAGAGAATGGAGCATAAGTCTCGACCACATAAAAAGTTTTTATAGTATATAGTATAGTTTTTTTGTTTCTAAATTGAAGGAAAAAAGCTGCCCTGCTCACAAGTCAAGTCACTGTAAAAATCTGCTCTCATTTCTGGCCGCTGACTGCGTGTTGGAGGACGTTCTTCTTCTGTTACAGGTTTTCAGAGACAAAACTGTCTTCGGAGAGTAACTGTCGCTGCTCAGCCTCCTACATCTCGCCATCGGCACGGGCTGTCATACTTAACGTTTGAGTGTGCTTCTGTTTTAAAATTCCTGCGATTTCACAGTTTATACCCCATGATGAGGCCAGTGACTGCTAAAATTAGATGAAACGTTAAGGAGAAATGAGCAACATTTAAGCTGCCCTAAAAGAGAAGATTACCATGACTGCAGAGCGCAGACAGAACTATTGATCAGCGGTAACGACTTTGTTGTAGAATGTAAGATTTATGGCTTCAGAGCTTGCTTTCTACTCTCTTCTCTGGCAAAAAAAAGACTTCTACTGCAACACGTTGCCACTCTCGTTCTCTTTCTCACCTACTAAATGTGCATTTCTCACCCGCCCACCACAGAGCATGGTGCTGGGAGAAAGCAGCCAGTGTCGAGACAGTCGAGTGAGAGAGGCTAATAATTCTTGTTGTTTCACTCAACAAGTCAATTAAGTTTGGCATGTTCTCCAGATCCTACCAACACACTGAATGCTACAAAGGTCTTTGGTCTAGTAATGTACAATTTTTCATGGTAATTTCACAAAGCTGGCCAGACGCCCCTTCTTGATGGACTACTGTCTCATGGACACGGACAGTTTCTGGAGTCTCATTATGTCCCTGCAGGAGGGTTAATACCTGGTGAATTCAGTATCTATATTTACTGCCAAGCAGCTCTTCATCAGTGATGTAATTCAGTTTCTAAATGTCATTTGGTCTTGTTCTGCATGTAAAATGTCACCCACATGGAAAAGGTCATACTTTTTATCTTGTGCTAATATTTGGTGCACAGAAACAATAGATCCTGCATGTCCCATGTTGATGTGCTGATAATCTGTCCGAACTCTGCGTCTGAAGCTCCTCTGCGAGGACTTCACATCAGCTACAACTCATTACACCTCTGAGTAGGGCTTCAAGTTTTCCATTTGAGAGTTAATATGAAACGAGCTACAGAATAGCTGGAGTTGTCTCCTTCAATAGACTTCCAATGGCAAACATTTTGAAAATCACAGGTACAACTATTAACGTTAATCGAGGCAGTCCTGCTTAAAATTGTCTCATTTACAGAGCTTCAAGCATTCTGTGGTTTATTCAGCACGTTTAATTCGCTTATGTATTACAATACTTGAATGTGAATTTGATTACAGTTTCTCAGTGCTTTGGTGCAAATGCCACATGAGACACATGACCCTTATATATTGGGAGTGCATAAAAAAAGCACATTTTACTCTTCATTAGTTCAAGCTAACACCCAATTACTTTTGTAGAATTATCCAGCGACGGAGAGAATTTATTTTTACAGGAATAAAATGAAAACATTTGTTACATTGTTTCATTAGTGTGGATTTCAATACCGGTTCAGGATTAAAACAGTTACAGTTTCGACCTCTTTCAATGTAACGAGAGAAAAGCCTGGGAATGTTTGGAGCCTCAGAGGCTCTTGAGATGGAAGCTTTCTTTAAAGTTTCGTCATCATCCCCAAACGCCCCCATCAGTGACCATCAACCACATACTGTTTACTTCTACAGGTCTTTTTCACAGTTTGACTGAGCGGGACAATCACCAGTGCAACAAACAACACTATTGATGACTCTGCTCCATTTAGACCTTCAGACATTTATACCTGCTGCTGTTATTGCCTGTCAAAATGTTATTGGCCTATTAAAAGTCTTAAAGCTCCAGAAAAATTGGTTTCAACTTTTAAGTATTTCTCTATAACATTAAATAGTCATGACTTAATAAGCAACAATAAACATTGAAGAAAACATCTCCAGGTTTTATTTAATAAAGCTGTGGGAGGCAGTTTATTTTAGAAGTCACTGGGGAAAACTCCTTAATAACCTTTCAGCATATTGTAATTCAAGCAGGCGAACCGACGAGACTTCTGCACCTCCTCTTTACTGTTTTCAGGCTTTAGGAAATCTAACCTGCGACGGGAAACTTTGGCCAATCACAGGTCATTTCAGAGAGAGGACATTCGTGCTGGCTGTTGTACGAATGCAGATGCACGTGCAGGTCCCTTCAGAGGGTGCAAACCGACTCTTGCATACCCAGATCTATCGCCACACCTCATCTGATTGTTGTGCCAGTGCTGGAGAAAGTGAACGTCTGATTCAATGGTGGAATATCCTGAAGAAATTCCTGCAACATCTGATAAATTTCCTCTACCTCTTTTCCCTACAACGTCGTATAGTACAAAACACTTCTGTCAACACGTTCCGGCTCCACATGGAGCTTCAGACTCATTATGTTCGATGCCGTGGCGCTCGTATCGACGAGCGGCAAAGAGGCATGATGATAAACAGAGGGAAAAAACTTTTGAGGGGGAACAGTGCTGTTAGACGGCGTCACAGCTTCCTCTGAAGCCTGGGGGACTCGGAGCTGTGGAGAGCTGGTGGGGCGTCTTTGCGAAGACGCGTCACGGCGAGAGGAACCTGATGTTGCCTCGCTCTGCGGAGAGCTCAGTGAATCTGCTCCATCAGGACTGCGTGGGTTTGATTCGATCAACGACCCCACACAGATGCCAGATTTTGGTTCAAATATTGGTACACTGTGTTTGGTGCATGGACGTATGTGACATCACCATTTTCCAATGTTCAACCATTTCAAACCAGTAAGATGTGTGTGTGTATGTATGTTTTCTAGGGCTTTAAATGTAATGAACGAAACATCTGAAAGAGGTATTTGACCTTTATCCCATGCTGGCCCTGTTTCTCTCTGCATTTTGTCTTCATGGCCAGAGATACATATGATAGCTAATCAAACAGCATGTAAAGCTGAAGTGTAGGTGCGTGTCCTTCACCTCTACGTTCAGTGGTAACAACCAGGGCTTCCTGCTCTTCGCCCCAGCCCACGGCAGTGCGAGCAGTCAGTCGGAACACGTAGGTCTGCTCAGGGGAGAGTCCTGTGACGGTGAACTGTCGAGCGTTGGAGCCCACCTCCACTGTGGTCCAGCGCTGAGGGTCCCTGCTGTCCAGGCGGTAGGAGATCTGGTAACCTTGAGAGGGACAGAAGGAAAGACAGACAGACGAGGAAGACGGTTGAAAGTCTGTGTGAAAGTCTTGTGTGTTTCTCTGAGTTTTTGTGGCCTACTTTAGATCACAGAGCCCACAGGAATCAAAGACGGCACAATACGAGACTGGAAAAGCCTGAAAACAATGCCGCGCACCACACACTCTCATTTCCGCACCAAGACATACAAACACTTCTCTGCAGTTCCTGAAACTGTCCTCGTCTTTTCTGCAGGGATCTGATTTATGAAGCTGCTTTGCCATAAGTACCTGTCTGTGTATTGAGCCCTGAGACTCTGCGTTTACGAAAAAAACATTTTAAAAAAAGCTGGAAAGAAAGTCATAATTCTGTCATCGAACACCGCGCACACACACACACACACACACACACACACACACACACACACACACACACACACACACACGCACACACGTCCCAGCTCACATACTGACATTCCCTGACACACACATTATATAAACATACACCCTCTCTTCCGTCCCCTTGGCTATGACCCACGGTGCACACGGCTCGTGTCTGTCCCTCTGTCTCATGTGCAGTAGGCCATGTAATAACACTAACACCCCTCAACACACACACACACACACACACACACACACACACGCACACACACACACACACACACACTTAAACCACTGATCCCCGACCATGCCTTCCACACGCCGCTGGACTCACAAAGGCTCGCAATATGAAGATTGCATGGTGCACCAAATCCACACAAGTGTGCGGAGGTGAGTGGTTCGCAGTCAAACCGAGGGCGGTAATCTGCTCAGAGGCACCTAATCTGGTTGCGCGGGTGATAATCTCATCAGATATTCTGATTGTATATTAATGTGAACACGGTGTGTGGAAGATTAATGGATAACAGCAAGATAACAAATCCTCTTGCATCCAAACAATTGGGTCAGAGCACGGCATTATCTTCTGCACTGAATATCATCAGGACGTCGCTGCCCTCAGCTGCAGGAGGCTAAATCTCCATTACAAAGTGACTGTGTCATGTTATTGAAAGCCCATCTCCGCTTTCCATGTGCGGTCATAGCTTCCTACTTGGCGTTCAAACTGCGCATGTGTACGCACGTCTTTGCCTTCGGCTGCTCGGCGCTCCCTGGCCTTGTCTGCTGCTAACAGAAAGAACACGCTCTTCCTGTGTCCGTTTCTCGTCTCGTCACGCCTCCAGGCTTAGCCTCATCATCATCACCATATCTAAGATCTATGGACGGTTTTCTTCTGTCCAAACTGTGACTGAATGCTGTGGCTTTTCTGTGCCTGCGTGGGTTTTCTCCCACCATCAAAGCATGCGTCTCAGGTCAGTCCTCTTCTAAGTGTCCTTGAACGAGATGCTGGCTCAGAGCAGGAGCTGGTCCCCGGGCGCCGCACACTGGCTGCCCACTGCTCCTCCTTATAATGAAGAGAACGAATTTCACTGTTTTTACTGAGAATGTCTGTATGTGACGAGAGAGGAATCTTCTTCTTCTTAAAGTGTTTTGTATTGCATTTCTGCTGTAAGGCCCAAAGAAGCGGTAGACGCTAAGATTATGAATGCATTAATCAAAGTAAGTGGGGATGACTCATTTATCCTGTGTTTACTGCTACTGTCTTTTAATTTTTGATATTTTCCTTCTCATATATAGAATGGTCCCTGATTAAAGTGCCACACTCATAAACCGTTGGAAGGGATTCCTGTGATCACACGTGGACACCACCATCACTGTTGCTGTTCCTTACAGTATGTACGACTAATGAAGCAGTTGCTGTGGTACTTTTTTTGCAGAGAGCATGAGTGGTACGCAGTTGTGTGCTAACAGGCAGTGATGCAATACGTGAGGCAACTGGCATCAAAGTGCAACTGCAATCAAACTGTCAATTAAACTTCAGAAAGAGACGAATGTCTGATGTTGCACGGCTGAGCAGCTCCTCCATTTTCTTCGAGCGCTGCATTGTGGAACAGCAGTGTTCATCAACAGCACACTTAAGAAATCACACATTTTTAGTACGATCTGCCTCAGAGAGTGTCACCGAGCTCAGATAATGAAAAATAATTCATGATTAGGAGTCGTACATTTTTAAAAGTACAGTTCAACCCAAGACAAGCCAAACAATCTCGATGAATAAACAGCACAACAGGTAAGTGTGGAAAAAGGAATTTCTGATTATGGGGTGAAAAAAAAGAGCATTTTTACTTCATAAGAAGTGAGAAGCACAAAGAACGACATGGTGCAGAATTGGGCCCCCTTCAGCTGCCCTGCTTTGGTGTATGGACACAACCCCCACTCGAGCCTTCACTGGGATGCAGCTTGTATTTGCCACCGGGATGTTCGTGTGGCTGTGTAACATTCAAAGACAGGTCACGTGATAACACAAATGCCTCACTTTGCCACATGAGACTGTGCAGCTTCTGTGGTCTTGTTTCTCCTCTGTCCACCTTCTGCGTCCGTCCCCGATGGGCTGAGAACCCAAGGAGAAACGAGGCAGTGCTAGAGAAACCGGGGGACTACAGTTATTTGTATCTGCATAAACACACACAGGTACACGCATACGGTCTCCACACACGCACACACACACACACACACACACACACACACACACGCGCGCGCGCGCCTCGTACTTAGCAAGGACACAGCAGGACTGTGTGTTTGTGCGATCCACAGAGAGAGATTTGCCCTCCCACTCATCCTTCTGTCACATAGTGGTGTCGCACTAAATGTCCTCCCCCTTACAATACAGTCACACATCACTCACACTGTCCTGCTCGACCCCCCCCTCCCGACTGAGAGGACAAGCTCCACTCCCTCCCCTCTGCGAAACGTACACACACACACAAATGCTTGTGCTTCTATCCTTGTGAGGACACTGGTTGACGTAATGGATGCTGTAGCCCAGGGCTTCTCAGCGCTGTCATTCAAAGGTCAGAGGTCTGGAACAATTGCCCCTAACAAAATATTATTTAACCAATGCATTTATAATCTCTTCTGATTGGACCAGCGAGAGACTGAGGCAGACAAGGCTTTGTCCAAGGGCCAGAGATCTTCTGAGCAGACACTGTGGAGGGTTCCTCTAACTTAAAGTTATATTTCTGAGTCTATATTAGTGTCAACAGACTCCTAAATACACTGAAAATCCATCATGATACTGAGCTAGTTAAGACCTCCACTAAGGAGGCAGCCAGCGCTCTGTACAAAACCCCCAGTTCAGCTACAGATGACTGAGCCCTTGTTGACGATCCGTACGGCGGGTGAGCTATAAATTACGGACCTTTTGGCTCGTTGTCGGGTTGGCAAGCTAAGGGACAGTCACTCTCAGGAGGAGGGGGCCTCTTCCACGGGTGTGTTACATCAGACGGACACATTTTCTGAATTCAGTTATATTCAGGTATATATGGGCTGGATTTGACCTATAGGCCACCAGTTGATGATACGGGCTGGCCTACCACCTTAACCATCACGACCTAATTCTAACCTTCAAACAGCCCTTTGCTGCTCTGTCAGACAGTGAGGACGGGCCAAAATGTCCTCACCTTCCAAATCTGTCCTCACTCCGTTGGTTAAACTTGTTCCAGTCCTCTATGTAGTATCAGTGCATACACACACACACACACACACACACACACACACACACACACACACACACACACACACACACACACACACACACACACACACACACACCTGTCCCTCCCCTCACCTCCATACATCTCCTCTCTGCTGTCGCCTGGTGTTCTCTCTGTTTCCGGCTCAGCAGCTCTCACATCCCTCTCGCCTCTCTTGTTCTTCATTAATCTGTTCTTTCTGATTCGCTCTGCATGCTGGACTTCGCACTTTCAGAAACAACTGATATGTGTTTATATGTGAGGCTATGTATGCATTTGGGAAGGTGTCTCGCTTCAGCAGCTATAATAGTCCCTTTCCCAGGTACAAGCTTGATCACTGACACACACGCAGTCACGCGCGCACACACACACACACACACACAGACGTACACAAGCACACAAACCTTGGCAGTGAAGTGGGGAGTGGTGAGGAGCGAGCTGACCCTTGTTTGAAAGCTAAAAACAGAATCAGCTCTTTTCCATTTTACGGCTTTTACTTCCTTCCTTCCCTGAAAGATCACAGCGGTGTGCGTGAGAGTGAGTGTGTGTGTGTGTGTGTGTGTGTGTGTGTGTGTGTGTGCACCAGTTTAAAACAGCTAACTCACTCTCTCTATTAGCCAATCTCTGTCCTTCAGCAACTGAAAGCACATCTATTGTTATCACAAGCGTAAAACACAGGATTACGATTTCAATGTTGCTCTCAAATATCTCATTTCTTGCACATGTGTGTGTTGATTTTTGTACCTAGCATGATGCCGTTAGGGTTTGTGGGTGGCTGCCAAACCACCCGAACTGATGACAGTCGAACTTCTGGAAACACCATCCTGACAGGGGGGCCTGGGACTGGAGAGAGAAGCACAGACGAGCGTTGGCAGCAGAATGAAACTGTAATAATATACACAAAGAGCAGCAGAAAGACGCTCAAAGAGACTCCTTCAGTAGTGTGATGGGAAAGAGCATTTCTGGTATGATGGTCCCAAGGTTCACAGATGTATGTGCATATGCCCCCCCCCCCCCCCCCCCCCCCCACGCTCACACACGCAGAGTGAGCATCTTATACATTTTTAAGAGGCACTTCTAAAGACACAAAATAGAAAATGTAATTTTATTTATTAAATGTCTTTTTTCCTGATAAAAATACACGTTCCACATGACTGAATACATGTCAAAATGTGTACGTGTGTGTGTGCGTGTGTGTGTGTGTGTGTGTGTGTACAGTATGTGTATGTGTCTGACTGACAGACAGGAGGGAGGTTCATTATACATTGCCGGGAATTGACTTTCCCGTTCTTGTTTCATCCTGAAATGAGAAAAACTTTTCAAACGTGACACTGTTTGATAGAGGATGAGTACGAGCGTGCACGTGTAAGTCTTGCTGTGTGTGCGCTTTTGAGCGTGCTTGTGTGTGTGCGTGCCCGTGTGCTTGTGTTTTATTATTCAGACAGACCGGAGCAGGTTGCCGCCATCCTGGAAAGTCTGCTGTGATTGCATCTGAACAGATCTGCACACGTTACACACTAACACACACACACACAATGTGTACTCCATGTCTGGGCTGTGGTGGGGGTCTGAGGGGTGCGCTGAGTGCAGTGGACTGAGGGAAAGAGGCTGCTGGCTGCGCTGACAGCAGACGTGTAAAGAGGTGAAAAACAGCGACTGAGGTGAGAAGAAGGCAAACTGCTGCACAGAAAGGTCAGAGCGGGATCCTACCATCTTCTTTGGTTCGGAGCAGTAGGGGGTTGCTGGGGGGGCCGTCACCCATCTGCGTGTACGCCAGCACCTGCAGCATGTACACCGTGTATTTCTGGAGAGCCCCGAGGAGCAGCGACACGCTCCCCTCTCCTGCTGCCACCTGAACACTGGGGGGACCTTCTGAGTCCTTCTCGCTGTACAGCACCTGGACACAGGTGAACAGAAGCAGGCATGCATGGCACACAGGTGATCACAATCAGACACACAGACAAGAAGTGAACATATACCACGAGTTAGATCCTGCAGGTTACACTCTGGTTACAGCAGCTTTGGCAGCTTTAAAGGATAGAAGGTTTGTAATGGCAATTTCAGTGTCATGGTCTCAGGTTTTGTTCAGGCACTTTAATTTATATTTACTCTTTTTTCCCTTTGCTTCAGCTGGCTCGGTGCGGAGAGGCGGGGCCGTCGGCTCGGGGGCGAGGCACACGAGACGCACCTGCAGCTCATCGGCAATTAGCCGGCTTCTTATGCTCCACTCACACTCATTCCTGTGCCAGACTATTCCTGAGTCCAGCCGTGTACTCTCGTGTCTCTCGTTCTCGAGCTTTTCTCTAGCCTATCGTATCGGTAGTGTGTAATTTGAAGGTATCTGTGCCATCCGCCAGTTTTTGCATAGGGCGTGTTTTTTTGTTACAAGCTTTCGTAAGTCTTGTCTCTCCCTTTTGGAGTTTTTCTGTTTGTTTGTATTCTTTGAGTTTTTCCCCTCGTGGTGATTTTTGGTTGTACTTTGTTTTCTAATAAATCCCTGATTTGTGACTCTGCGTTTTTGGGTTCTGGCCTTGATTTAACACACGTAACATTCAGTTCCTTGTACTTCATCTACTTGAGACACCCCACCTCCCATTTCCTCACCAGGATATCAGGTCCATCCATCCATCCATTTTCCATGCCGCTTATCCCTTTCGGGGTCGCGGGGGGGCCGGAGCCTATCTCGGCTGTCAATGGGCGAGAGGCGGGTACACCCTGGACCGGTCGCCAGCCGATCGCAGGATATCAGGTCCTTTTGTGTTTTAAATTCTGATGTCTAGACCTCTTAATGTCTACATACAAAGTCCTGCAGGATGCCTCCAGTGTGAGCCACCCCCTAGGTAGTCGGCTCCGATACCTACAGCAGACCAAAAGGTACGAATACACACCTTTGGGTAGGGGGGTGTTCCTAAGGTATAAATGTTTAGCTCTCCCCATGCTTGGGGTCTTTCTTCATTCGACCGCTCGTGTGATGATTGACCTTTTCTTTGCAAAGAACATAAAAACCTTGTCGGCTGGCAGAAGTCTCTATTTCATTCTTCACCAGCAGCACAGAATTTCCACAACAGGTCGGCGATGTACAAACGCTCAGCACTCGTAGACTCGTCTGCAGCACTTTCTAACGTGATGGTTCATCATGTTGTTTGCAGAACTTCTTTCTGCTGCCCCCAAGCGGTGCAAACATCAGTTATTGCGGGGTCACAAATACAAACTTTCATCTTTGAAAGAAGCAGAGTAATTTCCTGTAACAGCTGGACACTGTAGTGTTTAGTGAGTCTTACTCAAACATTCAGTGTGAGAAGTGTTTTCGGTGACGACTGCTGCTGAGAGCGGCATATGTGGAACTGACTCAAAAGATAGCGCCCATGTCCATCATCGTCAAGTCGAGTCGGTTTGTTTCATACAGCACAAAATCACAAATCACACATCGGTATCGTTACAGAGGACCACATCAGATACGGTGTGGCTCCATGGTGAGTCCTGACCACAGAGGAGGTCTGTGGCTCAGAGGCTTCACCTGTTGGCTTCATGGGATCTGTTGACAAGGAGAAAACTGAAACAGCTACCAAAACTGATCCTGAAATTAAAATTACACCATTTAAAAAAACTGCACTGCATTCGCGACGGGAACGTGTGTCAATACCTGCTTTTTCTTCCTCTCAGTTTTTTTATCATATTCATGAACTCCACGTCACACTTAAAGCCATTTTGAAGGAAAATGTCAGATTCTAAAAACAGAAATAGATTTAGCAGTGCGTGGAAGGAGGCAGAGGAGCCGTTCGACATCTACTTGGGGATGGAAGGTGTTGAAGAGCTGCTGCTGGCAGCCGCTTCTCATCTATTAACATGGTAGGCACACCGCTCAGTGTGATCCTCAGGAGGGCACAAAAAAACAGACAGATGGGGAGTGTGATGTGCTTTGGGCACGGCGGATGATATGACCTGAATTTTACATTTTTAAACACTGGATGCTACTGGTTTACATCACACCGTCACAGGCTGTTTTCTTCTCTACATGTATGTATTTATAACACAGCCATGTCTGCGAGATTGAGGATATTTATCCTCCCTTTAAAGCTTTGTTCTGCTATATTTTGTTTGGGTGGTGATTAAACTCAATGCCACTTTTATATTGGCAAACATAATTTGTACGTGCTTTCTCTTTGTTCAGTTTTCTTTTCTAAGGATGCTGCCAGGCGCTACTTATGTGCCTCTGAGAAAGCAACACAGCAAAAATAAAGACAACTGCTGTGTGCCTTCTCTTTATTTTAAAAGCACACGAGAAGTGGAGTACATGGTAATAAAGCCCTGGAGGATGTGCGTAGGAGCCCACAAAAAGCAGGTGGAACCACGTCGGCTGTAAAAGGAGGAATGTGGCTGCCAGTAAGCGGTGCACGCAGGAAGAAGAAGTGCACCTTGCACTTCGCCATCAATAGTATTTATTCAGTTTTCTAAGGAACCCGCACGCCAGAGCATGTCAGCTGCTTCCATTCGGAGGCAGCAGCAACACAGACTTCTCCAACTCAGTTTGGAGGAACAAGACAGGGACGAGCTGTAATTTGGTGGATGTGGACAGACTGTAGGCGATGCTGTTGAAGTGGGTTGCAAGTCTGGACTTAAATACTAATGCACAATCTCCAAAGCACAATCACGTAACGCATGCATGCTCAACAAATCACCTTCTCCTACAGGAGCTGCAGTTTATGCTTTAAATTTCGAATAAACAAAACACTTTTCAAAACCAACAGGCTTTATGGATTATTGTCCATTTTTCATTCATGAATAATCCAGCCATTGTTTCTACGACAACATGATATAAACTGTTGTATTATGAAAGGGTATTAAACATTAAAGCCTCTCTCATATGAATGCACACACACACACACACACACACGCCCAAACGTACTCATTGTCGTCGGGTGTTTTTAAAAGCAGTAATGTGGGAAGAACAAACTGGAGCACTTACACGCTATTACGTCATATTCGTCTTACATTAGATTTTTGTGTGCATATCTGTGTGTGTGAGGGTGCTGGAGGAGGGGATAACGGGCAAAGGGGGGCAAGTGAGAATGCCAGGGTTGATTGTGTGTGTGTGTGTGTGTGTGTGTGTGTGTGTTTGAGTGTTTTATACACCTTATATCCAAGTATGGCTCCATTCTTGTGTGCCAGAGGGAGGGGAGACCATGTGAGCAGGATCCTGGTGGAACTCAAAGCCTCAGCAGTCACGTTCACCGGAGATCCAGATGGAACTAGAGAACACACACACGCACGCACGCACGCACGCACGCACGCACGCACACGCACACGCACACACACACACACACACACACACACACACACACACACACACACACACACACACTCCGTCATTACCGACAGTGAACTATAATTCAACACTGACCAAGTACTGAACACACCTTCCAGTCCTTTTGAAGTGAAAACTGTACTGATGTCTTCAAAAAATGGATAATTTAACTGTATTGTTTTGAACATCTTACTGTGACATTCTGAAAATAATCACAGTCACTTCATTTTAGCATGAATTAAATGAAAATTTTGTGACAACAGCAGACTGAAATTACTCTCGTTATGTCAGGCTCTGCGTTCTGTCTTGGTCAGGCCAAACTCTGCTGTTTTCTTTTCTTAGGATTCACATTTCTGTGCTCTCAATCACAATCTTAAAACCAACAAAGCATTTTCTATTGAACCTAATTCAATGAGGAGCACATGAGTTTGTCAGGTTCACTCGTAATCACACAATAAATGAGTTTTTGGTGTAGCGTTTGTCCTGTTCCATTAAGAAACTCACACTCATTTATTCCTTTTAAAAAACCTGCAAGTTTGAACCATTCAAATATCTATTTTTGCACATTATGTCCATAACAGGGAAAACCAGCACAAGGACAGACATACGACTTGTCTAATATTTCAACATAACGCATTAAAACAGACTCGCAGCATTAATAAACTCTTCAGGTCGCAGTGAGACGCGGCTGAAATGCACAAATTTAAATGAGAGCGAATCTGATGAGACGAAAGAAGGAAAAACATGTCTGATCAAGCTCGTCAGCAAAATGTCTGTCCAAACCGATCATAAGGTGAGCTAATGTTGCCTTAGGGACCAGTGTGTGCTGCGGATGTAGCAGCAGTAACGTTACTATCACAGACCATAATATCTGGGCAGTTACAGCACTAATCGTACTTCTGCGCTCATTTTGGTGAAAGTCACATAAAAATAGTGTAACCTGTGATGCATTACTCTACTCTACTCTAGATCTAAGCTTCATGAGTGCCAAATTGTAGGAGGATGCTCCGTAATAGACCTTGACCTTCATCGCTCATCAGATTATCTCAGAAAGGGACAAACCACAACACAGAGCGTAAATTCAGTTAAGGCCGACTAACGGAGGCAGAAGTCGGACCTGTAGCTGACAGCAAAGCAGCCCGTTAGAGAGAACGAAATATTAGTTTTCCTTCAGCATCTGGGTTCTAAATTCTGACTGAATGTTAGTGTTAAAGGGAGCAAAATGTTTCCTGCTTCTTTGTCACACAGGCGTCAGACTGAATGCCGAGGCACGGCCGACATCCTTAAAGTTTCCACAAAGTTCTTTAACTGGGTTTTGTTGATTTAAAGGCATCGTGACAGACTGTCATTGTGTCTGCACACTACCCTTCTCTATTCAAAAACACAACAACAACGCTAACTGAGCTGGGTTATCCAGAGAAAGGAACTGCAGTTCAGAGAAAAGGTGAGACAAACAGCAAAACAACCATTCAATCAACAAAATCTCATTATTGTGTCTGTAAAAAATTATGCAAAAACAAAAGCCCTTCTCATTCAAGACAGCGAGAAGAGAAAACAAGCGTCACGCCTGCAGTCATTCAGCACTGATAAACAACACTGATGACCACACATCACACCAACTGTCACCTTCTCCTTCAGACAACTCGGATCAATAAATTCTGTGTAACAAATCCAACCTCAGCAAGACGTCATCAAAGGTCAAGTCCACGAGGCTCAGGTCGATCAAACGAAACCACTTTGTTTAGGTTAGAGAAGCTTAAAATGGGACAATATAACAAAATAACAAAGCGTATGTCGAACACACACACCTGCAGGTCCCCTCTCGACTAAAATGAGAGTAAATTCAGCAGAGCTTTTGAGACATGATTTAAAGTGATGGTGGACCTGTGGACCAAACTGTCCCCTCGCTGGTCTGCTGCTGGTGAACGCATAACGAAGCCGAGGTTCATTGTTAGATGGGAAGTGAACACACAGAGCTCAGCGCCGCTTCACTCCCTGAAACTATCTTCGATTTTATCTCAATCATTTCCCCCTCCCTCTCCCTCTCCGTCAATCTTCCCCTGACTGAAACAGAAGGAGAGCGCAGAGGGCAGAGAGGCGGCAGGATGAGAGGAGGTTCAGGGAGGTAATTGGAGCACTTGGTTCCTCCTCCATCTGCCTTCTTGTACCTGACAGCTCTGCTGGACGCTTGCAAACAGGCGTGAATGACTTCTGTGTACGTACCAGATTCTGCGGTGCGGGCGGCGACAGTGTTGCTCCACGGTCCAGGTCCTATGGAGTTGTAGGCCTGTATCTGCACCTGGTACTGAGTCCAGGGACTCAGACCCTCCACTGTGGCCTTACTGGTCCCCCCTGTTCCCTCCACATCCTCGACTCTGTCCTCCCCCCGGCCATCTGTCCTCCACACACGCAGCCGGTATCCCACCGTCTCTGGACTGCTGTTGTATTCAGACTCTGGAAGAGGCTGAGAGCAGGGAGGAAGGTCAGGGCTCCACGTTAAGGCTGTCCACCTGGAGGGTGGGTGTTATGCAGGCCAAACTCACTCGCCCACCAGACAAGTAAAAAGTCGCGTTATGTGCCGCTCATTACTCGTCTGTTTGGTCAAATGAACGCGTTCAGAGTCCCCATTTGAAATCATTTCATTTTGTCTCCCCTCAATACATCCATCCCAGATTGCCTTGATTGACCAATCAGGAGTTAGGAACCGTTCGCAGTTCAAACTAATTTGACCTCAGAGTAACAGTCGGGTGATGTTCCTCCTGGGAAAGCATCGCGAGGAACAACAGCGCCGTACGAATCAGAAAGAGAAGGAGAATTTGTCAACAGCTGCAGAGATTAATTTGACTGGGTGCGCTGTGACAAAGAGGAGTCTGCCGGGGGCGTCCCACCTGGTCTGACAAGAGCTAGCCAATGTTAGCAGCTGCGTAATTCACTTGATCGTATTAGCTAAGCACCTGGAGAATTGTGACCTGCTCTCACTGAATCAGATGTGAGTAAATACGGCCTCTTTATTTGGGTCTGACAGCTCGAAGACTCAAAAGCAGAAAGAATCTACGGTCTGAGCTAAACGCCTGTGGCAGAGAGAGAGAAACAGAAAGCAGAAGACAAAAACGTGCCGCTAATTCATCCTGGTGAGGCTGATGATGTCATGGCAGAACAGATAGGAGGGTACTCTTTGTGCTGCTGACTGTGCAGTGAAACACCAACAACCCCTGCGGTGCTCAGAAACGCAGCGGTGCGATCTCTTTGTGATCTTTGCGATCTCTCTCTGCTTTCATGCGAGTTTGCTGGCTGTGGCTGCAGTGGAGTTTATGGGGATCGGCGATGTTTCATTCTGCTGTTAAAGTGGCAGGTGGCTTCATTTCTGTAATAGCGCTTATTGCACCTGCTGCAGCGTCCGTCGCTGTTTTATTTACTGCTGCTCATTTCTGTGCAATTATCTGAGTTTTGTCCTGTTTTGGTTGAGACTTCACTGAGAAAGAAACGCGTCTGTTTATCTAATAGTGCTACTATGTAACATGTTATATATTATTATCATAAAAAAGTGCTACAGTAACATTTACATTGACCTACTTCTTATATTAATCTGAGTGCAGTTTCACACTGGGAAGTTTACTTGAGTGAATTATCTTACATGTGTGTTACAGCTCATATAGTGTGTTATAGAAACTCTAAATGAGCATGAAATTGATCTGCAGAAAAGTGAATTGACTTGTTTGAAGGACAAGTAAGTTAATGTGAGCTCTGGGTGTTTTCCAGTTATTATTCTTGTGTGCTTCTTGTAGTGAGTCTGCAGTTTACTGTCGCTGTGGCCATACTTACAGTAACAGCATCAATCCAAATGATTGTTTGTTAAGTTATACACGTTTTAACAAATCTAACCTTGTTTATCAAGGACTGAAGTCAGCTCAGGTCTGATTAGCAGGTGTTGGTGTGATTTTTTGTCCATACTGTGCACGTTGTTCCACAGCGGCTTAATAAATGAGTGCCAGGGTGCCCGTGCTGGAGTGTGCAAGTATCTTTGAATGTGTCAGCACTTGGCCTCCCGATGCTGTCACTGCACTGAAATTAATTAATTTTGACTCTGATTGATGGAAGAAGAACTGTCCATGCAGAGAAAGGCCTGAAAGCACGATTGAACGAGAAACCAATTTTGGTAAAACTGTGATTAATAAAATGATAAGTTGGTTAACACACAGAATATTGCTGGTCTATGAAACAGTTTGACACAGTTCCTCACAGCCAACATGCGGGGACACCCTCAGTGTATTTATGAGAAACATTTTAGGTCCTCAGAGGAGCCTGCAAAAACACAATCCACACAACATCAGAGACACATCGCACAGCACATTATCTATATAAAAAAACAGTACTTCTCTGGAACTTTAGTTATTCACAGCCAAACCAGCAACATTTGCTGTTTAATATTCAGAACTGAGTGGCTGTGGTTTGATCAGATTGGGTAGAAAGCTGCCAAAATGGCCGACCAACTGCCGTCACATGCTGATTTAAGCATTGTTAAACTTTCACTGGTTCACAGAAACATGTGACACCAACATTTACCGGCAAAACAAAAAAAATAATGTGAAATAATCAACAACATAGGCAGAAAACGGTGACATCATGTGGGACCGTATCAGTCACAGGAACGAGCTGATTGAGAAAAGAGGTTTTTCTGGGCCTTTAAACCCTGAAACAAATCTGATATATAACATCATTTTCACAGGATATAATGCAGAACATTTTCAGTGGCCTCCTGTGGTTACAGAATATGATATAAAGAGACACAGCACACAACAAACAACAAGACACACACACAGAACACACACTCAAGTGGAAAAGCATTTTGTAGCTCTGAGGAATACGCTTATTTATGTGACGGTGTCAACCTCTAAAGTACATCCTAAAAACCTTTTACTGTCTTCTCCCCTTTGACATCCCATCTCCTGATCTTTCTCTCTCGATCACTCTCTTCTCTCTGTTTTATTCATCCTCTTTTGCTTGCTTCCACTCTCATTTCCTGCCGCCCTCCCTCCTTTTCCTGTCTATACATCTTCTCTGTCAGCTCACCCTCTCTACTCTGCCGTGAAGCAAACTGCAGCCACGGCCGCCTATTATTCAGAGCCCTAAAACCATGTTAGTCAGAAGTTCAGTTTGCTTACAGTACATAATTCCACAGAAGGTTTTTACCAGCACTGAACAGTGGCTGCTCTGCACCACGCTGCAGATAAAGTAGTGTGACACCCAGCCATTTTAAATACCCCAGTGATTTAGCTCAGCTTAGCATTTAGGAGCCGTAATACAGAATGTCACATTAGCTTTATTACCCTTAATATGCAGCTTAGAATAATAACCTTAGCTAAAACCATTGTGATGGTTCCATTACATCAGAAAAACTAGCATAGCTCAGGCTGGGCGCTAACATGCAGGTAAAATCCCATTAGCATGCTGCACAGGTAGCCCATAGCGCCTCAGTGTCTGTGTCTGATTTGACAGGCTCTTTTTCTCATTCCAACTCTTAAATGGAAAATACTCTGTTCTCCGTTTATGTTATAATAGAAGAAGGGAGGGGGGAGTAAAAGAGAGAGGGAGGGATGAGGAGCAGGAACAAGAGCAAAAAAGAAAAGACAGTAAAGAGAAAATTACATTGCAGTGTGTGCTGCTAGCGGCCTGCACAGTCAATGGGAAATGTGACAGATTAGTGTTAGCGGTGATAACAAGGAGAGACACTGATTACAGGCTGTCAGCCACTTAACCTGTACAGGCTGCTGCTGGGGAGTGCACGCATGCAAAAATATACACTGTTAGAAAAATAAGAGAAAACACACAGATACAAGAGCAAATAAAGACATCAGTCAAATCAGCACCGTCTGAAAGACTGCAAGAAGGCAAAGCACGGCGAAAACGTGTGACAGAGTTAAGTGTGTGTCTGCTTCAGTACCTTCCATCTGAAGCACAGGCTGGTCTGTGTGGCGGACAGCAGGGTGAGGTTAGCGGGGTGTGTGTCAGGGGCGGCCTGTAGGGTCTGAATCAGCCTGGAGGGGGCGCTCATGGGACTCGAGCCGACAATGTTCACCTGCTGCATCCTGAACCTGGTGAGAACAGAGAGCACAGCTTACCGGGACGCTCCACTCATTCCACACAAGTTTCTCAGTTTCAGGAGTATTCCTGAGTATTACTGCGTGTATAATGTGTACAATGTGTACTGTGGGTCTGCAGGGTTTGAAAAATCACCCCAGTGATGTCATAGTGACATCATCAGGGTTAATCTGCACGGTCTTGGAGACAGCAGAGACGTGACCATTAACTGAAAAAAAAAAGATGATATTGAATTGCATTATGGGAAATGTAGGACGCAGTGTGTTTGGCTCTCGGCCCATACTCGGGACTTTAAGTCAGGCTAGCTAGAAGAAAAACTGCTTTGGCTGCTGTGTTCACTGCCAGTAAAGGCATTTGTGAAAAAATGGCATCCTTCAGCTGCAACTCTCCATCACGGGATGTCTGAAAAGGCCACTGACGCCGTGTGAAGAACATATAGTCGGAAAAAGAGACATATCTATGCAGACCTGTTGACGCACACAGCCACGGGGGAGCGTTTGGTACTTTTGTTACTTCTAAATGCAACCGTGCGTCATTGTGAGTGTGAGCGATAAAATGCGTGAGCGTGTCAGAGACTACATCTATGAGTCCTCGTCCCTGTATGGGGACACGGAGAGCAGGGTGTAAAGAGGGACTTAAAGCGGGGGATAAGAAACACAGACAAGTGCATCACTTCATCTAACGTCCCAACGGTGTCGCCTGTGACAGCATAATCCCCGAGTGTGCCACGTACACACACGCGCTCACACTCACACTCACACACTGCAATCCCATTACAGATAAAGGCGGAGATACAGAGAGCAAGAAGCGGAGACAGACAGACGGACAGATAAACACAGCAGATAGATGGAGAGATTGATAAAGAGAGAGAGGTGGAGGAAGAGGACGAAGAGTTGCTGCTGCTCGGAGTGACAATAGATCACATTTATAAAGTGTGGGTTCCCCACAGCCCTTGAGCAGGGATTACAGACACTGCTCTCTCCTGCTTCATTTCCTATTCTCCTTGTCTCTTATCCCTTTGTCTCGTCTCCTCTTTAATGCTCTCTGCTGCCCTTCCCGCCTTCTCATCACCTTTCTTCTCCCCTGCCCTCACCCCCCCGTGCCCCCCCCCTTCCCTCTAGCTAGTTGCAGGAGGGTAATAAGGATCTGCATGCAGCAGCTGTGAAGGTGCTGACAAACAGAAAAGTCTCAGATGGAACTGTCTCTCTGTGTGTCTGTGTGATTTATCTAACTTCACTCGAGTCTTGCTGTACTGCAGAAACTGGTGGAGAGTGAGATCAGCGTGAGTGAGTTGGTGTGTGTGTGCATGCGGTTGCACTGGGCTGTATGCTCGTGCAGGCTGCGTGCGCTGCTCACCTGTACTGGGTGAACGGAGTGAGGTCGGGGATGTCCAGTGTGTCTGCATCTGGCTGGTTGTCTTTCTGGTAGACCACTCTCCACGCCTCTTCCTTTCCATCCTCCTTCACGACCTGATGTGTTGCGTTACATGATTTCACAATTAGCAGTGACCATAAAAGTAAACATGCACACACTAAAACACAAACACACACACACCTGGCCTTCGACTATCCATCGGGATATGGCGGTCTTGCCGTCAGGGCCGGGACGGAACCGAAGTGCTGCAGTCCGCGGGCTGATGTTGGAGATGACTAAGTTAGATGGTGCACCAGGAAGTTCTGCAGATAGAGAACAGATAGAACAAGACTTTGCTCAAACCCACAAAGAACTACAAAGACTTTTCCAGTCATCCAGCTGACACTGGAAGGTCACAGTCAACACTGCAATTTATGTATTCGTACAAAACATTTATTGGAGAAAACCTGCAGGATTGTTGTGCTCATAATAATGTTATTTGTGAAAAGAAAAGTAGTCTGTGCACTGCAATGCAAATTCTTTGAAATAAAACCACCTCTGCCTACTGGTGCTGCAGTAACCAGGTGCAATAAGCACTTAATGAAAAAGCAGAGGAGGACTGCAGCATCGCAGCGTGGCCAGTTATTTCAAAGGGACGGATCAAAAGAAATGAACAGCAGACAAATAATGTTTTAGAAAGACTTCTGCACAAAGGGATAAAAATATGCATAATGCCAAAATTGGATAAAAAAAGTTGTCAGAACTGTAACGAGGCTTATCTATAATACAACTGCAATAACATTGATAACGGAAAAAGAAGGAAATCACATGACCAATGACAGCTTCAGTGAAAGGCTGAATGCAGGCGTGAGAGAAGAAACTTCCTCCAGCTTCTTTTGGGTCCATGTGTCCATGTTTGGCCATGAAAGGAGACTGGATTAGAAATGATCCACTCGGTCCATTTCAAGTTGCATCTGATTGTCTGACTGATCATTTATTATGCTTCTGATCACTTTGTCCAACGTTCAATACACCTAAAGCGTGACTTAACTGCAGAGTGGCAGCTTTCAAAAAGCTATTCTGTCAAGATAACTTCATAATTTGGCAGTAACTGCCTTTACCAGCTGGCAAATGGGACAGTGTCAATAACTGGAAGAAAGAACAAAAGGAAATCAGATAATTCAGCTTCCAGCACAAAGAAAAGTCTCCAAGTTTGTTCCTTTGCATTTGCTGCAAACGCTTTTGACTAAAAGTCTGAATAGATGCTTCTGTCACATTCATGCTGAGAGCTGCACTGAATTCGGTCAACAACAAGCAGGCGGAGGACTATTATTATTTCCTCCTGGTGGAGAGGTTTTTTTTAAAGATGTAATAAATCAAAGAAGAATAATAATCCGTTTTGTATGCACACTTCAAGCAGAACTAAATATTCCAATGAAAGGTTTACAACTCCACCTTTCAAATGCCACACACAATTTATAGCTGGCTGTGAATAGACTTCTTCACTGACAGCTGTTGAATTGAATTTGCATCGGTCAGGCAGGCAGTCCGTCTGACAGCTGCTCTGCACACTCAGATAAAGGGAGAATGTGGAGGATTTTCCTAAAGAACAATGTAAAGACTCAGAAGAAGTCTGTGGCGGCGTATCAGGCGCACCCTGTATTTGGGATGTTTCTGTACCTTTGAGGAGGGGGTGTGAAGCCACCAGCCAATAACAGGGTGCAGGGTGTGGGGGCGGGACTAGAAACCTGGAAAAATGTAGCCACCAGGTGCCGGCTCATAAGTGACCGTGAAGCTCATGAACAATGCGAAAGTTACTCTCTAGCTCAGTGTTTTGAGCCTTTTTGAACCACGGCACACATTTTACATTAGAGAAATCACACGGCACACCACCAAACAAAAATGTCACAAAGAGTAGATTTATTGAAATATAATGAACATCTAGTCTCAGTTTACTTCCTCAGTGTGAAACCTGAACGCGACGCTGATATTCTTGCAGGAATTGAAGAAAGACACACAGGAAGATTTCACCTGATTGGTGCTTTAAGCCTTACAGCACCAGTCAGGTGAAACTGAATAATCTTCCACGGCACACTCATGTGCCGCGACACAGTGGCTGAAAAACACTGCTCTAGAACTAGTGTTTGGTTTGTCCGTTCTGGGCTACTGTAGAAACATGGCGGTGAACATGGTGGACCCTGTGGAGGACAACCTGCTCCCTCACGGCTCATTTTCAGGTGATTATACACTAATGAAAACATGCTTATGGGACACTGTTTTCTGTCTCTGCCATATTCTGAAAATAGATCCCCTAAATCTTACACACTCGTCCTTTCAATCATGTTAAATCAAAGGAAACGTACAGCAGCTTGTTTCCATCACTGACTGACAGAATCAAAAAGCATCACAATCCACTCTGCTCTAAATCCTCGCACTCCATCACAAACAGGCCGAGCACTTCATACGCACTTTTCACCACTTCTCTTCACTCTGTTTGGTTAATACTTGCTATCCTTGGATGGTGTAAGCGCTCTGCTGTGATCTGTTGTAATCCATCTAATTCTGCTGCAGCATCACAGGCACCATATTTGCTGAACATGGCAGAATACAGATCTGTAAAACCGACGTGTTAAATCAAACGGCCTGTGTTGTAACACATCAGTACCCTGGGACACCTCAGACTGATTTTGTAGAATATTTGAGGGGATTTTTATTGTAAAGGACCATATAGCATGACCGGGTCCAGTTATTATAGGAGCAAGGCAATACTTTTTCGGGATACAGCACGGGTACATGCGTGCAACACAAACAAATGACAGCTATCAGCTACCATTGCTCTGTAAGTGCACGCAGCAAACTTGTAAGGGTTATAATGTGGAAATGTTGATATCAGCTGCCTTGCTCAGATGAATGACAAAATTCTCTCAACTCCATGAATACATGAATAAATAAACAAGACAAGAATCTATGCTCGGTGGATCTCTCTTTCTCTCTCTCTCTCTCTGCACATTCTTAAGCTCTTTTTCCTAATCTTCAGTCCTCCGTCTTTCCTTCAGTCTTTTGCTTTCATGAATTAATGAATAACCTCTGAATCTAAGAACTGTCTGTATCCATCTTGCTTTCACTTTCTCTGCTTTTATTCATAAATTAGTCATCAGAAAATGTTAGGACAAAAATTCTGCTGTGTGAGCCGGCTTTCCTTCCATTCTCCTCCACTTTCTCTCTGCCAATCTGCCCATTTCTTCCACACTTTGGTCTTCTGTTCTTTGGAGATTGCATTTTCGTGTGTTCTCTGTTCTACCCTCATTATGTTTCTCTATCTGCTCTCCCTTCTTCAGTCCCGTTCTTTGATTGTCTCTTGCCCTCTCTCATCACTGCATTCCCTCCACTTTGCCATTTGCAGTTAATCAGCATTAATAACGATTGCAACTTGGCCCGAGTCCAATCAAACTAACTCTGCAAGTGTGGGGTGCGCATTGTATACACACAAATAAACCACACACTACAGCGCTCACTAAGATGCTGTAAATGACTAACTCTTGTGTGTGACCGTGCATGTGAATGTGTGTGTTGGGTGTGTGGGTGATGATTCATGGACGCACAGTAACAGCCACTTATCAGCCTGAGGAAAGACAATGGCATCGTAAGAGCTCATCAGTCATATTTACTCTGCTCCACACACGCACACACACACACACACACACACACAAACTCGAGCCAAAATCTTTTTTTAACGTCCTGTGTGTGTGAGAGTGTGTATTCACGGTACCTGGTGGGACTCCAGTGGAGATGGAGGAGGACGTGACCACACCCCGTCCTGCCGCGGTGAGCGCTGCCACCTGTAGGGTGTAGAGCGTGGTGGAGGTGAGGCCGGTCAGCTGGTGCTGCAGGGTGGAGTTGGACAGTGAACGTTCCTCACGGCTCGAGTCTACGCCAGACACTTCCCACCACAGCACGTAGCCTGCGGGGTGCAGAGCACGCGCTGGGTTCATAAAGGTGCATGAAGACTTGAGCACACAAGTATGCACATAAACACACAAACATGCAAAAGCACACACACTTGAACATCATGAGAGGTACAGAGCCATAAAGGAGGAGGAGGGTGTGGGAGGGGTAACCACAGTCAAAATCTCTGTCTGTCCCTTTGCATCTCCACAGTCATGCATCACCCTCCACCACCTTCAAACGTGTGTGCGTGCGTCTGCGTGAGGCCACGAGTGTGTAAAACCCTGGAGAGAGTGAATGGTCCCTCATCCGTCTCCCCGCTTGCCAGGTGCTGCTTGAAAAGCAGGTTGAGGAGAAGGTGACCTTGATTGAATAACCGTTTTCCCACTCCTGTGAGTGTGAACGCCGACTGTAGAGCCACTGCAGCCTTGTGCCGTTCGAGCATGGCCTTGCTCCGTCGCTGCCTGACCGTTGTCGGGCATGGTGCGGCCATGTCAACACACACACACAGATGTGCAGACACACGCAATGTAGTGTGATCGCTAAATCCACAGCAGCTTGTCGTGTTCGCCGGCACTGCTGTCTAACAGAGCCACGCAGGAGCCGAGGCAAAATGAATTGGGAGGAAAAGCGCCTTGAGCTCTGTGATGCACCACACAAACAACACCCAGGGTGTTGGGAGGCGTGGGATGAGGGCATGTTGGAGATAATGTGAGAAGACAAGCTGCAGAGAGGAAGGATTAGCTGATGATGAATCAGTTGTACACACACAGTGTCAGAGACAGGGGGATGTCTGTGCAAGCCAGACAGAAAATAAAAGACTGAGTGGAGAATACTGAAGAAACTGTGGAAGTTTCAGAGCTCCTCCCTCACTGCTGCTTGCCTTACGGGGATACTTTTCACTTTTTTACTTATATTAGTCATCCAAACACCGTATTTGTCCACCTGAGGAGAATAACTGGAATAATTGGACGCTGGGCGTGTCTATTCATTGTGGGTTTTACTTTCTGGAAAGGTGGAGGTGGTGGAGGAGATCTTGACTGACTGTTTGGAGATTATACACTCTGATGTTTCAATGCTCTGACCGGTGATGATGCCGTTCTTGTCTTCAGGCTCGGCCCAGCAGACTCGGAGCGATGTGTCCAAGATTTCCGTGAAGCTCAGGTGTCGAACAGGTCCAGGTGCTGAGAAAAAAGCCCACATCCATCAGACGGCATCAAAAAACATTTTAACTTCTTCAACAGCAACCTCATCTCAGAAAATCCTCGATTTTCATACCTCCACATGAAGACACAGATCTGTCTACGCGGACTATTACCTGCTGCTGTTCAGCCTCACACACCGCCTCCTAATCACATCTGCATTGACCACCACACACACACACACACACACACACACACACACAGGTGCACGCATGCCTGTCGTCTCTCATTTCATGTATGGCTTTCTAACCCTTCTCCCTGCAGAGCGATTAAGCTATTCATCTGAGACATTCAATAACATCTCACACACAATCACATGCACACGCGCAGGCAGGCAGACACACACACACACTCACACACACAAAGCTATCATCAAGCAAGAATTACACCCACCGTTAACCCTGCAACACGCCCAGCACCCAATCAATACCTGTGTGTATGTGTGGGAGTGTGTGTGTGTCTGCGCGCGTGTGTACAAATGGCTTCTAATATCCCTTTCCCACTCGATAATTGCTGGTTGGTAATAATTGCTTGTCTGCCTGCCTATAGGCCATTGTGTTTATTTGACGCTGCGACTGTGTGCATGTGTACTTGCAGCTGGGAGTGGCAGCTATTATGTTCATCCATGGAACAGTAGGCTATAAATACCAGTGTGCCTGAAAACATATGAATCAATTGGCTTTAAAAAGACACAGCGGAGGAAACATGAAAGAGGGAAGCGGAGGGGAAACTAAAATTAAAAAGGAGAGACGAGATAGACGGAGCCTGTGTGGAAGCAGGAGGTGTTGGTATGTCGACACAGCTGTGTGTCAGTCTGACAGAAACAGCTGGACTGAACGCAGAGCAAGTCGATAAGCTTCCGTTGTCCTTCACAATAGAGACTGATAGAGTCTTGTTTGTGCGCTGGCTTTATTCGCGCTGAAGTGTGTGCGTGTACTCACTGTCCTCGTGCGTCTGCAGCAGGGTGGGCGGGCTGCGGGGGCCGTCGCCCGGCGTTGTGAAGCAGAGGGTGGAGCCGAAGTACCAGGTGAACTTCTTGAGCCCGCTGACTAATCCTGTGTGGCGCGCGCCGGGGTAGTCCGGGGTGATGGTTACCACAGTAACGTCCTCTGGAGACTGCTCAGGCCACACCAGCAGCTGCGTTAAGTGACAAAGACGGTTACCGGCGACATCTAGGTTCCCAGAAATATTTATCTATCCGGCACGTCGTCGCAGCACCTGAAATATCCATCATTGTTATTTGTTTGTTGTATATTTACATTATTTTTTTGTTTAGTCATTATTTCAGCTCAGCAGCATTAGCTTCAGGCTACCAAATCTAAATTGTATTATTCAGAGTGCATTTATGAGACAAGCCTCATCTGCAGCACAGTTTGGGCTGCGGTGAGTCTTTCTTGAATTAGGCTGACACCTCAGGGCTTTGCGTCATTAAAGTTTAAAACTGCCAAATGCTATTTAAAAATTTGTCAGAATGGCAAAACAATATTCATGTTTCATTCCCTGGAAAAGTCATTTGCATTCCAAACACATTAAAATTTAAGCAGTTATTTACGTATGAATGTACCACTTCACATAAATTCCTGCCAGCCGTCCATTATCAGTCACAACACCATCTGAGGACAGACACCAAGTCTGATTATCAGTCCGACTAAACGCCTAATGAAAGGTTCATCCGTCTCTATCGTGAGACTTCATATTCACAAGCACAGCAGTTTGGTTTGTGTTATTGCTTTCGCCACAAAAACAACAAACGGTGAAAACATACATATTCATCATGAGAGGTGGTACCCATATTTATAGTTCCAGGTAAATCAACTCAGAAAAGGTGAAAATGTAAACAGCATGTACCAAGTTTTCTTCAGAATGAAGCAGCGGTGGGTTAGTGTTTAGAAAAAAAAAAATCTGCATTTGATTACAGAATTCAAAATGTCTCCTTGATGAGACACGTACATACATCTGCTTTCTCTGGCCAGACGGGGTCCAAGGTAAAGCTTCTATTTGCATCTGCATTGATTTCAAAGACATTTTAAAAAGCTCCTCCTATGATGATACCTCTGTCTCAAAGCTTCAAAGGATTTCCTCTTTCTTCTGGTTTATTCTCTGCAAAGTTAACATTAACAGCAGCTGAAACGTTTGACTGATGCAGTTTAAATCCCTGTAATTACATGGTCAGCCTACATCTTTATAAGAAGGCCTAATGGTAGCCTACGCTCTACTATTGTTGCCACATGCACAGAGCGACCAGGAACCCAGCTGAGACTCTGTGAATGTCTCTTTCAATACGGCTTCACAGGTCTGAGCACGAGTTTCTCCACAGCGGTAATTTCAGCTGAGCTCACATCACTTTCAGGCCACTTTGTGCGTCTCCGCTGGTCCATGTTCTCCAGTGTTCTTTTACATAAAGGGTTTCTTTCAAGGATCCGTATGAAAAGGTGAAATATAAGACTGACGCACTCTGTCCATACTCTAAATTGAGAGCGTATCTGAGACTGTAGCTGTAAGATTTGAATATGCAATGATTAGCTTGTTAGCATTCGCAAAATGATGCTTAATAAGTGTCAAAAATCTCAGCTGATTCTCATTAGGACACTGCAGGCGACTCTTTAACTTCTCCAGGTGCACAACTGAGAGTATCCTAAGTGGCTGTTCTCCAGCAAAAGGTACCGCAGCGTCTGGTCCCGCACCACCAGGCACCACCAGGCACCACCAGGCACCACCAGGCACCACCAGGCACCACCAGGGGAAGCTTCATCGTGCTGGTCATCAGACTGCTGAGCTGCTGAAGCTCTCATGCTAATTACTATGTGACTTTACTCACACTGCATGGTACACTTTACCTTTCTGCTACTTTATTTATCTTATCTCTACTGTACGCCAGCCAACTACAAGATTACATTTTATATATATTTAATCTATGTATTTTATCTTTCTGTTCATACATTTTGTATGAGCGATGTTGGAAAGGAGCCTGGGAACAAGAGTTTTACTGCTTCACTATAATCAGCGTGCAGATGACAAATAATACAGAACCAGAACTAGAACAGTGGCGTCGCGAACGAGCAAATAAGGTGATTTCAGACACAGCCAAAGATATACAGGAGATGTAGTTTCTATTCATTTACTGTTCACTATTCAGTCAACATGCTTCATGCTAGCTAAGCGTGCTGGGTTTTGTGGGTGTAGCTGCACAGCACCCTGACATTCATAACTACATATTTCACTCTGAATACATCTGTGGTTACAAAAAAACAAACAAACCAAAAAAAACTGCACAGCATGGTTTATCTGTTCAGGACTGCAGCTGCACTGTACACACTGCTTCATATCGCTTCTCCACTCTGCAAAAGAAGCCCAATCAGAAACACAGGATCTGTGATGAGGGAAAAGTCGGTGATACCCGCAGACGGTTGAGTGGCTGCTTTCTCTCTGCCTAAAGGGTGCTGCACTGCGCCCAGTCTGTCATGGTAAAATAAAGTTTCCATTGTAATTTATTATCAGCACAGTGCAGTTTTGGTGCAGTGAAAGAGTGCTGATCTGGCACCCTCAAGCATCTGATGCTCGTCCACTTTTAAAGGGGCGCTGGGATGACTGGGTCCACTGTTGCTATAGTAACATGTGCATACTGAACCAGGTTGCAATGGAACCCAAAGTGAGCTGAAGTGCAGGACTGTCCCCAGGTAGACCTGGGACCAGAGAGGGGACATGACAGCGCTAAAGGCACAGTTTGAGTTTTCAGTCACCTCAGGTAGAATACTTCACAAAGGTTTCTTTATACTGAGAAAATAAGTGCTTTTCTTCTTCCTGCATTCGATTTATCTGCATCATAATCAATAAGTCTTCTATGCAACCTCTTTTGTTTAGAAGAGAAGTTTTGAAATTCAGGCAAAATGCAACTTTTTAATGAAAACTACTGTTCTGTTGGTAGTTTTTGTGAGTATATTCGATGGATACAGTACATACGTAGACGGACAGATAGACAGATAGATAGAGGACATTACCTGAAGTCACACTGTCTAAAATTCATACCACTCCAACTAGAAAGAAGTCCTGAAACAGTTTCAAGGTCGCGTAAACAGGAAACATGACACTCGCTTGCTCTGCTCGTCCCTCCAGCCGTCAGTTTGCAGCTATATTATTAAGGCTATTGTATACAGTCAGTGATCTGTGGGGGATGAGATGAGATGAGGCTGTGCTTCATATCCTCTTTTAATTAATATCATTATCTACTGTCCTCTAAGCAGCACAACACACCCAGAGACGCACGCCCACATGTGCAGAGCAGCACTGCGGGGCTCCGGTGATCTGAAGTGCTAAAACCTTGTATACAGACACAGCAAGAGAGTTACATCAAACAGATGGAGAGCCATATAGTATTAATCAAGCAACAAAGAAACCAACACTCACACTCTCTGAAACACACACACACACTCACACACATTTTCCATCACTTTGGGGACCTTACATAGACTTACATTCACTTCCTGGAGACGTACCCTAACCGTGACCATGACCACGACTTGCCTAAGCCAGGTCTTCACCCTAAAATCAAGTCATTTACATTATGGGGACTTGCGTTTCGTCCCCATAAGGAAAGCAAGCCCCCACAATGCGAGTGTGTAAACACACACAGAAACACACACGCGGACCCAGTGACGCACAGCAAGAATGTGATGTGTTTTCTTTGTCATGTAAATCAGCTCCTCCAGGGTTGGTTGCCAGAACGAAGTGAAGAATAAATCACATACCAGAACTAGTACATATGGATCACTCACTCTGTTCAATCTGTAGCTCTGCTCTCCATTATTCTGCTTCTTTATTATTACGTCTTATTTCTCTCCGCTCCCTCGCTCCTTATTTTCACAAAACCTCCTTCTCTGTCCCCATTTAATCCTCTCCTTTTCCTGCTCCTCCATCGGTCCTTTACATTTCTCTGTGGAGCCGAGCGTATGGGTGAACAAGAGCGAGCCGGCGCATCCTGACGTGACCTTTGAGGTGGAAGTCCTGTGAGAGATTCACAGGTTTTTCCACAACGTTTACGCACACACCCACACAGAGAGAAACAGCGATTTTTATTTAAATATTTAAATTGATTTATGAGACTTGTAGAAAAGTCTGGATGAATTGATTTTTTTTGAGATCTCAGTATTATTAAAACAGTGTCTATTCTCTTGTCTGCAGTATTTCATATTTAACCGCACTCTCAATTTAATGTGTGGACAGAAGATGCTTTTATAAAAATTGTATTTTTCTGTACATCAACTAACTTAAAATCGAAAGAATCTTATTTGTCATGCAAAGTACAGGTGTGATCCTGCACATATGGAAAAAAAAACCTTTATTAACGTAGACAAAAGTCTTTTATTTCATTGAACTTTTTACTTGGTGCTGTAGCATCCAGAGGCTTACCTTGTATCCCTGGTTGATGCCATTAATAAACTGCTGAGGCGGAGGGTTCCAGGTGAAGCGGATGGTAGTTGAGTTGATAGCTAAAACTTCCACTTCCTGAGGCGGTGCTGTGGGAACTAAGCACAAAGACACACACAACATTTAGCTGCAGCGGGCTCACTGAGAGGAAGAGGATGAGTGTTTTGATGAAAACATACACAGGAACAAACTTGCAGCCCTAAGCTGGAGGGATAAAGAGTTTTAGCACTGCGCCGTCGTGTGTTCAACAAGTAGTGCTTTTAAATATCTCCTGCAGCACCATAATTCAATACTTACTGTTGAGATTCAGTTCATTTTGTAATTGAAAATATCTGCTAAGCTTGCAAAAGTTAAATGCCAAACCTACATTGCTATTCCCTTTTGCAAAATGACCTAATTTCTCAATATAATTAATCTCTGCTATTGTATTCTGCTTTCACGTGTTCTGCATTTTACCATCTTTGGGCTGATTCAATGAGATTAGGGTGCTGGCCCTTCAGGGACTGGTTCTGAACAATGAGGACTCATAAAGAGCTAAAATGAAGAATAAAATCTATTAAAGGTCCCATATTATGCTCATTTCCACATACATACTTTTATTTTCAGTGTCTACTAGAACATGTTTACCTGCTTTAATGTTCTCATTCTGTCCACCGCCGCAGCACCTCTATTCACCCTCTACCTGCAATGCCACATTTTAGTGCCTGTCTCTTTAACGCCCCCTCCCAATAAGCCCAGTCTGCTCTGATTGGTCACCTTTCTCAGGCCAGAGCAGGTGCCGCACTGCTTCCACATCAGCTCTGCTGTGTCTTTGCTTTTACTGAGCCTTTCAGTCAGTGACCTCAGGAGCCCAGACAGACGGGTCAGAAAGTTCCATGACTCAGCTGATTTCTGTGGTCACATCACCCTCCCTTTACGGACCAAGACGCCTTGTCAGCCTTTATTACTCACATGGTGCAACTGCAGAGTACAGTATGATGCGTTAAAAAAAATGATTAAAAAACACACACCATGTATTGAACATAAAAATCTTGACACTTGACCTGTATTAATAACGCACAACAGACACTCCCACCAAGTTAGAGGAAGTCAACTCAAGATCAAAGCAGCAGAGCCTGAAATACATCTGTTTTTTTGTTCTCAGTATGGGTCAAACACCAGATACTACATTTCCCAAGATGCAACTGGACAGCATCTTTCATTAGAGAACTGATGCTTACTGAATGCTCACTTTCTTTTTTTTAACTCCACACCTCCACTTTGCACATTTCTGTTAAAGACTTTAAGACCTATGGTGGCACGGTGGAGCAGTGGCAACACTGTCGCCTCACAGCTAGAAGGTCCTGGGTTCGATTCCTGCTGTGGGTGTGTCCTCCACCACCTTCATCTCGAGGAAAGGGGCCTTTCTGTGTGGAGTTTGCATGTTCACCTGGAGTATCCTCCATAAAAAAGAAACCCTGACCCAGAAAAAGAAAAATGAAGATCAACACGAAGGAGGAGCTGGGTCCCCGGGCGCCGATCCCCTGGCAGCCCACCGCTCCTGGACTGCCGCGGAGGAAGGACTTTCCAGGATGGGAAGAAGAATTTCACTAAGCATGGCCTGTATGTGCATGTTGTGTGACAAATGAAGGATGTCTTTCTTTCTTTCTTTCTTAAAAATCCAAAATAACCCTGGTGACATCACCATGACATCATCTGGGTTATTTTTTCCAGACTTTGGAAATGCACATAAGACACTACACAGCTTGCACAGTCGTCCTCGTGATTGTAAACCAAACTTCAAGTGTCAAATCAAACACTTTCGTGCTAATTTATCTTCTAATTGTGGTGCACCACCATTACTGATATGTATGATGCTCAAAAACCATCCAAACACTCTTTTTTGTGTTTAAATTTAAATCTCAGCTCCAAAGCGAGAATTTGGAGTTAAACTACAGCAGAACAGTAATAATTTATACAGTGAAAACAGTAGCAGAATAGCAATAAGTCTGTTTGAAATGTGCGTAAACTCGGCCGAGGCATTCATCATCCACCAGAGAGTGAGACAGAGAAGACAGACTGCTACCAGAGATAAGACGTCTGACAGGAGAAGTCGTGGAATGTGCTCCAAACTACAGCAGTTTGCTATGAAATGTAGATTATTTGTTTAGTCCTAAAAAAAGAAAAGAAAACTGGGCTGAACATGTCGTATTTGGTTCACATGAGCTAAACACTCTTTTACTTCTCCATTCTAAAACTGGTCCACTGATTCTTCTGTGTATTTTTCCTTCATGTCAGTGTGGGAGTGTGTCTCTACCTTTGTGTGTTATATAGAATCTACATATGAGGATCCATTAAGGCCAAGAGGAGAAGAGTGTGGCTGTGAAATGTGTGCGCACATGTGTGTTTACAGATCCGTGTGTGTTTGTGGGCACATGTTACGGTGATTACACTGTAAGGGGTTTATGCTGATGTTAGAAATCCACAGTGATAATGCACTGTTGCATGATGGGAATGCCCTTTGCATCTTATATCTGAGCCAATGAGGCCAGGCGACACGCAGACGCGCAGCGAGAGGAGAGCGTGCAGAGTGGAAAGCGTGGAGACCGGAACAAAAAGTGGTGCAATTGGACGGGAAGAGATAGTGAGAGAAAGAGAGCCGAAGGATGAGAAGACAGGGAGGGAGACGGAAGATTAATTGATGTTAAAGATGCTCTCTCCCCCCCTGCCATGCTGACTGCACTCAGGGGGAGCAGCTTCTAACCCGCAGCTCACAGCTACAGATAAAACACTAAACTCCGTCCTCTGGGGGAATCTTAGTATGCGCGTTTGCCTGTATGCGAGGGAGCGGGAGAAGAGCAGTGTTATCAGAGTCAAACACTGAGTTCAAGCACAGCGTCTGAGAGATAGCGAGGGAGCCAAAGTGTCCAATCCACTGCAGCCACTCCCATTAAAGCACATTAGAATAATTAATGAGCCTAACTCCCTCTCCTGAGTCTATAAACCTGTCCTGAACTCTTGTAATAATGACTGTGAGTTTTATGCGCACGTGTGTGTGTGTGTGTGTGTGTGTGTGTGTGTGTGTGTGTGTGTGTGTAGCTCGGTCCGTCTTTAATAATGATAATATACTGTTGGAATAAAAGTCAGGAAGAGAAGAGCACGTGTTTAAAGAAGATTTACCGCCATGGCTACTTCCTCTTGTCTTCCTTTGCGTTCTTCCTTCTTTCGCCACCTCTGCATGGATTAGACGGATTTGAAAGTGTCTTCCTCTGTGCAGCCACGTTTATTACAATCAACGCTCTGTCACTTATCACATCATTTATTTATAGAGCCGCACAGACGCTCGTTCCTTCCTCCAGGTCATCCTGGGAGATGTAGTCCCTCCAGTGTGTCCTGGTTCACCCCGAGGACACACTGGAGGGACACGCTGGGTCTCCCGGGTGGTCCCGGAGGTGACGCCTCAGGGCAACTTTAACACGTCTGAGCTGCATCAGCTGGCTCCTCTCAAAGCCGAGAACCTCATCCTACCGCAGAGTGAAGCCGACCAGCCTGCCGAGGAACCTGCTCAGTCGTTTGATCACTCCCCCCAAAAAAAGTCAAAATACACCCTCTGTGTGCGGTCGTGTGAATGTCTGCAGAGATGCATGCGTCCATACAGCTGCATCAAAATGTATGTTTCTTCTTCTTGTGAAATCATTCATTTGAGGAGAATAATGTTCATGTCTTGGCCAGAGAAGACCGATGGTTTGAAAGAGGAGGGACAGAAGCCATCAATGTCAAACTGGAAAGACCATGACTGAACAGAGGGTCTGACCCCACTTATCAGCCACTTACAATGCAGCCCTCAGATCTCTCCCCAGGCAGCTTAACAGCGGTTCAAAGAGGACTCACATGAGCCTGAGTCACATGATGGGCAGGAGGGTCACCGACCCACCCATTCTCACCCCTCAACACCTATCGAGCCATCAACACCATGACTGATGTGACCCTAACGACTCGCGTGATGCTGGGCGGAGCTACGATCCTGCAGGAGGACAGATGCCTGGGACTCCTCGCCAGTCACTTTCTTTTTGGTAGCTAATTAGTGTTCATTAACAATAATGCTGCTAGTCTGTTTATGCAAGAATGCTTTCAGTTCAGTAACATGTTTGTGCGCATGGACTGATGACTGACACGTCTCTAAAGCTCTTTAGAGCGACGTTTGCTTCGCTCTCCCAGAATGGGAAATAAAACCTTGTCTCCGCTCACCTCCCTGCAAAGTGTACTCTGTAACAGGGCTGCTGTAGACGCCCAGGCCGGCTCCAGTGTACGCAGCCACCTGGATCTGGTACTGTGTCCAGATGATCAGATCTTTCAGCAGGCAGTAGTTGGTCTCTGGGCTGCTGATGTTTTTCTCCTGGTAGTCCCCCGGCAGCCCTGCCAGACGGTACCTAAACACACACACACACACACACACACACACACACACACACACACACACACACACACACAGAAACTCTAACTAAACTGATTCAAGATAAGTCAAAATACAGACAAAAGAATGCAGTTAAAACAGAGTGTGATAATTTATCCTTCTTGACATAATCTCAACTGAAAACAGCACAAAGAAAATATATTTAATATTTCCCCTCATCAATTTCTTTTTTTTGTTGTAAATATCTGTTTATTCT
The DNA here is from genome assembly GCF_039877785.1 of Chaetodon trifascialis. Classification (NCBI taxonomy): domain Eukaryota; kingdom Metazoa; phylum Chordata; class Actinopteri; order Chaetodontiformes; family Chaetodontidae; genus Chaetodon; species Chaetodon trifascialis. The sequence goes on from NC_092057.1 coordinate 2,812,314, forward strand.
GAATCTGATGCTGTTTCAAACATTCCACAGGTAAACAGGCTGATTGGTAACAGGTGAGAGGATCATGATTGGGTATGAATCCTGGAAAGGCTCAGTCGTTCACGAGCGAGGATGGAGCGAGGTTCACCACTTTGTGAACACATGACTGGATGAAGGATGTTACTGCACGGGCTCAGGAACACTTTGTAAACTGCTGTCAGTGAACGCAGCTCGTTTGACTGCGTTCTGTTTCCATTTACGCTTCACACGACGTTGTGACCTTTGTGCAATCAGAGTTGTATGAGTGATATTACAGCTGCAGCTCAGGTGCTGGAGGAGGTCGACCATGAACAGGAAGTGTTGACGGCTGAATCCCTGCTTCTTCCTACCCACATTTAAAGCCTCCTTGAAATAAGAAGCCCAGCGTTGCTCCAGACATACATAAGCCTGAGCAAAAGACAGTAATGAACAAAAGTAATACAATCAGATGTGCTCACAGGAATATGTCCCCAGCCTGGCAGAACTCTGCACACAGCTTAATAATACAAAATCATACCCGTGTGCACACTGCATTCGCTTGAATATTTCACTCTCACACTGTATTAATTATGTTGACCGAGAGGCAGAGAAACTATACCAAAGGGTTTCCATTGCTTAAATCGAGTCAGAATCCCTTACGAATAAAAACCATCAGTGCCTGGTAGATGTCTCAGAATAGTGCACCTTCAAGGCCTTTGCTTTAGTACATGTAATATAAATGTCCACTTAAAAGGATATATGACCCGACGAGACAGGGAGGTGCAATACCACTTAGGTATTGTACATATCTGATGGAGCCGAATGGAGTAATAATCCACATTGTCAGCGTTTTAATATGGAGTCTATTCAGTATAACAGGATACTCCAACGTTTCACCGGCTGAGTCAGCCCTCGATCACACATGCATACTGTGTACACACACACACACACACACACACACACACACACACAAACACACTCATACACACAAACACAGGTGCACAAAGTGAGGGGGTGCCGGAGGCTGACAGGGGATCTCCGTAGTGGAGAGGAGATAACCCCTTTTTCCGCTCTCACCACCTGACACACTGACACTCATACTGGGGGAGGAGGAGGGGGAGGGACGGAGGAGAAGAAGTGGAGACGATGGGAGAGAGACGGGGAGGAACCGCTCGCCGATACTAGAAGAAAGGAGGAGGGCAGGCGGAGGCAGAAGCTCCGTCCTGTAAAGCTGAAATGATAGAGCGGCGATGAATGAGCGCGCCTTTCTATTTCCAACTGATTTCTGAAGTGGAGGCAGATAACGCGCTGAACGAGCGTAAAGACCTGATAACTTCTACTGCAATTATATGCAAATTTGTGCGATGACAGTTTGATTACACCCAGGATGTCACACTTAAGGCAGACATCAAACTGAAGGGGTGAGGACAGACCAAGGGCAGCAGGAGCCTCCGTAAAGAGCACTCGTGCCGGCGTGTGGACGAGTGTGTGCTTATGTTTCTGATAAGGGAGGGAGAAAAATCAGGGAATATTTCTTTTCAATATTCATTGTGACTGGTTTTCTCAATACTAGGGCCGAAAATGACAATTTTTTGCATGAGTGAGTAATCAGAGAGTTATTCTTGTTCTATTTTCAGCCAGAAAATGGTGAAAACAGCCATCATAATACTCCAGATTCCAAAGTGACCACGAGAAATTGGTTGTTTTGTCAATCTTACAGGCCAATTAATGCACATACGTATATATACAACAGTAAACAAAGAAAGTCCTCAAACTTGAGAAGCTGGTACCATGTTTTTCCTTGAGAAAGTATTTGGTTGACAATTTTTTTTCTGGCATCCAACTAATCAATCCAATGAGTAAATATTTCTAGAAACCAGAATAATTTAAATTTGGGAAGTCCTGAAGTCCTGAGCGGGGAGGATTTTTGCTCTCATGCACGAGATATTAGATCTATTACAAAACAATCTGTGTGCACAAGATTATGAATTATGTGTCATCAACATTAACAGCTACAGTATCTGAATTCACTCCATATATAAATATATATGAAGCCCATCAGCCAATCACGGCTTTTCAACTGTAATGTTATAAAGCCAAACATGCAGGTATGACTCTGTGCTCATACCTGAGTACATATCCCCGGAGGACTCCGTTGAGCTGGGGCTCTGGTGGAGGCTGCCACTGGACCATGATGGACTGGTTTGTCCGCCCGCTGGCTACGATATTTTTCGGAGGAGCGCTGGGCGCCTCCTCCCTCAGCATCAACCTAACACACAGACACGAGAAAGAAAGAGAATAAGAGAGACAAATTATTTGGATTTGTTTCATTAGGCATCCTGTAATGAGAATATCAGCACTGCTGAGGAAGCGCAGACGCAGCATTTGTCCTTTTCATCTGGTGTCCCACATCTCACCGGCGTGGACGGTCTGCACAGGAGCAGTGTGTGAGGGACGGAGGATGAAAAGGGACTTCACAGCAATTCTCTTCCACAAATATCTTCATATTTTCTGCTCTGGGGGTCAGACTGTCTACAAAGAAATGATCATGTTTGTCACTGGAGATGTTCAGGACAGAGCTGCGACTTATTATGGAGCATCATCTCGCAGCTTAAGCAGCTCTGATGAATTCTTATTGAATTCTGGGCTCATCTCTCTCTTCCCTCGTTCTCCTGGTGTATCCTGCAATCTCATTTAATACATTTGCTTTTCGTCTCTGGCTATATTGTTCATTTATTTCAAACAAACCGCTGCTGCTGCTGATGGAAACGTTTAACGCATCGCTTCCAGTGCGCCGGAGGATTTCTCCTGGGAATGATTGAGCGGACACCGGGTGTTTAAAACAACAAATGCAAAGGCGTCTGTGAACTCGGTTTAAGTTGAATTGCTATTGTGTTTTATTCAGTGGCAGCTGGGAACAACAAACAAACATTAAATGTCTGCTTGCTGCAGATTACTGTTCGTATGCTGTTTTATATCTCTGTCTTTAACGTGAGGTTTTCCTCCTTCTGTTCCATTTATACACCTTCAGTCTTTGTCTTTTAACCCAGTAGACCGGCTAAACAGGGTGATAGCAACAAACGGTTAAATCACTGTTAGTTGAGAATGAGCAGAGCTTGTCTTTTAATTTGCAGTGAGACACTGTGATCCTTCTGCCCTCTTCACCTCTCTTCTGTCTCTCCAAACCTTTTTTCCATCTTTCCTTTGACATTTTGATCCCTTTATCCATTTTTTCTCTCCCGGCTGCACACTTTCACCTTTCATCCATCATGTCCTCTGGCCTCAATTATTTCATCCTTCTATCTTTTACTCATCTTCTTCTCTCCTTTCTTCTGCTCTGTAACACCCCCCCACCGCCCACCCACCTCCCCCCCTCGCTGCCCCACCCATGATTAAAGCTCCCAGCCCTCTCATGGTTGGTAAAGCACACAGGCTGAGCTGGTCAGCTTCTGGCTTTACTGTAAGCAGCTCAGCTAACGTAATCAGAGCCATATGTGCTCACACACACACACACACACACACACACACACACACACACACACACACACACGAACACACTAAACAAATTTCTCCCAGCTTAAGACAGACTGCTACATCCGATGGTCTTTTCCCTTCCATGGATTATGTCTGGAGATTTACATCCCTACACCCCCCGCCTCGCTCCCCCTCTGTGCCCCATGCCTCCCTGAATGATTCCCTATGAGCTATTGAGCCATTAGCCACGCTATGGCTCTCTGTATATGTGTGTCCGAATCTGTATGTGCCCATAAATGTGTGTGCACATCTATAGGTGTGTGTTTGTGTGAAGGCAGGGGTGTGAAAGTTGTTAGCTAGAGACTTACGCAGGCGGATATAAGGCACAGGCCAGTGGTTTTACAGCTGTGCTTTACTTCCATTAGGTTAGGCACTGTCAGACAGCACCAGGTGCTGGACGCATACACATGTACACACATACTCACACATAGGCTAATGGGCCTTGTGTAAATGAGATGGGCATTAGTGTAGCCGTCTGGAAATGGGGTATATATAATCCTCGACTGTGCCACAGCTTTTGACTGAAATTGATGATGCACATTAATGCACATACACAAACTCACGGCACACAAACACCCACACAGCCGTACAGTACTGAACAGATGCGGTCATTCACTGTTTGACTGCAAATAAAACACACGCGCAAACGCACACGGACACACTCGTACTCCACAGCAGAGACTCCTGGTGAATTGCCTTAATTCCCTCCCAACTATATTACAAGTAAATATTTCACACAGTGGGTTCAACGTGAGGACATCAACTTTACACTAGAGATTAAACACACACACTCCAAGCCACCCACTCACGCGCCACCTCACAACCACCCAAACGGCTGCAACCGCTCACGCCCACAGCCGTGCACGCACTGCGACGAGCAGATCCAACACAGCCTGGAACTTTGTGTGAACACTGTGTGACACACTTTCTCTGTCCCTTGTTATTAAGGAAAAGAGGACATTTTCTGCAGGAGATGTACATTTTTCCAGTGTGTGAATGAAAAGGGGGGAGTTGGGGGGTGCACGCATTTTGTGAGTCCGTACGCTGTGGGAATTAGGAAAAGTTTCTATCTGTGTCATTCTCCACAGTTTAATGCCCACTGGCTTTCTCCCTAAGTCCACACACACACACACACACAGACTCCTCGATTTAATGGTGTTACCGGGATGTTAAGTCTGCCTCTATTCGAACAGGATGGTAAAATTTAGGTCCTGTGCAAGTCGGAAAGAAAGGGAAGTGAGCAGAGGGCAAGAGGAATCAAACGGAAGAGCGGGAAACCAGGTGTGACATGACTGAGTGGAACAGCTGAACAGATGAGCTTTGGCTCTTCCTGTATGGCGCTTTAAGTCTGGTCTGCTTTAAATGCTGCTGTTTGGTCTGCACGAACGGAGGAGGCTGACACACTGAAGAGAGTCCGTCAGGGAAACAGAGAGACTGTGAATATTCTCACTATGAATCCAGCTGAGGCACACGTTTGCTTTACTGTATGACACGAGACGCTCTGTCATTATCGCTGCAGTTTGGTGTGCAGAACATAGAAAATCATCACGTAGAAGAGTGTTAGAACCAACCAGCTGACAGCGATTTACACACACCGTATTTGTTTTTTAAGGAAGTTCATTAGTTGATCTGCTTGTCTAATTTAAGGCCGATTAGAGCTTTCACACACAGTGAGTCTGGATGTAAGTGCCAGTTACAGCTGATTACCCTCCATGTTGCTGAAAATAAACAGCCATATTCCTGCAGAAGCTGGACCTCTGCGTTGTCCTGGTGGTCTTTTCTAATTGGGGCTTAACATGGACGCGTTGCCTGGAAACCGTCAGCGGAGGGAGACTGTCGCCACAAACATTTTGTGACATCACACGACGGTGAGACGTTTAAAATATATTTTTAACATTGAAGATTTCTGCTGAAGTCAATTGAACATTAATCAACACATTTCTTTGATGACAAACATAATGCAACACACTTCATGTTTGTTTTTAGCCACGCTAGCATCATAGCTGGCCACCTCTTATGTCAAGACTGAAATATCAACTATCACATGGACAGAAAACTAACGGCAGTCCCATCAGCCTCTGCTGCTCCGTGTTCATCACTAACTGACAAACGTTCACCTGCTTAGCATCAGCATGGTCGCATTGTCACTTTTAGCATGTTAGCATGCTGACATTAGCATTTAGCTAAAAGCACAACTGTACCTCCGTGCGGCCTCACAGAGCCGACAGCTTGGCTGCAGAGTCAGCCGCTGTGCTTTCATGCAAATAAGAACAAAAGGCTTCAAGGATGAACATGTTAAACAAGGCTGAAGGTTGACTTTGATCAAGACGTGCACGCTGAGTGCATAAAACACCACCAACATCTTTAATAGCTGCTAAGTGATCCTTAACCAATTTGAGCACAATTCATAAGAAATCTAGGAGCACAGTAGGTGCTGGTCTATTCACTGGTGTACAGTAATTATATAAATACATCTTAAAAGTCTGCACTGATATTCAGAAAATCATATAATTCTACTTGAACTGAATAAACTGGTCTGAAATGTTCCACTGTGTAAAATCCCAGCTGATTATGGTAAAAATGTTAGTGGTTTAAAAACTGGATCTGTCGTGGGTTTAAGAAATCCTGCAGAATAATAATAAGCAGACATGTTCTGCCACGAGGGCGCAGAAACGAGACTGTTCTCTATTTAGTTCTGATTTATCTTTGCTCTGCTTGAATTCCACTGTAGGTTAATTAAAATAACACAAATGAATAGTGAAAGAAATCCAACTAACATTGCTATTATAGAATGCATTAAATCTGTTTTAAAAGTGACTTGCATTGAAACGAGTGAGGTTCAAGGTAGAGGTCTGAGGCCAGATCTTTCAAAACTGTGCCTCAGATAAATACATTTTCCAATTCATTCAGTACTAGATGGCTCATAATTGCACCGACCTTGTATGACAAGTTAAGTTATAAAAACATCATCTCTTTGTGTGTTGTAACCCCGTCATATTCATCTAAATAACTTCAATCAGCAGAAATGGAATCTCAAGAGACTCCACCATCATGAAAAGTGAAAGGAAGAGAAGTCGAAATACAAGCACAGTAGACATTGTCCCATTTGTCCCATTCTTGTGTTACTTTGACTAAAATCTGCCCTCTTCGGTCCCTCTGGTATGACGCACACATGTGGATGTACTGTAGCTTAAAGCTAAAATGCACAGTAAGATTTTATATCTTGGAAACTTGCTTGTTCTTTCTCTACAGATTAGATTAAACACAAGTATTTCATCAAAAGCATGTATTAATAAGTCAAGTCTGATTTATATTTGTGCGTCAAGTGTATCAATCTAAACACATCATCAGCATCTGCTCAGGTACACGCAGGGCTAAGCTGTGGCTCGTTCCCTCCTCCATGTAGCACGTGCACACAGCAAGACACGTGACGGCAAGAAACGACTGAGCCGTTATTGTATTTCCTGCTACGTTATCTGTGTGTGGATGGGGAAGAAAACACTGAGCAAGTTGAAGAAAGGCCTGTAATCGTCGCAATTTGCTGGACAAACAATGAGCTCTTCCTCATCCGGCACAGCCTCTCTCAGCGCAGGCCTTCTCTCTGAATCGCCCTGATGTTTCTGCTGCACTGTATAAAATAAAGACATCACTCTTCATGCTATGGGCACCATCAGCAGAGCTGCAGCTCAACACAAATACATCATTCAAGATTTACATGTTGGAAAACACAGGAGGACAAATCTCCCTATAAAGCTCTTAAAGCATTAATCTGTTACACTGTGCCTATTAGTGTGTGCGCGTGTGTGTGTGTGTGTGTGTGTGTGTGTGTGCGCGTGTGTGTGTGACAGAAACACACCCAGTGTTTAAGTCTGATGTGTTCTCCTTCTGACTGAACAGCTGGAATAAAAACTAAGAGCAAAGGCAAAGAAAATTGAGACAGACGCTTTTAAGTTCAGATGATCCCCAGAGTTCAAGGAATTCTGTCGTTCCTCTGTTAATGCTTCCGCTTTAAAGACGGTAATGGTGTGAGTGCAGGTCATGCATGAATAAGTCTGTGTGTGTGTGTGTGTGTGTGTGTGTGTTTGTGAGAGAGTGTGTGAGACACTCCAGATGGTATAGCTGGAGTCTTTCTGCATTTAGAGGTAATGTTTTTCAGCTCTGATCACATTCATTCATATAGTCTGTGTGGATGTCCGTCTCCCGGGACAGTTTTTCCTCCTGCCGCAGGTGCCCTGTACAATAACAGGAAGTAAGAAAAAAATACATAAATAAAGAGGGTAATGGTGAAAGAGAAAAAGAAAAAAATGTGCGGATTAATGCTGTTATGATAAAGATCCTAATCAGGACAAGAACAAAATGGGAGAGTGCAGAAGCAGCTGGAAGCTCAAACTTTAATAAGGGCTTTTAGTCATCAATATTACAAGCCTCGTCTTCTGCACTCTCAGTCCCGATCCCTCGCTCTGTCCACATTTCTGCATTTTGTCATCCTTCTCATTTGGAGCGCCGAGCTCTGCAGGACGCTCTCCTCTGCCTCGCTCTCCCTGTGTGTCGAGTGCAGCACGCGCCTTGGCATCTGCCTCATCCAGGCAAACATCCAGCAGATGAAAAGCAAAATGCGGATGGTTACGTATGAGACAGACACTGAGGAAGAGACGCATCCATCTGCTCTGATACACTGACCAGTGATGACTTGTCTGTCTGCCAGTCCTTAATTTAGTAAGGATCAATGCAATCTATTCTTCGGCGCCTCTAACAGCCAACTTTGGACTGTGGACGAGGTTGGATGCAAACAACACAGCGGTGCATGCAGAGGGAGAGGAGCAGCAAGGAGAGAGGAAGAGGAGCAGAAGACTGAGAGGGAACCTGACAGGAGGCGGTAATGTGAGGTGTGTGAATGCGATGGCAGCGCTCACAGCTGCTGCCGTTGTTGCTGAGAGTCTGCTTGGCAGGACCACAACTGGCGTCTGCCGATGGTCACCCGCTACAGCCAGACAAAACCATGTTTGCGTGTTTGTGTGTGTCCAACTTATAATGCACGGCCACATCTGTTGTGTTATTTTTGGGTGTCGGAGATTTGGTGTATGTGTGCATTCAGGGGGCCTGCCGCACCTCCTCCAACCTTCTTTCACTCTATCCAGTTCCATCAGCGCTAAGGCATCATAATTACCCCCATTAGCGTTTTCCCTTGGGATAAACATGCAAACACACGCGCGCGTACACAAACATAAAACATCTGCAGAGCAATCTATTCACTTCTCAGGTCAAATTCCACTCTCTATCGTCTCCACATGCAGACACGCAGAGTTCATTTCATCATCTTTTCTGTTCAGCTCACTATGTGCAATGGGAGGAGGCTGACAGGGAAGTACACACGCGTATGCAGGCTGTCGCATGGACATCTACAACATGGATGTGATGAATATAAATTGCTCATTGCGAAGGAAATAGATTCTAAACAAAAAGAGCCGCTCCCTTCGCCCTTGCCCTTGTTAGAATCCATCAATGTTTTATCCTCATTCTGAATATTGTCTCTACTCATGACGACATACACTCTACACACACACACACACACACACACACACGCGCACTTAGATACAGATATTAGTGTGTGTGGGTGTGCATACACTATTCCTTTTGACCGCAAAAAGGTTCCGGTTTATTCCTTCCCACTTTGAGTAAAGCAGTGTGACCAAGTCTATTACACAGAGATGGAGCGAGCTAAAAAAACTATATATATGTACACATCGCAGCACGTTCTACACAGAAAATGGTTTCGTGCTTTTAAAAAACATCAGTGAAACAGGAGTGAAGGCTTCGCATGAAGCATCGTGAAGTGCCTGCAGCGCTGAGCGTGTGTCGACGGCTGAGTGCGTCTTTGAATGTCCTTATCATAATCTTACCTCTGCGTTTCTGCGCTGTACTGACCCCTGCCCACTTGATTGACAGCACAAAGTCTGAACTGATAGGTCCTGGCAGGCGTGAGCCCGCCCACCGATACCTCAGTCACTGCAGGATCGACCTCTGATAGGTAGACCTTCCACGGTGAGTCTAGACAGAAGACACAAAGATTAGAGGCTGATAATATCTGGCTGAGGCAGGACAAACAGAGACAGGGGGACACTCAGGGCCCATAAATCAAAAGGAAAGAAGGGAGGAATAGATAAAAGAAGCAAGGAGGGAAGGTAGAAAGGAAGCTGGAGAGAGATATAAAGGAAACAAGTACCACAGGATGCAGCAAAGAAGAAAGTTCGGAGGGAAGAGAGGGATTAATAAAGAAGCACAGATGCTTCTGTGCACTGCTGCCAGCTTGCTGCCAGCTTATCTTTCAGTCTTTCTCCTGAAGACACAACAGACAGATGCACTATTATCACTGCACCAGCCGCATGCGCGTATGTGTAAAGTGGAAAGGATAGTGTGCATGTGTGCCATTTAAAGCGAGCCTGGCGAGTGTATTAGCGCCATTGTCTGACATGGAAATACACTGGATTTCATAATGGCCCATTCTCTGCACAATACAATCCAAAACATCTAATATAGAACAAGCGCACACACACACACACACACACACACACACACACACACACAGTCTGTATTCAGTCTTAACTGAAGTCGACCAGATGTTTTTTTACTGGGGCGGGTCTTTGTAGATGCTACCAAACAGCTGCTGAGAGGGTGACAAACCTGAAGTCCCGCTGTGTTTCGACAAGCTATCAGACGGATCATTACTTAAAATGTCAAACTACATTAACGTTGGACATTTGTCCATCAGTCCGGCTCTCGCGGTCATGTGCCGAGTGCTTGGCTCTACATGTGTCGCTCTCATATTCTTCCCCTTCGCTTACAGCAGGAGTAAGAGCTGCTCTATGGCCGTCTCCCTCCAATCTGTTCCTCCCGTCATTCTTTAGCTCAATCCCTCTCTCCTCTCTCTCTCTCTTCCTCTACTTCTCATTTGACAAAGAGCCAGCCTGCTGTTAAAACATCTGTGGCATAGAGAGGGTGAGAGAGAAAGAGTGCGAGAGAGGGTGAGGGAGGGAGGAAAATAAGAGTTTATTTATAGAGAACCTGGATGTACTTTTACTGAGCAACACCATTCTCCATATGTCTGCCTCTTGTAAATGAGTGTGTGTCAGCGCCTGGTAGACAGCGAGTGAACAGCTGTTTGCCGCTCAGGGACTGTAAAGTATGCCCAGACACACACACACACACACACACACACACACACACACACACACACGTACTGTTCTCAGAGAGCTCCAGCAGGTAGTACAGTAGTGGAGAGTTCCCATCAAAAGGGCGTAGCCAGGACAGGAGGACGGAGCGGGAGTCGGAGTCATTGAGACGGGCGGTCAGGGAGCGAGGAGAGTGCGGCAGCTCACTGAATACAAAAAAAGAAAAGAGAAAAGGCCAAAAACATCAGATCTAACACTGACATTTGATGGTCCGCTTCATCAAAACCACCCTTATGAGACGACTTCCATATCTATATGTTAAATATGTTGCTACAGCCAGCTTAAAGACCGGAAAACCAAAGCCACACACCAGCACCTGAAGGGGCTAATTGACTGTGTCTCTGTCATGAGTCAAGAGTTATCATGTAACCCTGTGAAAACCACAAGTTAATGTTTATTTTCACCCCTTCTTGCACTGTTTTTCTATGGATTAACCAAATAATACACATAACGTGATCATTGCTGAGCTTCAGAGGTCCAGTCTCTCTGCTACCGGCTGCTTGTGGTGGCTCCACATCAACATGAAACTACTGTCATGTCTGGACAGTAAACACAAACACATTCATCTGTTGGCATTGAACTATTTCCTGAAATGTCAAACTATTCCTATGGCTTCCACATCTAGACAAAAAAGTGAGTCTGAATATGCAAATGCACATTTCCACATTTGTGTTTCATTAACAAGTCTGTGACAAAGAGCTGCGACTTTTCATTACACAGATATTTGTTTCCTGCGTTTTGTTTTTCCATTAGAAATAATGTTGGCTCTGACACGCAGGTTGGTTCCTGGGTCTGGTCCAGGATCAGCTCCAGTGGGAGATATCTTCTAAATATGGCTGTGGTTTGCATATTTTTATTGTGATATTTCATTCTGTACACGATCTGGACCACAGCAAATATATTTCACCGCAACTATTAAAAAGAAACTCTCAAGACATTTAGCCATCCCCCGTGGATATTTGCGCATCCCTGCCATGATAATAACAAAGAAAGCAGCACAAATATATTCATGAAAGCAATAAAGAGTGTCCAGACATTTGATTATACCCACTTTAGTGCATCACAGAAAACACTTGGCTTAAAGGAGGAGAAGGAATGGAAAGCAGATTTCAGCCTTGCTCGATGTGAAGGCTGCAGGTGCGAGCAGAGATAACAGCAGCGAGGACAGAGAGCACATAAAACAACAAAATAAATCATTGCACTTCATATTCCCCATTAGCTAGCTGCTTATTAGCATTCACATTAGCACCACACTGGCTCTATTTAGTCATTACGAAGCACTTATTAATGTCTTATTCTGTGGGTTATTAAGGTCGGATTAATAAGAATGTAATTAATGTACAACAGCATACTACAAATAGGCAGTAATTAGGAGCTTATGGAGGGAAACACAGTAGTTGTAGAATATGGACATACAGAATAAGCCATTAATAAGTCATGTATTATGATTAATAAAGAACTAATGTGAATATGTGTACCTAAATATTAAGTGATAGCAAATAAATATATTTACATTGAAATTATGAGCAAAGGCTCGTTCCCTCGTGGATAAACTAGCTGCATTCCACGTTCTGCTCATTAGTGGTTTCTAAACAGTCAAGACTGCGAATATCCTGTCCAATAAGGCGTCCCCTGACAGGTCGTGGCCTCTTGTTAATTCATCAGCATATAGCAGAGTTAAAAAAATGCTCCAGTTTATGTTTTTGTGGCTCGTGTGTGCTGTTATGTTTTCATATTTAGGTAGATATCAAGTCAGAGAGTGTGGGGAAGACACAGAGAGAGGGGGGGGTGAGAGGACGAGAGACACATGAAGAATATGACGTAATGTCCAAGCGGGAGGGAGAGCACACTACCAAGACGAGGCAAGGGCAGTGGTGAATGAGACAGAGAGGGAGCGAGGGGAAATGAGAATGATGTTTTCTTTTCTGAGCTGACATGATCATATTAATTAATGGATGAGCTTAGAGAACGTTAGAGCAACTACCTTCACACGGCCCACGCAAAGCACACACACACACACGCACAGGCGCACACTCACCAACACATGGATGGGTCTTGCGGGAGTTGAACCAATAACCTGCTGGTAATTAGTCTGTCTCCTCAGCCGCCAGCGTCTGTTAGCCTCTGTGACCCGTTGATACCGAGCTAACGAGAATGTCATTCACACGCGGGGACGCACGCGCCCCCACACACACACACACGCTCGCACACACACGCTCGCACACACACGCTCGCACACACAGCTGAACAGAAATCCCTTCGTTCCCGACATGTTTTTCCACAGCCATAAACAAAGACCCACTTCCTCCCTCTGAGTTTGACATGTGTGACCTCTCGCCGCTGTATAATTCAGAAGGATGTGGACTCATGTTTGATCCCTCTCCTTCCCTGCAATTGCATTAATATACCATAAGTGCCTTTTATAAATGCATTATACAAGTGCTTATAATGACATAAAGCCCACTACCTGATGGTGTCCTCTCACCATCTGTAACGAGGCTGTGCGGGTCAGGAGAAACGAGTGAAATATAAATGCTCATACGATGCGTTCACCCAAACCACACTGTGCCAATGCATTTCACACTGGAAAACTAACTAATATGGCTGCAGGTTGACAGAGCAGGGGGTGTACTGCACATGCAGACATGCAGTCCAGGATACCTGATAGCAGATATGACCGCACACTACAATGACTACTGTCTAATAATAACTCACACTAACAAGCCACATTCTCACACCTTACAGTGTTTATGATGTTGACATGTATGTGGTTTAGAGGGTGTCTGACCCCTTACAAAACACGGCTATAATTGGAAACAGGCAATTATTTCATGAAGACAACCACTGAAACAATCTGATACTAATGCTTTCTGTATGCTTGCCAATGTATTAAATTATCTATTTGCTGCTCCTCTTGAATCTCACGATCTACTGACTCTGGTCGCTGTGTAATCCCTGTGCTCTTAGATTTAACTGCGGCATTTGATACAGTGGACCATGACATCCTGATTGCTCCTTTGGAGCGGTGGGTGGGCATCAGGGGCTCGGCGCTGGAATGGTTCAGGTCCTACCTGTCTCATCGGACATTCTGCGTCAGCCTGGGCGACTCTGTGTCCTCCACTGCTCCTCTCTCATGTGGGGTCCCACAGGGCTCAGTGCTGGGCCCTCTTTTATTTTCTTTATATCTTCTCCCACTTGGTTCCATTCTCAGGAAGCACAGCATTTTATTCCACTGTCATGCTGATGACAGCCAGATCTATGTCCCTCTTAAAAAGGCTGATTCATTCTCCCTTAAGCCACAATTAAACTGTTTAGATGATGTCAAGTCCTGGATGGCTAAACTTTTTAAATTTTAAGGAAAACAAGACTGAAGTGATGGTCTTTGGTGGCACCTCGGTGACCCCCTCCATTTCAGAATTCATTTCAAAATTCTTTTATTTGCTTTTAAATCTCTAAATGGTCTCGTCCCATCGTACCTCTCTGAGCTTCTGCACCCCTGCACACCCAGCCGATCTCTCAGGTCAGGAGACCGGCTGCTCCTGACGCCGAAGCTCAGAGGGGATCGAGCGTTTTCTGTTGCAAAACTGCGGAACGAACCGCCGCTGCACATTAGACAGGCCTCTTCACTGTCTAATTTTAAAACTCTTCTTTTTCTTTGGCTCGGGATTGGATTGGATTCTGTCCTTTTTTTCTGTCCTTTCCTTTTTTTCCTCGATCCAGAGGCATCCTCCCTGCCAGTCATATCTGCAATCTGAATCAGGCGGACTGCTTTCTATGGATTGGATGTTTGCTTGATTGCACTTGACAGCAGAACAAAAAGTCAAAGTCATTGTGTCTAATCACCCCTGTTCTGTATTTCGCATTATTCACATATAAATATCGTATAAATACTGTAAAGCAATATTTCACCGAGATAAAATGAGCATACCATGTACAGCAGAACAAACTCTGCAGTGTGCTTACCTTTCAATAAGAAACAGATGAATTCACTTTCTTAAACATCAAGCTGGCATGTTCAGAACAAGTTTGCATGATTCTCTGAACTTACATGACTTCGAGGCGCGCAGAGTGAGAATCGTTGCCAGCCTGTGACGTCACAGTGCAGGTGTAATCTCCAATGTCACCTGACCACGTCTGGCCAATCGTGAGGGAGCCCTGACGCACAGAAACACGGCCTCCACTGGTTGAAAGGACGGGCACTCCACCTCGATCCCACTTGAAGCTGCAACAGAGGAGGAATGCAGGTACTCTATAGTGTATGTATGTATAGACAGACAGAGAAGCAGAGTAAGTGGTGCATGCATGTACATAAACACACAGCTACCTTATATTGACTCTGGGGTCATGTGTAGCATTACAGTCCAGGATAGCAGTGGTTCCTTTGATAACTCGCTGGTCTGTTGGAGGCACAGAAATGACTGTGCGACCTGCAAAGTGTCCAGAGTGAAATCCAGAGAGAGAGAGAGAGAGAGAGAGAGAGAGAGGGAGAGAGAGAGAGAGAGAGAGAGAGAGAGAGAGAGAGCAGTGAAAGGGATGGGATGCATTTAGAGGCTGAAATGAAATTTGCTTCGTATTCTCTTATATTAACATGACACACAGTCTCCAGAGGAATGAGACATTAGTCTGCAGCTTAGCCCAGAACTGCTGGAGCTAAACAGCACACAAGCACGCTTCCTCTCCCACACACACACACACACACACACACACACACATAACACTGCTTAGTTTATCATATTATTAATGCTTTGTTCCATCCACATTTTAGCCAAATCACATGTTTTAGAGAGATAAAGAGTGCTGGTGAAGAATAAACGTGGATGCAGAATCGAGGCTATCTGTTATGTCCCTGACTCGGTCTCGGTATATTTAGAGTGTGATCAGGCCTCAAATAGATGAGTATGGCGTTCATATATCACAGTGCTCAACGGATGACCGTGGGTTAATCTAACTCAACAGCACTTAATCTGAAGCTACCAAGATATACATTAAAAAATCAGCCAATCAATACGTTTACCAGCTAATCAATCATCCTCTTGCCCGGGCCAATCAGATGATTATTTCACAACTGCATCAGCCCGCTGCATCGATAACCAATCACACTGCTGCTCATTAGCCTAAGCTAATGCCATTGGACAGCTACGGCCAAATTAGAGTTCCATGTCTGTTTTACTATGTCTGTTTAGCAAATGTCTATCGAGCCCTTTAAGTGTATATAGTGTGTGTGTGTTCGCGTCTTACTCCAGACGGTGAGGGTGGCGGTGGCGTTGATGCTTCCCTGCGAGTTTGAGGCGATGCAGGTGTATTCTCCTGAATCTTGGAAGCTGATTGGCCGAATCTCCAAACCGCCTGACTGCAACAGTGTGAACCTGGGGACCTGGACAGAGCCGCTGGCTAAGATCTGCGATCCTACAGACAGAAAAAGATCAGGTGTCCTCCAGGTGAGAGAGTCATTAACTCATTAAGCTCATTTCTAACTGCGAACACACCGTGTCAGTGTGTCTTTGTGAGCATGCTCACTGCGTACCTTTCCTCCAGGTGATGGCGGGTTTTGGAGCTCCGCTCGTCTGGCAGTCAAAGAGGGCTGTGTTCCCATCAGTCACTGTTTGGTCAGACGGAGGGAGGGTAAATGTGGGGGCCACACCTGAAACACGGGGAGACAACATGAGAGGAAAGAAGATAAACGGCCACTGAGGGGAGATTAGCAGAAAAAGCTAGAGTGAAGCGCAATGGTAGAGAGAAAAGGCAGAAGAATGGAAAAAAACAGCATGGAAGTGTTGATCTAAACACAAACGCTTCCTCCTCAATCGATGGAGGCTTTATCCATCACCTGGTGCTGCGTGTGCATGCATAAATGTGGGGAGTGGTGGTGTGGAGGCTCCAGGAAAACTTTTAATTATAACTCTCGCTAAACAGAACGCAACTCTACTGAGACAAACATACCCACATATATTACACGCAGACCTCTGCAGGCGACACACACTGTAAACCATCACGTGTTTGACTGACTGAGGGAGACGTGAGGACACGGATCAGCCCAAACACGATGCAAGGCACGTCATCTTCACATGAAAGGGTGCAAAATGTGTAGCATAAAGCAAACGTCTGTTCTGGTCATCAATTAGTCATTTAGGTTGTTTATCAAGCAAACACTGAACCGAGGATCTCCTGTTCTTCTTTGTCTTGTTCAATGGTAAACCAGATATTATATATACACACACACACACACACACACACACACACACACACACACATATACACACACACACACACACACACACACACACACACACACACACACACACACACACACACACACACATACATATATATATAAAATATTTTTTTTACTATTTTTGGACATTTTAGACGCTCTAATGGATTCACTGAGAAAAGAAGAGTAGTAATTAATGAAAATCATCATTAGTTGCAGGCTTAAAAAACAATTACAGGAGACATGAGGTGATACTGACAAAGAGATAAATAACGGCGATTAAGCAGGACAGCAGAGGAGGAAATTCAAATACATGAGAGAGAAAGTTAAAGGGCAGGTATGGGCATCGAGGTGAGGGGGATCAGCCTAAAAAAGCAGAGACTTGGGAGCAGAAGCATTGCTGCTGTGGGTGTGAATGTAAAGGTCTGTGTTTTAATGTGTGTTTGTGTGTGTGCCAGACAAACTCACTGGAGACAAGGAGCTGTGTGTGCGCCTGGCTTTCTCCGGCAGTGTTGCGAGCGATGCACTGGAATATTCCTCCGTCGCCCGGCTGCACCCTGCGCACCGTCAGCCCGGCTGCTGCGGTGACCTTGTAGCGAGGGTTGGCGAGTTTGGAAAGGGGCACGGAGTCCTTAAACCACTCCACCCTGGGCTGGGGCACGCCTACACGTGTGCATGAACAAGAGAAAATATTCAGTTTCCTTAATAAGACGCCGGCTGACCTCTCTGCAGAGCAGTGCTCCAGCTCCGCCTGAAACACACTCTGTCCACCAATCTCTCTTCTCTGTTATCCACTCTCTCTCTATAAATATGCATGCGGACATAATGACTGCTAATAATATATTGATTAGAGGGTGTGGGTGGTGGGGTAAGGGTGGCAGAAAGGGCCAAAAAACATTGTGAATAAAAGATGTAGGCTGGTACAGCACACCGAACATCTCCAGTATCAGCTCCCACCTGTCTGACGGACATGCCAGATATGACAGGCAGGGGGCTCGAGCAATTACTCTGTCTCAACCATCCACACCGGTGTGTGTGTGTGTGTGTGTGTGTGTGTGTGTGTGTGTGTGTGTGTGTGTGTGTGTGCGTGTGTGTGTTTGAGGGAGATGAATTCCACACTTTTCCTCAATCTGTTGGTGTCGAGCTTTCACAGACATGCGTGAAGTATTTTTCACCCCCTCCTCGTCTCGCTCACTCTGTCACTCTCCACTCTATCTGTCTTCTCCTCCTTTCCTCGTTCCTCCTCCCGGCCTCCATCCTTCTCTCCGTACCCTCAGGCCACTGCTATTTAATTACACTGCCACTGTATCAGATTACTGAGGAGGAACATAAACTCGCTCAGTGTGTGACGGAGAGAGAGAGGGGAGAGAGAGGGAAGGAGGAGTGTGTTGCAGATTTTAGAGCTGTGTCCACTCCTGCTCATATAAATGTTTCCATGTAATCCATTTAAAAACAAGAGTCAAGAACAAGTGCAATTTTCAGGCTTGAGAAGTACACTGTCGCCGCTCAAGAAGCCTCCGAACTGACGTCCGCACACACTGAACGACACTGAAAGCCGATGGAGTCACCTTGTCGCAGCCTGAGCAGCGGGCAATTTAAATAACACGACGCGGTGTCTATGAAAGGTACAAAGATCAGATCCCTCCACAGACTGACCAACACTTGCTGCACAGACACACATACAGCATGACGATATTCAGTTTTCGTGTAAGGATTCATCACAATCGGCCCCTTCTTGAAGAATTAGAGCCCCAGCGTGCTTCAAAGTGCTTGTCAGATGGTTTAAAACCTCGTCCCCCGACACCAGAATAGAGGGAGCCGCGTCCGATAATTCCCACGACTTTGTGAAAAACAATCAAACCTTCACACTCATTTCACACGCTGATTGGCGAAGGTGTGCAGAGACGAGGCAGTCGGCAGGATCTGAACCTCGTTCTCAAGCTCTCTGTTTTAATTCTTCACACAGCCGCTGTCAACGCCGTGAATGCCTCTGAGGACAGACTGTCAGGAAGTCTCCCCGTTATCCTCATTTCTGCAAACCGCTGCGTCTGTCCGACTGCAGGCTTTCTGAGTGAGGTCATCCCCTACGGGCACGAGCACTTCTGTCTTTAGATGTGATCAGACCACAGGATGTACACACCAGCTTCAGGCTCGGTTTAAGCTTTAAAGCTGGCTTGTTTTGAGCGTACTGACTTAACGTATACCTTAAAACGACACTCACATCCTCACAGCAAAACACTGAAAGAGCTGTCACTGTTGTGATCATCGGTCCTCTCAATGCTGTCAGTGAGGAGACTCACGAAGCTCGCAGTCCTCGTCATGTGCTAGAACGCATTTCAATAGACTGACTGAGTCAAATCAAGCAGGTGTCTTTAAAAACTGCCGTCCATCCTCAGCGCTCTCCTCTCCAAGGAAACAAAAATGGAGTCGATTTAGAAACAGGTTTCTTCACAGCCAGTAAGAACAGGAGAAATTATTACCACAACCAGTAACTTTGGGAATGTGAGCATAGCTCTAAGACATATTGGAAGATATCTAAACCAAGTATGTAAATACAACCGCAATTCCAAAAATGTTGGGACCCTGTCAAACAAAATAAAGCAGAGTGACAACTTGATAATCCATGTTGACATATATTCAACTGAAAACAGCACAAAGTCAGAATATCTAATGATTTCCCTCATCAGCTTCATAGATTTTTGTGAGTATGTGTTTACTTGGAATATGAGGCAGGAGCATGTTTCAGTAATGTGAGAAATACATGGGCACACATTACACACACACACACACACACACACACACACACACACACACACGCATAAGCGCCTAGCATACCTGTAGCCAGACAAGGGACGTCTACATTCCTGTCGAGCTCAGCGGAGATCTTCCTCTTAGGCTGAGCAGTCAGTGACGGCGGCTCTGCAGAGGAAAGCGTAAAACATGTCAATATGCAGCTCATTCCGTGTCAGTACACAGACAACGTGACGTCTCAAACGTAACAACGCTACAACGTCCCCGCTGTGTGCAACACGCCTGAAGTGCTCGTAAGTCCTCGAAAAGGCTCGAAACACTGATCAATCATTAAAGAGCTCTAAAAAAAAGAAGACTTGGGAGTTTGCCCTCTTCTCAAATTTATTCTTTAATAGAGAAGAAACTCAGGGTGAAAAAGTCAGAGAATAAAAATGGGTGCCCCTCATGGCCCTGAGTGTCTTTAGTGTCATTGAGGGGCAGGATTTCTGTCTGTCTGCTCTGTGAAACGACTTCCACACAGACGCAGAAAAACACATTCTCTGAGTTTCCCAAGGGAAACAATCCCCTTTTTAAACGACTCCATTTCCCTGCCAATAACCGCTCCCTCTAAACATCTTCACCAGCGTCGCTCTAAACGCTGACAGCAGCTCCCTGACAAAGCTCCCCTTCATTTGAAAGTTTGCGTATTACTGTAACGCTGCGTGTCATGAAAGAATTACCTCCTCCTGCACACGCTCCATTTCTTTCCAAAACATTTGTTAATATTTAGGCGGCGATATTGACACAGCGAGCCCGGAGAGGGGGAGAGGGAGACAGGCGGCTAATTCATTTTCAGTCTAGCATCTCTGGAAAAGTGGCAACCTGTTCACAGAAAAATGACTTTGAGGAAAATTAAATGTCCAGCGTATGAATATGTACAGACATAATTTGCAGCGAACGAGGAGAAAGCATTTTAATAGGAGTTTCACTTCTTGACGTTTTTCCAGGACCACATTTGTTTAATCAGAAAAAAGAGGAGTACGGTGTCACTTTAATGTTGTTGCACTTCTAAGAAATGAGGAGAAATCATTTCTCTCCATTCCCCCTTCTAACGTGCAAACTTGGTGGCAATAACAAAGAAGATAAACTGCAAAAGCTTGATCAAGCTGTGAGTGTGTGTGTGTGTGTGTGTGTGTGTGCATCGAGTCGACTCTGCTGCATTTATTTTACACTGACTTTGAAGTGCTTTAATACTTCGTGGTAACTTTTAAACCAACACGTCCTCTCTTTAATGTGCACGGGAGAGTTTAGAGTTGGGCGGTATCCAGGTTCTGATATGTGTTGTGCTGTTTTGTGGTCAAAAGTTAGGGTTGCTAATGTCTTCGTTTGAGATCAATCACGAAGGTCCTGGTTGTTCACATAAAGAGGAGGGGGTTTCTAGAGTGGAGGGAGCGCTCTTCATGCAATAACCTATCTCTGGGCTTACTTCCTTCTGGATCGTCATTGGTGTTCTATGGTGAATGTGGGCGGGTCGCGGAGCGATTGACCGGCGTAACCACGCAGTTAGTTTCAGCGCTCCGTCTCGTGAAGGAGCAGAGCGTAATGTGTTATTTTACAGTTTTATTTGCATTTCGTCCTTTTATGAGAGCTAAGAACAATAGCAAGCAGAAAAAAGGCTGAAAAAGCGTTTTCAACAGAGGAGTTTCTCTGTATATTGGACGAGATAACGGCTCTCTGCTCAGATGAGCGCCTGGACACACCTGTGTTAAAACACCTGTAAAACTGCTCAGGTTCATTTTTTTAGCATCACCTTTTCCTCAAGTAAAAATTCAACCAGATACACTGAACGGAGTGGACTTCATTTTTGTTATGACGATGCTACAGTTACGTTAGCCCCCCATAGACCTCTATGCGCAGCTTTTTTTTAATGACGGTAATGAAACTGATACCGCTGCTTTGCCTTATTACCGGATTACCGCCCGACCCTCGGAGAATTCGCTACGATTTTAGACAAGCAAGCGTGAGAGGTGTGCAGAGAGGGGAGAAAAGGAAAACGAGAGCTGAATAACAGCCATGTGGCGTTACACCGATAACACAGGTGCATTAATCGCCTTCAGTCGGGTGAGTGCGAGGACCTCGACGCACAACAGAACACATTTCGGAGTGTTTGGGTGGTTGGGTTTAGAGTTTTGAGCTTCTGTGGATTCCCTGCTGTCTGCCTGCAAAACAAAGATGGAGAACAACAACAGATATACTGTTGTCGGCAGCGGCAGCCCTCTGCACGGTATACAACATGGGCACGCCGTGTCATACATATTCCGATTAGTGGATCCAGGCAGAGAAGAAATGAAATTGAATAATGAATACTTTTGAGGCTGTCTCCTAGTTTCACACAGACACATGCACTATTCTGTTTAGGAATCCCTTTCATTGCATCAAGGTCTGTTGAGCCCATAGCAGAAAAAGAGGATCAGTATCAATGTATTCATCAGCCTCTGCTCCTCTGATACATGTGAATGCATGCAGGCTTTGTCCCTGCCTGGCAGGCCTTAACAGTCCTGTTGCCTAATGAAGGGAGATAACGCAGAGAGGGAGATACAGGGAGAAGAAAGACCGACAGAGAGCGGCAGGCAGAGGGTACAAAAGTCGGTGGTAGATAGGGTGGAGGGGCGGCACGGAAAGGGAACGACTGCGCTATAAATATTCAAGCAAGTCCTTTCTGACTAGTGAGTATTCTGTAGGCGTGGGTAGTTTGCTCTCTCGTGTTAGGTGCTCCCTCGCTGCGACACAGATCAAAAAAGACGCTTGTCGAAGTGGGGGGAGAAAAGTTTGGCTTCATCAATCACGCGCTCGCCGCCTGAGTGTACGCTGTTTTCTATTTACGCACACATATCGAGGACACGGGCGGATCGTGACGAGAGCGCCGCTGCTGGAGTGCTTTCAGTGTTCTCTCATTGATTGGAGACTCCAGGGAACAAAACTAATTCAGCTGCCGGGCAAACAGGCGTGTGCGTCTGTGGTGCCATTTTGTTGTACTGCGTGTGTGTGCACGCATGTCAGTGTGTGGGTGAATTTGTGTGTACGTAACAGCTGTTTGTGACTACCACGGACAGTTTATTGGTGAGCGTGGACAACCGATTCAGCTGGAGGGGTGCTGCGGTTGACAGTCGCTGCCCGGGGTGTTCGCAGCCGTGCTCCCAGAAGGAAAGCAGGAATAAATGAAGGAATAAGCAGAATGAAACGGCGCCCGGAGCAAGAAATGTACGAGGAGAGGCGACAGCGACGCTCAAACTAAAACCAACGGCACATGTTGAAGGCATTAAGCTTGATGGGTCAGGCCAACCCGGGATGATCGTGGATAATCATGTTAGGCGCTGTGTGTGTGTGTGTGTGTGTGTGTGTGTGTGTGTGTGTGTGTGTGTGTGTGTGTGAGAGTGACTGCATTTCTTTCTTACCCACTACACTGAGGTGTGCCCTTGCCTCCACATGTTTGGCAGTGCTGTTGCTAAGCGATGCTTCACAAACATATAAGCCCGTGTCAGTGGAGGCAGGGGCAGGAATAATGAGCTGACGCCCACCGGTCAGCCGACGCCCATCACGCTTCCACGACACCACGAGAGTGTCGATTGGTCTGAGAGAAGAGAAGAGAAGAGAAGAGAAGAGAAGAGAAGAGAAGAGAAGAGAAGAGAAGAGAAGAGAAGAGAAGAGAAGAGAAGAATGGATGAACAGCAGTAGGGTGGATTGGAGAAAAGGGAAAAGAGTGACAGAAGGCAATTACAACATGTTAAATCCATCAGTTTCTGTGTCAATGAGGCAGGAAATGAATGATGACAGTCTGTATATCAGAGCAGTCGCCTCCACTCAGCATGAAGGAGCTTCTGTCAGTTAGCCTGGATGGTGGAGAAAGCCAACGGGTTTTCATGTAAAGTGACATTTTGCTTCAGTTAAACTGCGTTAAAACACCATTTCTGCATGTGTAAATAGTGTGTGTGTGTGTGTGTGTGTGTGTGTGTGTGTGTGTGTGTAAGACAACATTACTGCAGCATTACATCCATGAAAGTTCGGCTCATTTTTTGGTGCATTTTCAATTCTTACAAGCAATCTGTAAAAATTCACGACTCTTTTAGTCGCAGCAGTTAATCCTGTAATCAGCAGCAGGAACTGCCCTCTACATGTGAACCCTCATCGATAAAATAACATAACAAACAAATTAAAACAATACTTAGGCTGCAAGTAAACCACGCAAAAATGATTTAGGTGTTGATTAGTGACAGATTTGTAAAAACAGCGCATTAGAGTCATTAAACAAACAGGAATCAGATGATGAATAAAGCTTAAAAATCATTGTTTCTGATTTATTATTATTGCATTCTTATTATTTCTAAGACGTTCTCTGGTTTTTATCCCAACACCAATCACTTTGTTGATGACGTTAAATGGCGCTAAACATCGTCTTGTTAAGCGATGAAGACAAGCCGGTAATTAAGCATCGCAACTCATATGTACTGTAAAAGCAGGACAAATGGCACGTTTGGACAATTCTCGAGTCTTTTCTGTCCTAAAATGTGCTGCTTTGGATGTAAATCAGGTCAGTTTGGTGAAAATGTTTGAAGACACTAAAAACCATTATGTGCAATTTGTCACATCGTACTGAAGTTGTTAAAGTGGGTAACTGGGCAACGACTCAACATGCAGGCCAACTGCAAACAGCATCATGTCAGATGTAAAACGTATTTAGCCTTTTCTTAGCATACAGCTGAGAGTAAGCTGTTTTCTCTCTCAACCTGAGGACCAGACAAAGCTGGATGGAAAAACACACTGAGTGCTGTTTGGTACTTCCACAACAAAAGAGCAGATTTTACAGCCTTCAGTACGTTTCTCACTGGAACTGCTTGTTTTCAATCAAACTCCTAATTACCTCAGCACTCTACCAGGACTGTATTAGAGCAGATAACTGATTAATGGATAATGAATGTGGATAGCAGATGCATTTACACTTCAGAGCTGCACTTGATCATACTCGTCTTTCTTCAAACTTCAATGGAATAGTTTCTTTCTTTCAATCGTTCCCTGAGTGCAGAATTATCTCTGGATTTAAAATCATTCAGTGGGTGCTTCTCTGATGTAAGAGATAGTCCTTGTGGAGTGATTCTTTCTGGCAAAGAAATGCAGGAGACTGAGCAGCTGTAGCGCTTTAGAGCAGGTTGTGAAGACCACAGTACTTTTTGTTCAATAGAAAAAAAATGCCATGTTCCCATCTTCTATTATGTGTAATGCAGTTTGTCCATTTGTTTTTTTACACTGTACCTTGAGCATTGCTCCGTGGTCAAGTGCTGGTTAAGTGCTACTGAGACACATTTAATAAGGCTCCCACAGAGCAGACCAGTCCGGTCCATGAATTAATGACACAATCTGACAAAAACCCTGTACAAATAATAATAACTCAATACACGATGAGCAAGCAGAGGCCAGAATATCACCTGCTGGCTCCTGAAGATTCAGGGTAGCAGAGCTTTTGTGTGGTCAGAGCAGCCTTAACCTCACTTTTCAATCAGCGTTGGACTCAGAGAGGAAAGTGAGTCTGAGAGCATTACAAAATGTTCCATACTCTTACTGTTGTGCTTGAGTTTATGCTAGAATATAGTCTCAAAATGTCCACTGGAAGAAAAGCCAGTTTTCCAGCAGGGCAGTTGGCTGAGCTGTAGTGCTCTCCCAGAAGGAGCTTTCTCCATCCTCTGGTGTCAGAAACAGTGACTTCAGTGTGTGCTGCACGAGTATATTTAGATGCACTGTTCTCATGCCGCCTGTGACTAATCCATAGAAATAAGGTTGAAAATTGGGGCTAAGTGCTCCTTCACTCTTAACAGAAGAGTCTATGCGAAACAGTTGCTCAGAGGAAATAAAAGGACACACAGCAGGCTACGTTCAAAGCAAACACTGCGCTCAGTCGCTTTTTTGCTTCAGCTGAGATTTTGGAAACTCTTGAAGCGAAGTAGAATTTGTCGTTGCTTTGAAAAACATCGTTAAGTCAGACTGGAGTGTGTGTGTGTGTGTGTGTGTGGGGGGGGGGGACCTCGGGAGTGAGGACATTTTTGGAAAGTGAGGACGTTTTGGCAGGTCCTCACTGTCAGACAGACACTGCTGAAGGTTAGCGCTTCGTTGAAACGGTCAGGTTAGAATTAGGTTAGAGCACAGACAATGCATTATGTCAATGAGTGTCCTCACAGGGATAGAAGTCCAAGCAGATCTGCGTGTGTGAGTGCATATAATACTTGGCATGGGCCAGTGTGTGATCTGTGGGTGTGTTTAGCTTCTGTGCTGATGTCAGATGGGGCTTTGATCCAACTTCTGTTTAATTTAACTTGGTACTGATGTGTGTGTGTCCCTGCGCGCGCGTGTGTGTGTGTGTGTGTGTGTGTGTGTGTGAGGACATGCATTACTCATGTTGTGGGGACATCAGTCACAGTCACATCGTGTGGATTCGCTGGTCCCCCCGTGTTTGAGGGTCGAGATTTGGGTTGAGGTTCAGGTAAAGCTTAGGTTTAGGCAAGCTGTGGTTATAGTTAGGGCTTCAGGAAATAAATTGTGTGTGTGTGTGTGTGTGTGTGTGTGTGTGTGTGTGTGTGTGTGTGTGTGCGTGTCTAATATGAGGGAGAGAGACTTGCTGAGCTGCGACTTTATGTGGTGTCCTCTAATTGCCCTGCAAGAAAACAATGCTGTATAGAAAGAAATGAATTGTTCGCACGTGTGTGTGTGTGTGTGTGTGTGTGTGTGTGTGTGTGTGTGTGTGTGTGTGTGTGTGTGTGAATGCACATAAAAGAAATTTACCTGGCATTAGCAATGCACTCCAGTATAGCCTCGCTGCCAGCCACCACTGTTGTGTCTTTGGGTCCAATCACAATCACCGGAGCCACAATTTCTAATTCAGGATCTGTGAAAAGGAGAGAAAACATGAGTCAGTTTGGACCATAAATCACACACTGCAGCATAATCTCAAACACAGACCACAACAGCCTCCCTCTCGCACTAACACACACTTTTACAAATGCACAATCACGCTCTCTTGTACTCCCCACGATGCTTTTCACTGTGCACATTTAGCCGTATTTTAACTCAAATCTCTTCAGAGATTAATTTCATCATCCACCTGAATTTGCAGCTCAGTGTTTCCCAACCTTTTTGAGCCACGGCACATATTTTACATTCGAGAAATCACAACACACACCACCAAACAATAATGTCTCAAAAAGTATATTTAGTGAAATATAATGAAAATCTGGCCTAAATTTACTCAATTGAGTTACTCAGTGTGAAAGCTGGGCCTGTTTAGTTGAACACAAAGCTGATATTCTTGCAGGAATTGAAGAAAGATAATAATTTGCAATAATTTGCCGGACCTGCATAGAAACAAATAAAAACAAATTATCAAAAACTCAATATTACCCTGAATGTAGTTGTAATCAGTGGCAGCCCTGTGCTTGTTTCTCTTCAACGAGAAGGCTTTGTTGTCACCACATGTTACGCAGAGCGGGCTCGGTGCGTGAGAATCACCTGAAGCGATAAACCCATATTTTAAGTAGGACTGCTGATGCTGTCTCTTAAATGCAGCTTTCTTTTTCTTGTATGCTCTTCTTCTTCTGTCTCATCATTTGGCCTTTTCCCCTTCGTTTTTCACTTATCTTTGCTTGTGGACTTACTTTTTTACTACCGCATCACGTAACCGAGACGAGCGGTTTGACATGTGTACAGAGGCACGAGTGGACGCACCTGATTTTCAAAATAAAACTTCTTTCAGACTCTGATGACCAATAAAATATTTTTTGTTCAGTCTCTCTGTGCGGCCCGGCACCAAATGGCCCACAGACTGGTATTGGTCCGTGTCCCGGTGTTTGGGGACCGCTGCTCTAACCCTTAGAGCACCAATCAGGTGAAACTGGATAATCTTTCACAGCACACCTGATGATTTCTCATGGCACACTTATGTGGTTAGGAAACACTGATCGAGCTGATGGACGATCAGAAACATTTCTGAAATGTTAGCAATGCTGGTCGGTTGTCTTGCAGTTTGAGCAGTTCCAGGATCCAATTTCCAAAACAGGCGCCGTCAAAAGGTCCATAAATAAGTGTGATGAAAACATCATTTACATATCACTGGAGAAGCATTTCACATGGTTACATGTAGACTTGACTGAGTCTGTGCTGTTATATGGCTGAAACTGACCTCGGCTGCGAAACAGATCGTCTGCATCTTCTCCTTCAGACCGCATTCTTCATCTTATATAAAACTTTATTTGTCAACAAAAAAACCTACTGAATCCGTGTTCAGCGTGAGGACCACGTGACCGGTCGATCGCACCACACAGTGTGAGAAGGGAAGCTACACACTGCGGCCGTGCAGACAGTCATTAAATCGTACCCAGCATGCAAGATCAGTAACATCTGCAGTGTCTCACCAGCAGAGCACACACACACATATGCTCAAAGAAAACATACATTGGAGAGATTGATAGCATACTGAATGAAAGGAGAATGGAAGAAGTGGAGGAGACTTATACAATATGAGATTAATGATGGAGGATAATAGTGAGAGACTGACAGTGCATCAGAGAGGATGATGGGATATGTGATGGAGGACAGATGTGTGTGTCTGACTGAAACCAAAGAGAGTTCGAGTGAAACAATAATTCTTTATGTTACTCCTAAACTGCTATCGTCTCTTATCCCAGGCATATTTTCAGTCTGACACACACACACACACGCACACACACACGCACACACACACAGAATAATTCTCTCTTACAAACAATATGACTCTCTGTCAAGCACACTGCTGTTCTGTCTGAAGCACAATAATGATGTATTGGAGAGCGTACGACGGTGTGTGTGAGTTAAAGTGATAGTGTTTAGAAGTGAGTACAGTGATGTGAGTTTGTGAAGAATGATTTATGGCCTCAGAGGTGTGTAGGAGAGTATGGCGGTGTGTGTGTGTGTGTGTGTGTGTGTGTGTGTGTGTGTGTGTGTGTGTGCGAGATCACGGTTGTGTGTGTGAGTGTGATTTATGGCGGGAATGGATACTTATAAGAAGAGGACGCACGGGGGTCGTTATCAGCTTGAAGCGTCTAACATCTCAGCAAAATAGTACCAAAAGAGCAGAAAAAATATTTAGCGCGTGAAGCCGACGTGCAGCACGACCGTTACGTGTGTTCTTGTGTACGAACACCGCTTTTCCCACGAATGCACCATATAACTGATGAATATGTAGATTTTCAATAAGGGAGGAGCAGGGAGTACAAATTAACAGCCTGGGTCTGATAAGGGCTGGTGAGGGGTGTGAGGAAGGGGGGGGTGTGGAGGGAAGGCAAGGGGAAGCAAGGAGCAGCTTTGATCTCCCCTTTTGAAGGGAGGAAGGAGGAAAAGGTGGTAATTAACTCCATGCTCTTGATTCCTCCTTCTCATTCTCTCTCTCTCTCTCTTTTCAGAGAGAAAGAGCTGAAGAGCTGGAAAGTCATATCCCACTGTCACAAGGAATAAGATATGCGGGTGCAGGAAGACAGGCAAATGATAGCACACACGCACACACACCTACACACACACACACACACACACACACACACACACACACACTCTACTGTCTTGACACCAACACTCACTGACGCTCCAACTCATGGCAGAGGTTGAGTCATTAATGAGGAGAGATAAGTGAAGTGACATAAGAGAGAGAGTGGAGGTCTCTATTACTCTCTCCCAATTTCTCTATAACACACACACACACACACACACACACACACACACACACACACACACACACATGCTGCATATACACACAGAACCGTTTCGTCTTTAATTTCATTGTGCAGTGAGCAACACCTTGTATAATGCACTCCAATTTGAAAGGCTTGCTGTCGAAGAGATAAAGGTGGGCAGGAGTGGGTGGGAGACAGAGAGGGACAGAGGGTGGAGAGGCAGTCGTGGATGGAGAGAGAGTAAGTGGAGAGTGTCCATTAGCTGTCCACTGTGGGTAGCACAGGTCAGGAAGGGACTAGTAGCCATCAGTGGAGCCTTAATGGCAACAGCGACCGCTGATAATGAGCAGAGGGGGGATGTGAACCCTACTTGTTAACTTGGGCCGTGTGTCTGAGGGAAGCAGACAGAGAAATGAGGGCAGCGGGAACACCTGTGTGACGAGGGAGAACACGGAGGAAAAGGCTCGGAGGAGAGAGATTATACAGAGCATCTATGTAGATGAGAAAAGTGAAGCGGGGCTGTGCAGATGGTCGTCTCCGTCCTGGACCGACAGACACGACGGTAGAAGTGGAAGGGAAAGCAAAATGCCATATGGTCGTGTGATCTGCGCTCTTCTTTTCCCTCTGCTGGCGTGTCTGACGTCCTCTTCCTCTGGGGAAATCCTTATCACTTCATCTCATCTGTATCGTTCCTCGTCGCACATCCCTATCATCCTCTTATCTCCTCCTTTTTGTTGGTTAAACAGGGATTATCAAATTAATCTTCCTCGACTTAAACAAAGAGAAATATTCAAACTGGCAGACAGTGTTATTACGATGTGTGTGTGTGTGTGTGTGTGTGTGTGTGTGAGCTGTGGCAGCTAAAAGGCTCCCTGTAAAGATTCTACAAAGAGAGTCCAGAAGTTTAATCTAACTCTATTGGATTCCTCATTTAGCAAATGAGAAACACCATGTGGCAGAGAGATGGAGAGTGGGAGTGATGGAGGGAAGGAGGGCAGAGCTGTGGTATAATGAAGCAATATCAGAACAACAACTCGGGGCAGAAAAGCTTCATTAAAGAAGGAGGGATGATGAAAAGAAGAACTGTTTAAGCAGGTGAGAAAATAAATAGATACGGAAAAAAAAGGCATCGTTTGAGTGCGTGCACGTGGATGTGGGTGTGATTTAGCAGCAGGCAGGCGGTGACGCACTGCAACGTTGCAGCGCTCTCGTCAGCGCAATCATTGCTGATTGACAGTTAAGTGCTACTGAGGTGACACAGCTGTGTGAGGGTGTGTGTGTGTGTGTGTGTGTGTGTGTGTGTGGTATTCAGAGGGAAGCGGAAAAATCCCAAATTAAATCAAGGATAGGAATGATAGAAAACAGGGCAAAGTAAAAGGATTGATGCGGCTTTAGGGCAGGAAAGAGATAGAGATGGATAAATAGAGGGCGAGAGACATAGATGGAGAGCCAGAGAGAGAGAGCGAGGGAGAGATGAAAGGCTATTCCATCCACAGATTAGAGCGTAATCCCTCCTCCAATGGATTCTCTCAGATTACAGCTTGTTCTCCTATTAAATCTGCCAGTCACTTCAACCTTCCTATTGTGTCAGTGAGTCAGCCCGTGTGTGTGTGTGTGTGTGTGTGTGTGTGTGTGTGTGTGTGTGTGTGTGTGTGAGTGTGTGTGTGTGTGTGTGTGTGTGTGTGAGTGATCTATCCATGACTGGAGATCTGTTCGTTTTAAGCCTTTCAGACAAATCTCTGCAGAGACCTCGAGAGCAGAGGGATTGGGTAAGGGCTGAAAACACACACATCTATCTGCATGCACACACGCACAAACACGCACACAAAAGCACACACAGGAGGAGGCTGGTGTTAGCTGACTGTGTATTAATAGAGCTGTCAGATAGGTGTCTGCAGGGTTCACAGCTAACTAACGCATATCACACTGAGACTGCATTCACAACAGAGAGAGAGGGAAGAGAGAGGGTGAATTCAGAGACAGAGCACAAAAAACGGATGGAGATGAGGAGGAGGGCCGCGGAAGATGAGAGGTTAAAGGAAATGAGTAGCGTTTATGAATATTTTAGGAGGTTTTTTTGGAGGGTATACAAAAGCAAATGGAGAGGAGAAGGTGATCATTGGCTGATCTCTCCGGAGACTCGTGCATGTGTGTGAGAGCGGGGTGAGTGTTTGTGCGTGTCACTGCGCTCATTAATGCTGCATGCTGACAGCTAAGTGTCATCGTCTGACTACGCTTGCCTTAGAATGCCAATATAACACCACAAGGCAAGACGTGCCACACACACACGCACACACACACTTAAAGCCACGCCACACAAGAGTCGAGGATCCAAGCCCCAAGGGGAGACAGACAAAGACAATGGGAAGCAGTAAGGACTGAGAAAGATGCCCGATTTTAAATATTCATCTCTTCCTTCAGCTGCCAACCCCTCTATCTATCTCTGTCATCACAGCGAGCGAGCGATGGAAGGAGGAGATGGAGAGTCAGGAAAGAAAGAGAGGAAGAGGAAGAAACAAGAAGCACGCAGCAGTAATGGAGAGGCAGAGCAGGAGTTAAGCTCTCGGGAGTGCTCAATGATTATTTGATTAATTTTGAGTATTCTATTAGTTGCGGTTTTTTGGCTGCTTGACAAAACCCACAATGACATAATGAGGTAACATTTCATCATCACTGTGCTGGAATAAGGGCGTGTGCGATGGCTTCAAGCCTGCAAACTTTTCTTGGCACAGAGAGAAAAACAGATAAAATACATTTTCCCCCATTAATTCTGAAAATCATCAACCCGTGACAGCGACACGTGACGTTTACGCGCAGTTAGTAAAGAAAATATTTCAATATTGCACAGCAGTAATTAGTGCAGCATGTACTCATAAAGGAGCTTTATGGCACGCGCACACACACACACACACTCACACACTCACACACTCCATGCTCTCTGTGACTCAGCAGATACCAAATGCCGCTCCTGTGTCATTTGGACTCAGGTGACGCTGTGGGAAGACGCGTCAGCGTGTCTGATGTGGCAGACAAAATGGCCAAATGAAGGGAAGCCTGCGAGTTAGTTCAGGCAGTCGGCTTGTGTTTGCTGCCGCGCTGACGAGACACACTCTTCTCACCGCAATATCCTACACACCCTTTTCATTACAGCAGTGAACCAACGCCGCCGGCGTTCTGCTCGCTCTTTTGCTGCTCACCTGAAAGCTGTGCTGGCACCGGAGCTGCTGCAGCAGCTGTTCATATAACATCTCCCACCTCCACCCCAGCATCCACCTGTAGGCTCTAAGTTCACGCTCTGTTGGTAAGTTACTGTTGTTGCTCCTCGCTTCCTGCTGAGCTTTGTGCTCCCTTGTGGGGAGTGACGAGGTTAGAGCCAAGACTCAAAACATCAGCCTGACTTCATAATCCATTCCAAACTGGATTAGACGACGCAGAGCCTCAGGTTTTGTCTGGTGCAGTCCTGGTCCAGTGTATAATTTACAGAGGAATCAGAATAATTCAAACTGGGACTAAAAGGGCATCACAGGCTCTTCCAGCTCTTGCCATACTGATGATGGCAGATAGCTAAAGACAGCTGAATCACAGCCAAAGCAACGCTCTGCATACTGAACCAAATGTTGTGTTTACTGTGGACCATCAGATTATTTTACGTTACTCCTCAATATATACAGGCCTACAGCAGGCTGACCTCGAGGGCAGGGGTGCTGAACTGTAGGTGAGGCAGAAACAGTGAAACGGCACTGGTGGAACGTCTTTTCCAGCACGTGTCCACCACCGCTGCCAATGTGACCTTCAGCAAAGCATTTAGCTGCGCAGCCCTTAGCTCCAACTCTGCGGTAGGAGCAAAGGTCACAGCAATATTTGCCTCAGTTTAGACAGAGAGCGAGAGAGAAGGAGCCAGAGAGAAAAGCAGGGAAGATAATGTAAATGTAAATGCATTCTTTACCTGTTGACCCACGGTTCTTCTTGCCAACTGTCCATCAGCCAAAGAGAATGAAATGAGAAGAAGAGGGACAAAAGGGGAGATAGGGAGTCGGGGAGAGGGGAGAACAGGAGAGATATAATTTAGATTTCAAGCGTTTCCTCTGGGTGCAGCAGAAAGACACATTTAGCAAAAACACATTAAGAGAGCAAAAGAAAATACAGGCTTTC
Source organism: Chaetodon trifascialis (assembly GCF_039877785.1). Taxonomy (NCBI): domain Eukaryota; kingdom Metazoa; phylum Chordata; class Actinopteri; order Chaetodontiformes; family Chaetodontidae; genus Chaetodon; species Chaetodon trifascialis. The sequence goes on from NC_092057.1 coordinate 2,845,910, forward strand.
ACAAATCAGCAGCTCTAAGGCATCTCAGAGTTGAGGAGGCATGCAGGAAAAGGAGAATCGTTCCCTCAGAAGGAGGAAAAAACAAGTAGAGACAGAGAAATGGATGAGAGGGAGGAAGAGACAGAGAGGAGAGAATGGCATGTTATCATGGAGTCCAGAGGAAGACGAGCTGTTTGCAACACATCCATCAAATGCCAGCCACCAAATTTCGTCTCTCTCATTCACTCTTTTCTCCCCCCTCTGCCTTTCTGCCTGTATTTGTCATAAGTCTGGAGGTAGCACGACTGTAGGCTGCGAGGAAATGATGGCATTGACATTCTACGAGCAGAAAATCTACACTCACCATTCATCTATCAATACAATACCCCTTCATGCTCCTATTCAGCCCCTCAGTCACTCGCTCAGCACCTCAATCCTGCGTGTGTGTGCACGTTTGTTTTGATCAGAGAGCGTGTGTGTGTGTGTGTGTGTGTGTGTGTGTGTGTGTGTGTGTGTGTGGTGAAAACGTGCGTCAGGACCTTAATTTAGATTCTGACGTATCACATCAGCATCAGCACAAAGTTCATTCGGCCTGTGTGGTGAGCACACGCACGATGCATGAGAGCAAGTGATGAAGAGCGAGGAAAAACAAAGGCTAGCAGCTAGGCAGGCTAAAAAAAGGTGAGAGAAAGCCTTCAGAAACAAACAGTTTTCATCACTTCGGCTGAAAATAAAGATTAAATGTGCAGTGAAGGGCTCTTACTGAACCTCAGTGCTTCTGAAATGCGTTCACAGAGTCCTGGAAGCTGATCAGTGCTCAACGTAGGCACTGAATGTCAGGCCAGATTCAGTCTTTTTCACTTCATTTTCCATCATTTAAGACTTTATTTCATTCAGACAATGTTCTTCTGTAAGAATCAGACTAACATGGTGCACGGCTGCCTGCCTGAACACAAACAGCTGACGCACTATTGATAAAAAGTGTTGACACCTGTCAGTGTACAACCTCCGACTCATGAGAGCCGGACTCGACTGGAAAGTCTGAAAAGACTGAGTGATTGTGAAAAATGATTTGGGGGCAGTGGAGGACAAAATGCACAGATTTGCTGAGCAGCTCCTCATTTCTAGCCCGTCTTGTGGCCCCCAGCCCACTGGGGTTAAGGCGTGGGTTAGGTTATGGTGAGGTGCAGCAGAGGTAACTGGGTGGGGTCAGGGTGAGCGTCTCAGAAGAGGAGAGGCTGGGGTTATGCTTTGCTTCACATTCAGTTATGGGAAACACACATGAAAAAGGACACAGCAGCGGCGCTGACCATTGCTCCTCCTGGTTAAAATGACAAACAGCAGCAGGTCAGAACAGCTGCTGCCAATTAAAGTCAATTCTGTGAGTAACTCGACGAGAGGACAAAAGAAAACAGCGCTGTCGTCGGGTTTGTCTGCTGTCTGTGAGCCGCTGTCTGCTTTACAAATGTACAAGGCTGCACCTGTTACGTGTCAGATACATCTTTCATCAACATGTAGAGAAATCCAAGTATTGGACTGGATGTGGAACAGGCAGATATTCAAAACTAAAGGACTTGGATCAGGATGGGGGCCAAAAAAACTTTCAGAGAAATCTCTGATATATGCATATTTGTAGTGAATTTGAATAAAAAACAAAAACAAGGGAGAAAGCACTAAGTGGCCTGAGTGATGCTGATGCACAGGCAGTAATACTGCTCAAGACACGCTGCTGCATTCAGGTGCAGAAATTCAACAACCATCAGCACATATCGACCAAACACTTATATTACTCTACGTTTTTTTAAGGTATCTAAAAAAAAAGTCTCATTTTAATATTGGGAGCAAACCTCAGGGGTCTCATTGGTAACACTGTCAAAAAACAATGGCTGATGCCTCGTAAACACACCGAAACACGACCATTTAACTAGAGCAGTCAGTGCTGTGAAGCAGCAGTATTGGGAAGTCTATTATTTTGGAGAATCTAAAAGGGGGTCAGCACACACACACACACAGAAATGCCCACCGACACACATGAAGAAAGGCGCAGGCTTTGGTCTGGGGGGCATACAACTCTGCATGCGTATTCAAATGAAGTGTCATACTGAGTCATCCTCACTTTCAAACAGGAACAGAGAAACAATGGGGACACGAGGGAACAACAGAGAGCACGAGCTACAGAGTGTGTGTGTGTGTGTGTGTGTGTGTGTGTGTGTGTGTGTGTGTGTGTGTGCGTGCACGCTCGTAACACAACAAAGCAGCTGACATTCACAGAGCTGAATCCTCTGAACATATTTTCCAGTAACTTTGGCTTCGTCACTCTTATGCGAGCCTTCTGAAATACCTCGGATCATCTGCTGTTAATCGACGTGTGTGCTGGAGAAACGAGTGTTTCCCTCACGTTCAAACGGACGTTTAAGCTTAAAGCGGTCCAAAACGCTAATAATAACTTCAACTGGTGCCCTTCTGCTTCTCACACTGAAGGTGACCTTTGACCTTTCGGATATAAAATGCCATCGTCGTCATCATCTTTCATCCTATGAGAGATCTGTGTGAAATTTTGTCGTCATGAATTCTTGAGTTACGGGCATAAATGTTTCGTGTGGTCAGTAACCTTTGACCTCAATAAGTTCATCCATCCAGTCAAATCTGAAAGAAACTCTCCCTCAAGGCGTCCCCAGGACGGACGGACCTACGGACAGCCCAAAAACACAGAGCTCCCGGCGCGCTGTCGGCGGCGTGGAGGCGTGAAAACGGGCCACCGCTCAGCATTTTGATTGATGCTAATGTGACGTGTTTAAAATACAGTTTGAGGTGATGTGAAAATGTTGGTGCGTGCCTAAGTGTGTCTCAGCCCTGAGTATGATCTGTATTCATGAATTCACTATTGTGTATTCAGCTGCCTGAAGGACCTACAAACAAGCAGGTCACCATGTCCTCTGTGTGTGCTTGCCTCGGTGTGTGTGTGTGTGTGTGTGTGTGTGTGCGCGTGCGCACTGCTGGATGAATCCATGAGGGATTAAGTACAGTATTTGCGTGTTGTGTCCAATCCTGTGAGCTGCACCTGTCCTTTTGTGTGTGTGAAGGCTCTCGCTGTGTTACCTGCTGACCTGGGCAGGTGCTGACCTTTCAGTCCCCAGATGTGGGTCACCTATTTGCCGCAGCACCCCCAAACCCTACATGATTCAGCCCTCCTCCCCGCTCGCGACGTGCAAACAGCCCCGCCGGGCTATTTTTCCTTCCCTCCATCTACATACAACCTGACACCCCCTCGCCCTTAGTGACAGTCTATTCTCCTGCTCCGCCTCGCTGCGCTCTCCCATCCACCCACATCTGCATCCGCTGCCACATTTCCCCGAGCCAGAGGACACTTTTTTAGCAACGCGTTCGGGTCTTTTCTTTCTCTTCCTCGGCTAAAGCCTGAGTTCAACCTCAAAACCCTTACCATTCCAATTTACCCTGTCAATCTCACTCTCCCTTCACTCTCTTCCTGTCTGTAACACACACGCGCGCACACACACAAGCCGACACACACCTATTTGAAATTCATATCAATAGCTATAGAAATGTAACACTCCAATTTCCAATCCTGACACATTCACAGAGAGAAACACAGGGACCCATGGACCCTTATCTACACACACACACACACACACACACACACACACACACACACACACACACACACACAGTTGCGTCCAGTAAAATAATAAGCTGGCTGGAGTGTTGACCTCACACCTCGGGGCACTTCCTGACGGGCCCAGGTGGTAAAATTTGGTAGTCGGGAAGCTTCCTCTCGTTATACCCAGTAGTCTGTCTCTTTTGTAAATCTGACCAGAGTTGAGGGGCGCTATCATTTACACACAGCATATAAAGAGCCGTATACATATTAAATGTCGCTTTTCACACTTTCCTTCCCTCTGTGAGCCCAATCCCGTCTTTTGCTCAGATTCTGCTTCCCTGCAGAAATGTGGACTCTGGGAAGGTTACATCCTCCTGCTGCCTGTCTGTCTGTCTGTACCAAACACTAGCACCAGTTGACCTTTCCAATTTACCATGTCAATCACTCCCACACTTACACACACACACACACACAGCCAGCATGCACAGCCCAGTCTGCCATACACACATAGGTAGAAGTTGGTGTCAATCATCCTCGTATGGAATCCCAAATGTCACCTGGTTTAGACGTTCTCTTTGCTCACCGTCTGAGAGACAAAAAGCTAGCATGTCTCTCCCTCCTCTTCCTTTTTCTTCAGCACTTACAGAATTTGTCCTCTCCTCTCGTCTCATCCCATCTCTTCACACTTTAATATTTTATTTGCGCTCAAACAGATACCTACACACTTGAGATAAAAACCCACAAATCTGTTGTTAAACACCTCCTCTTGTCACCTGAAGAGTGGAACAAGGAGCACGGAAACGAGACGACAAATAAAAAAAATGTGGCATTGAAATTGATAAACATCCGGGCTTAAAGGGAGACAACAGAAGCACAAAGGAAATGCAAAAGAATCAAATAAATAACATGAGAGTGCCATGTAATGAAAATGAGAAATAGATGTAGATGTTCAGCTCAAACTGTGAGCCTAATGATGGCATGAAAAGAGTGAAGTCATTTCCAATTCAAAAGAGGAGTGCTGCTTCCGCAAGTTTGCGCCTCTCATAAGACACAGAGGGAAAAAATAAGAAGCCTCTGATCTCGCAGGAGGAACATTACAAGGCAAGAGCGGAGAAGTGAGGGATGAAAGACACGAGGAAGACGGGGGAAGGAAGCCAAAAGGTGGGGCTTTAAAAGGCTCGCCACCACAGGGTGAAGCACCAGAGGGTGAACGGACACGAGAGACAAAGAAGAGGAAGTGCATCGTTACTAAATCAGGTTGTCTGCCCCTTTTTTCTCTTCTTTACCCAGAATGCTGCAGGGTAATCCCTTATCTCACACTCCTTAATGCCACCCCTCCTTTATTTCTCCACACCTCAACTATCACTCCACAAACTGAGGCTCTCAGAGACCCTCAGCATAAGCAAATGAAGCTCATTTATAGGAGGACACTGAGTTTTGAGAGTCTCCGTTAGGTGCGCCCTGTGCAGCTGTAGTCACAGTCCATTCATTGACTGCACGCCGGCGTGTGAAGGGACGAGGCCTGGAGGAACGTGACAGATCAGCGGAGGGCGACATGTCCTGGCATTTCCTCGGGCACTTCCTTGAAGGCTGAGACACTCGCACACAAACTCACAGTCTTTGGAGCAGAGTGAAAATGTGAATACTGTACTCAGATTTATTGATCCCCTTTGGCAAACTGTCACAGTCTCCAGGGCTGTACGTTAGCATATTTTTAGCATCAATTCATTTATCTGCTATTTCTCACTTAAGGCCCCGTTACACTGTAATTTGAGTTGTCCCAGACCAAAAGTGACATACATTATCAAAATACATGCTCTGGTGACCAAAAATGTCAGAAATTCAAGGCAGAACTCCAAAAAGAAGCAGATGATCAGAAAAGCATCTTGAAATGATGCAGAATACTGTGAGGAGCTAGCCGAGTGCGACTGGTGGAAATATATTTACCTCACAAAATTCACATTTCATGTTGGCCACGATCTGATTCCCATTCGCCGAGGCCAAAGCAACATCTTCAAAACATGAGAGCGCGCTTCTCTGCGATCAACCAGCCATTCACTGCACCATCTGGCATGCCTAAAACTGATATACTGACAGTGACCAAGACTTCATTACAACCATCTTGCACGTTGTGGCATGAAATGAACCTGTAAGGTTGTTGTTATCACACTGTCTTTAGGTGAAACATTGAGACTGGGAACAGACATTCAGATTATTTAAACCTTCAAAGAGCACATACTTCACACGATTGACCGTTGATCAGTTAACCTCTGAGAATAGTTATGACCAGTTTGTCCATTGCACTGCACTGCAGTCGTCGGCCATCACTCAGGATCCTACTGACCTGTCCTCTCCTAGTTTGTCTCCTTGCCCTTTTTCCTAGTGTTTGTCGTCTGTCTGTTCTCCCCTGTCTGTACAGCTGGGCGTCTCCCTGCACCCAGTCAGCTCCGCCCCCTCCGGGGCTCACCTGAGAGGCATGTTCCTGATTAGTCACAGTACTTAAGGAGAGCGCCCTCTCCTACCTGTGCTGGATTATTCCTCCTCTGTCCATGGTGGTGTCTGGTTGTTCCCAGCGTGAGTACTGTGTTTCATTTCCTCCTCTCCTCCAGAGGTTAGCTAATGTTCTCTGTCCTTAATTGCCACTTATTCGTGTGCTCCTGTGTTGCAGTGCCTACCTGCCGCTTCAGCGTGCCTCGCCTCATGCCCGCCTCGTCAGAGCTCCGTGTTCATTCCCACTCCTTTTGAGTGCGCCTTTATTTATTTATTCTGCACTCCGTACGAGCGCGCTTTTGTTGTTCTTTATTGTTAATAAATTTTCGTTTACTTGATCTCTGTGTCCGGGCTGCATCTTTGGGTCCAAACAAATCCTTTAAGCAAAAGCTTAACACAAGTGTTCTGCCTCTGAGAGCAGCTGTGATTAAACGCACTGGAGAGAAGGATTAGCTAAAAGTCAAGCTAGCCAGGGCAAACAAGCTAGCTCTGCCCACTGACTGCTCTCACTGTCACTCCATCGATGCTGACAGGAAGCAGGGTTTCTGTTCTCTGCTAATTACTGTTTTCTACCAGGAAAATATACCAAATTCTGACATATTTAAGTTATACAGTCATAATGTGAAAAAGTCCCGGCTCCACACGCTGTTTTCCCCCGCTGCCTCTGTGATGTCCTCCCTTACTCCCTCTGCTCGCACCATTTGGCAAATTAAAGGTTTATTCAGACCAAACCAGACTGGGTGGTGATTGGTGGAAAGGTGAAAACGAACCACGGTTTGGGTGAGTCTTATTTTGTGTGTTTTACGATGATAAGTGTTGAGTGTTTTAGTCTCTGACGCTCGGAGGAAAAAAGGTCCTTTTAGTGGACGTTGGACGTACTTTGACTGCACAAACCCCCCGAGGGTTTACTTTGCAGCCTGTTTCACAGCTGCCGGCTGCAGCTCTCTCACCCAGTATTGGACCAGTTTAAAAACTGTTGTTCCCATTAGCCACTTAGATACAAAAACACAGGGTCCATAAACACAGTTTGCCTGAGACACTGAAATCTTCCAGGACATTATGGACGGCGAGATGCAGTCCAGTGTGCAGTTAATGGCTGTTGGCTATTGAAGGAAAAATGATGTGAAACTGACATCCTTCCTTCACACATTTCTTCAGCCTCTGCAGCCAGAAATGAGCACATGAGCACGGAGGCCAACACGCCTGACTATGATTTCAGCCCCATCATGGGGCCACCGACTAACGTGAACATGGCTTCTTGAGTTTGGGGAAAGAAATTCGAACTGAGATGACACTGAAACAGATTCATCAGCCTGGTTCGAGCAGTCATCGTGATGAAATCATTTTTAAAATCAGACCAACAGCGGCAAAGCCATTAGCCTGCAAAATGCCTGAAAATGAAATGTCAGATCATTTCCCGGATCTCAAGGTGACGCCTTCAAAGTGCTTATTTTTTGTCAGAGCAAGAGTCCAAAAACCCCAAAGAAGTCAATTTACAAGGACGTTAACCACAAAAAACAGCAAATCCTCAAACCTGACGAGCTAATATTCTCACACGATCTGAAACAAAAAACAGAGCAGAGCAAATCATTTGGTGTTCATCACTCAAAGCCTCCTGCAGGACCTCACCTGCAAAGGTGTTTATCTCAATGCCCGGTTCATCTCACTCAGCTCTGTTTATTGTGAAAGTACACAAACTGCCTGAGCCACATGTAATCAGATCAGTTGTTGCTCGTTGCAACACAGACGCACGTCTCGCTCTTACAGTCGCTTCCACACCAACTGACGATACAGACGCGTGTGTTTGTGCCTGTGTCTTTACGTCTGTGCATATGGAAAATGATCACTCATGTGGGCAAAGAGCAGTTAGGGTCTGGGTCTGATTAATGGCTTAATTGATTAAGTGGTTCAGAGATTGATCGGTCGAGCCTGGCTAGAACAGATTCATTAGAGCAGTGATAGATCAGTGAGATCTGGCTGCAGCTGTTCCGCCTGCCTCTGGACAGCACGGCCTGGTAATGGACATCATCTGTCTGTCTGCGGATGACAATATGTCCACATGCGCACGCACCGCTGTGTATGAGTGCGTGTGCGCAATATAGACGACACACATCTCGCTTCTTCAATCGCTCCAAACAACCCGACAGGGGAGGAGGGAGTGGCAGGGAGGTAAGGAGGGACGAGGAGGAAGGAGGAGAAGGGCGGAAACTATTTTTGGATTAAAGGCCCTGTTGATCTATTCCTGTTTTCAGCATCCCCTCTCAATCTTCAACTTTTACACTCTGCCTCTTTCTTCCTTCCGATCCATCTCTATCGTCCTCAAAGCTTTCCCAATTCCGCACTTGCTCGCTGCTCGGCTCTTTTTTCTTTGACTTTCTCTGGTACGCGATCCTTCTCTGTCCTCATCTCCTCTGCGCTCGGCCTCATCCCCCTTCTCATTTTTTATCTCCTCTCCCCTCAGTAATTCTTTGTCAGTACTTTGCCCTGAAACCCTGGTAAAACTTTGGCTATCGAACGCGCTGATAGCAAAGGGGACCAGAGGACGAGCGCACACTTACGTCGGCCGTGCGTGAGGGTTTGTAAACAGGCGTGAAAAGCGGCTGTATTTTAGCGAGGCAGTGAGACAGACAGCGAAGGAAAAAGCACCACCCACGCAGTATTTCAGACCATGGTGTCAATTCAGCAGCTAATGAACGAATGGGATGTGTGCTTGCACATGACTGTCAATTCAAGTGTTTGCATATATGAATGTGTGTGTTTATTGGTGCGACAATGTGGAGCATTACTGCCTCTATAAATCTCAATATATGCACATGACTTGAATAACAGTTGACAAAATATCTCTGAGCACACTCTGCTGATGAAGACCACGAGACAAAAGCAAGTAAAGGAGGACTCATACTGACAGTATACTGGACATTTTTGCGTGGAAAGTCTGTATTTTGCATCTCCCCTTGTATTGATTTTGTGCTGATAACGATGATGTGTGATGTCTCCTCATAGTGCACTGATGTCTTAGAGCTTCCTGCTGGATAAAAGTACATCAGCACTGGAGAGAAGGACTGTCTTTATTTAGCTTTGCTGCATCCACACAGGCTGTAGAGCTGGACAATAAATCAATATAATGTCAATGCTGTGCTAGAAGATTCAATATCCTCTCAAATCTGGTAATTAGAAGATTAATCATATCTTAAAAATGATCTTTTCCAGCTCTTCTAGAATGCTTTACAGCCAGTTTCATGAGCTCATTTGTTTGAAGTTTGAACAAAGGAGAACTAACAAGTAATCACATGTAGCCTGAACGTATTCATGTTGCACATTCATTCGTTCATTAGTGGAGCCTCCATTACTTCCCTGAGAGCCAAACGAACAGGTGACTTCAGATTTGTTGTTACTGTCACGTAATGTTGCTGCGGACAGCACACAGCATCATCTTCATCCACAACTGTTTCCAAAGCGCTTCCACAGATTGTTTCTCATGGGTTCGATATGACGAGCCGGCCTCCTCCTGCATGAACTGAGAGGCAACGACTGGCTTGTTTACTGCGGGCCAGAGGGCACGAGTACCAACAGCAACAGATCAGAGTGGAATTTATGAGTGCTGAGAAGAAGAAGGAGGCACAGCCTGTTGCACTCAACACACATTTACAGTCTTTGGAATAAAAAGCGACGGTCCTGTGAGGAAGCTGTTTTGAAACACCGAGAAATTTCAGTGTCAAATGTTTGAGTTTAGTTATTAGAGTAAATTGACTCTATAACGTGTTTTATATTCAAAGCGCTTTACAGTTCGATTCTCACTCACACTGACACAACAACTGCCTCACAGTCGGGGCTGAGGGTCAAGGACACCTGGTCATGTGGACGGGAGGAGCCAACCCTGTGATTAGTGGACAAAGCGTTACCTCACAGTCCATAAAACAGACAATTTTATACCATGACAGAACAGCGTCTCCACACTGCTCACCCCCCCACACACATAAACACAACATATGCTAAATCAAGCAATCTCCCATCTCTCTTTGCCCCCTTCCCTCTGTCACTGAACACATTTCCACCTCCTCAGCACTTCATCATCTCTGTGGTTTATCCATCCTTTATCTTTCCTCTCTTCCTTGAACCCAATCTTTCCTGTGCCGCCCTGACCCATCAGTCACCGGCTCTGTTTCCCCTTACTCTCTTTTTCTCTTCCACTTCTTCTACTTCAGATTAACATTTGCTGACTGGCCTGCTGCTCCAATAACCTGTTACATCCAAAAGAAAGCACTGACACACAGGGACAATCAATGCGTTAGCATGCACAATAATATTTCATTTATATTCAGGATACTTCTGAAAACTGTGTATGAAAAGCCTGAAGATAGCCAGTATGTGCTGATACAAGCTGGCATGTGAACAGCGTCTCCCATCGGGTTGCTCAGTTTGGAGTCGTGGAGTTTCACACAGTGATGAGCAACAAAATAAAGCAGCACTACTGAACACAGTGGGAAAACTGCAAAGCGTCTCCATGTACGCTGCGTCCGACATGAGGCCTCAGCTGGAATGAAGCTCCAATTCAGAATATTAATCTTCATGCGCACTCACTGACTGACACACTCACAGTCTTTGCTTGCAGGGTGTGAGAGGCGGCGACAGGGGATAGCCGTGTGACTGACAGGATCATTAAAACCACGAGCACCACGCCACTTATCTGCGCACTTGACACCTCATTCAGCATCCGCTCTTTGTGTTTCATGTGTGCTCGTGCATTTCATCTCTTTAAGGCAGCTTAGATGCTATCCAACAAAGTATTTGGGATACAGTCATGTTTCCACCTACATCCTCCACAGTAACAATGCACTCCTCCATCCAAATCCCCCCCTCCGCTTGTTCAACTAGATGTTGCTGCACTCAATTGAACAAAGGCACCAATGTAGGAAGCTGTTCCGTCTGCAATGTTCTCTTATTTCTGCAAGACACACTTGATGCACACACAAACAAACACCCCCAATACAGTTTGAACCAGAGCACACGATTTCAACAATGGCCTGATGTTTGTCAGAACAGCCTCCCCGAGCCGGTGCTGTTAGCAGGCATCTCGTTTTGAGATTTTAGACGCAGTATCAACCTTCATTTGTCAAATAGCCAAACCACCAACTGCACTGTTACCTAGCGAACCAGTGTCTTAAAAACGTTTGTGTCCTTTTGGTGTTCGAGAGCAGAACGATGGTCTGTTGGTTAATAACTGGGAAGCACCGATTCACTCTGTCGAGACCCGACTCTGATACCTGAATTTGGACATCTGCCAGGACAGAGTACTGGTCCGATACCAGATTTTAATGAATAAACTGTGTGCCTCCCTGCGTGGAGGACGCCGGGATCATTCTTTTATGCCTAAGGCAACATAAACTTTGCTTTCCTAACATTATAAAACAAAATGTAGCAAACAAAGAAAAGATCACAAGACAGAAATTTACTGAATCACAGTTAAGTCACAAACGATGTCTGATCCAGCTGTTTGCTGTGACATCAGACATGTCAGTATTGGACATGCTCAGCAGTCCTGCGTGAGCTGATAACACATCGTAATCCAGCCCGGTACGTTGGAGTGGCTCTACAGCAGTCGAATAACCAGCAAACAGTTGGAATCCCTCACTTATTTAAGCAAGAGCACATCAATATTCAGCGTTAGCTCATCAGCAACAGTGTCGACTTGGAGCTGTCATGACATCTGATATCTTCAGCTTTAACTGTCAGACATGACGTGCCGGATTACTGTAAGTGAACACCTACGTAGCATTCACCTCTAAACATGAAGCCGCTTTGGAGTGCAACGATGAGCCTCACATGAACGCCGCTATTATCACCAAATGTAAAATCTAAATTGGTCAGATATGATGAGTCCTTTTGAGGCTAACTTAGAGGTAAACCCTGGTAAAATATGATTTTATGATAAAGATTGTCTTTTGTTAGACTAATGAACATCAGTTTTCATGTCGCTTTCATGCGACTCTCAGTGACTGCACGGTTTTCACAGCAGTGGTTTGATGGAGCAGTGACGCCTGGAAAGTCCTCCTGGGCTCATTTCATCCCCTTTGTTGCGATCCTGGCTCACACAGGTGAAGATGTGGACCTCACAGTGATCTGAAGACAACTGGTGCCTCGCGGTAAACAATGCTGGCAACATAAAACCCTCAGAGCGTCTTTCTGCTGCTGTCCTCTGTCCTCTTCACCTCCACAGCTTCAGCTTGTTCATCGATTCTTAGAAACTTGTTACAACCAGCGTCTGTGACTTTTTGTCCATTTCCTCTCCCACTGGACACCTCCGCCTGCCTTTTTGTTTCCTCCTTTTTATCTTATTTGTGAATGGAAGAGAATTTGAGGACGGTTTGAGTGGGCGTACGTCTGTTAGACCCTCAGTCAAAGCCGTGTGCATGGCCGTCCGTCTTAATCTGTTTCATGCTGCTGTACAACACGCTTGCAATTACAGCTGCAACTAGGTGGGACAAGCAGAGCGCGTGCACACAGCCGGCTTGTCATACTGACACAGTCCATGAGTCAGTTTCCTGTCCGTCCTTCCATCACTCCTGTCTGTACACAGGGGTTTTCATTATAGAACCACAGAGGAGCCTCATTACACTGAGAGAGGCAGAGAGACGGGACCGAGAGAGAGACAGAAATGAAAGAGACAGAGGAAACAGACAGACACAGAGGGGAGACGGGGATCAACAGAGACAAGTCTGATCCCTTTGCAGCTGAAATATTGAATATAATAATTCCAGACACAACCAGTTGTAGCAGGAATTAATCAAAGCAGCGATTCATTAGCCAAGCCGCTTTATCAAAACCACTGAGTATTAGTGCCTATTTGTATGATCGGCTGTGTGTGTGTGTGTGTGTGTGTGTGTGTGTGTGTGTGTGTTCCACATCTGTAGACTTCAAATAACCAGACTCTCAGTACAAAAGGGATCATTGTGGTCCTAATGTGCCCTCGCACAAGGTTAGATCTGTCAAATTAACCTTGCAGGCACAAGGTAATAGATATAAGCATGTCAGAAAAATAGTGCCAAGCTGACAAAACACGGATACTCATTCTTCAAGGTTTACATGCAATTAAATGGATCAGTGGTTTTGTTACGTGACCTTCAGAATGGTTATCTGCATAACTAGCCGTTGGACAGCTTGAACACCGGCTTCCTACGCAATGTCTACTTCAAAAGGATCGGCGTGGGCTGGATCATAGTTTCTTCACAGCATATAAATAATTATGTAACTAATTCAGAATTTCTTGGCATGTGCATCCTTTAGCCCACTTAACTATACACCAGGGGTTTTCAAATTCATTGCTCAAAGGTCTGCATCTGATTTCTATTCAAGGTCAGAGGTCCGGATCGATTTGTGATGACAAAATAATATTTAATCTCTGAATTAACATCACGTCTCTCGTGATTGGGCCGGCATCAGACCAAGGAAGACGAGGCTTAGACAAGTAGTCCATATTTATTTCTGTCTCAGACATATTCTTACAACTGCGCTGACATTGTGTACGAGAGAAGAGGAGACACGTTCTGCATCTGTGGTTTAGCAGCTGATCTCTGCAGCAACAATGACAACAACAAGGAAATCAGCCACATTAAAACCGCCTTCATCTGGACAGCAGAGGGGTCGCTGTGAACGGCCTCCTGCTATCAACGTCACTAAATTTATTGCTGTCCGCAGCAATTTATTGAAATTTATTCAACGGGAAACTTATTTCACAACAGGAAAGGTTACACTTCATGACGTGCTGTAGCCTGTTCATGACACGAGGTGGCGGGGTCCGCCGCTGCGTGGTCCAGGGGCAGCAGACACTGTGATTGTTTAATATTTCCACTTTATTCCAACAATGTATTCTTATTTTTATGAGTGCAGTCAGTTTGAACAGACTCCTAAAAACATGGAAAATCCATAATGATAAGTAGATACTTAAGTAGAAAATGCTCTCAGATCAGTGTCGAGGAGGCAGCCGTGCTGAATACAAAACCCACAGTTCAACTACAAACTAATGAGTCCTTATCTCAACAGAAACTCCTCTTCTGGATCCTGGGAAGCCAACAAAAACACTGCGTTTGGCGCTAAGTACGACCAATGACAATAAACAAGCTTAGTGACTCTGGAGTCACCTTTTGTTTCCGGCCAGCGGCGGCTCTCAGCTGAAGGGAGCGGCCGGCCCGGGAGCCCAGCGGTCTGATGGTGGGTTCACAAGTCGAGAGGACTGAGTGGGACGATAATCCGATTCTGTAGAGCGGGTGAACTATGAATTACAGGCTTTTTGGCTCCTTGCCAGGGGCTGGCAAGTTAATCAACAGTCACTGTCAGGACCAACTGGGTCTCTCCCACTGATGAGTCACGTCAGATGAGCCCATTTTCTGAATTCATTAATATATGCAGGAGGGATGCGGCTGCGAGCCTCCAGTCAGCGCTGGCTGAGTCGTGGGCTGGTCCGGACTCTGAGAAGCCCTGCAACATCCTGAACACTCTCCATGTGTCATCACCAGCATTTGAGACCATAGCTGTGATACAGACCTGGTAACACATGCAAACAGAGTACTGTGCGAGGTTATATGAAGCACCACATGTTTCCATGAGCGCATCGCACACTGAGGACAAATAATCCATTTTACTCCAGCTAACACAAAGGTTGGTTTCTTTATGGCACCAGAGCAGCAAAAGTGAATCTTGCTTTGCGCATGTAGCCATGTGATATTTGAGAGCAATCACAGATGGTCACAAAATGAGATCTGGTGTGCAAAAATGTGGAGTTATTCTAAGTAAGCTTGAACACACGGCAGCACATCTGAGCCCCATGTGGTGTTTTCCTTTGTCTCCAAACTATTTTCAAAAGAACCTGTTCAAATTGGTTTCTGCAGTTTGACTGTGTCTGTTGTGTTGTGTCTGGACGCCATAAGCAAAAGGCATGTGCAAATAACAGGATCAAAGCCAGTTTCAGTGTTTCACTGCTCAGTGCTTCACTGAAAGTCTTCCTCACAGTCAGAGTGTAGACATGACACCTGGAGTAATGATCAGAGAGCAACATCGATCAACTCAAACACATAATGGCTCAGAATCCATCTGACGATTGTTTTTAATCTTAGCTTTGTACAAAAAATGTGAATCACAGTTGTTGAATATTCTGATTCTTGTTTTATTCTGTTCGACGAAAAGCAGCAAATCCTGTGAATCTTTGTTTTCAGGCACTCATACAGTAATTATCAAAAAACTTGCAGATTATTTTTCTGCTGATCATCGATTCACTGACATAAAAAAGCGAACTTAATGCAGGCCTCAGTTTTCACTTTTGCTCTGGGGAATAAAATGCACACACGCTCTCTCCAGCGTTTCAACAGTCAGCTTCAAGGTTGCATCTCTCACAACGAGTGCCAATGATTTCATCACCAACAGGTGCACCGAGTGGCTTTATTGTACTTCTGGGACCACAGCTCTCTCTTCTTTTTGTGTTGAGTGCAGCGCTTTTTTGCTTTTTTAGCACTAAACATGGGAAAATGGTTGAAAATGTCATTGCTATAAATAATATTAACTTTTAACACCATCTTTCACAAAATCAATTTAACATGTGCTACTCTGATCTGAGACCAGCAGCTGCTGCTGCTGCTGCCAATTATGGTTTAGCACCAAGCATAGAAAAAGGAACCGTATGCAGGATGGCCCTTGTTAGCTAATAGGAGAAAAGTCTAACAACATCTGACCGTAGCCGTGAAATCTTTGAGCCATTCTTATCTCGCTGTTAAATAAAGAATATTGGCAGCTGCTTCTGAACACGGCCGCAGATTCTGCTGGTAATTAATTAAGAGCAGCCATTTGAGAGGGAGAAAAAGATTCAGTGTCACTGTTCAGTGCATACACCTGTGCTTGCATCAGGGGGTGGTGAGTTGTTACACAGCATCCAATTTGGCATTTGTTTAGTTTTTCGGGGTCACCGGCCAGAAAACTCCACGGGAGAGTCGCCACTGCACATGCCTGTCGGTATTCTCCTCTCACTGGTTTGACTACAATCTCCTGAGACATATTCCCTAACCAACACAAGGAGCTGCAGACCGTCTATCCACAAAGAGCGGAGGCAGACTGTGGCGCACATCATTACGCTGCCATGTTGGTTCGGAAGGTTTCTATGGTGTTCCTTGAAGCTCATCAAGGCATGAGGCGGCAAAATCAAAAACACCTCGAGCACACGATGAGAGCTGCACACAGGAAGAGAGGGGATCCTCTTATCCAGCGTTTAAGCTCCTAAATGAGGGCTGGCAGGTGTTGGGGTCTGCACCAGCGCAACGCACTGACATGTGAACACACACAAACCCCACAAAAACACACCGTCACTCTCTCCGGGGACACTGAAATACCTCCAATTAGATGTGCCACAGAACAACTGGGATGGGACCTGGAGCAAAAAAACACACACGCACACACGCAGACACACACGCATGTTTAGAAACGAGCCGCGCACGTGCACAGAAGGATCCACGGCAGGCTCTCATTTAAGAGTCAGTGATGTGGAGAGGAAACATCTGGAAGGGAGGGAAGACGATTAGAAAGAGAAACAAATGACAGAGAGACGCACACACGCGTCGGAACAACGACGCCGACGTCAGCGCCGTGCACGCACACACGCTCCTGCAGGCAGGTTTCAGCGCCGAGCCATGTATTCATGAAAGCTTTTCAAAGAAACTGACGTCCCATATGCTGTTCAAACACTCCAAGCAAACTCATCTTTCAGAGCTACTTTTCCCAGCCAATACTGTGTGTGTGTGTGTGTGTGTGTGTGTGTGTGTGTGTGTGTGTGTGTGTGTGTGTGTGTGTGCACGCCTGGGTTATCCGGAGGTCAGCTGAGTCAGACGCTACACGAGTCTATTCTTCAGCTGCTGACAAAGGCCACTCTGTCACTTCTCATGGCCGCGGGGCGACGGAGGCGGGGGGAAGGAGGCTAAACCGGACAAATGGAGTGACGTTAAATGGCAGACACCAGGGGAGTCTCCTCCAGGAGGCGTAATCAAACTCAGACAGACTCTCCCCCAATCACTGAGGCAAGGTAATCAAACCCAGACTCCCACACCCTCCCCGGCACACACGTGCGGTGATTAAGGTTATGAAAGGATATAAGGTCATTTACGATGCGGTTATGCACTGGGAGCCGATCCATCCCTTCGTTCTCTTCGGTGTTGCTCGTGCGTCACTGCCTTTTCTGATTGTCTCTGCCTTGCGATTGCTCTTATCTATATTTGTGCTCTGTTCGGCTACCTCACCGTATACAGTGCTTGTAAAAGCGCCGCTGATTGCCTCCGCTCTTCATTCAGCAGAATCACATTTATAACTCAATTCATTACTGTGCACACTGTGAAGCTTCAGAGGCGAGCTGGAAATTTTCAAACAACTTCTTCCAACTCTGCTGCGTTCAAGAGAACTTCTTTCAAGGAACTTTGTTGCTAGGAGTTTGCATTGACTGTAATTACGGAGGTACAATATGTGGAGCATTTTAAAGGGGAACTCCATTTATTCATCAAGATCAGTTCAGCAAGTCTTCTCTGATCCTAATCTAGAGGGAGCTTTGTCAGGTCTGATATATAACCTGCACGCTGTCATCAAGGTCAGCTTGAGTGTAGGCGACAAATTCATAAGAGGAAGTCTGTGTTACGAGCCGGTTTTGTGGAATCTGAGAGCATTCACGAGGCAGCGAGGGTCTAACCAAATGATGCTTAAACTCGGGGCATCTCCTCCACCGGATCAGTCTTTTCATTCTAAGTCCACCATCTCTCAGCGAAACGCTGAACAGCTGGAGTGCTCTATTCAAAAGGAAGCACTTCTATGTGTGCACACAATATTCCAAGCTTTTTTTTTTTTTTGCAGTTCAGCAATCATTAACGAGCGTGACATTACTGTCTTCTCTACAGAGAAGATAAAGGCAGCTGATCAACTATTGAGCCCAGAGCTGAGATAGCATTTAAAGCGCTACAGTAATTATATCAGCATGTGTGCCTCTGCCACAGTCCCTACCCTCCTTCTGTTCTTTGCTCCTGTCTACACCCTCTCCTCTCTCCCGTTGTTACATATATATATGAGATGTGTGCGTATAGGATCAAGCCTGTTCATGTCGGGTCGTGGAGATCTCAAACCGTTTTGTCTCGTTTCTTTACTCTGCAAAGCGCTGCTCTTTGATGATGTCCACATACGCTGAGCGTTTCTGGGCGTGGATCTTTGGCATGTGTGTGTTTGCATGCCTCTGTGCTTTCGTGTGTGTGTGTGTGTGTGTGTGTGTGTGTGTGTGTCTCCCTCCAGTGAGTGCTCTCTTTGGGGATATTTTGCTGCTCTAATGGTCTGATGTACAAATCTACAAAGACCTCCACCGCTGTGAACTGAAGAGAAGCACACAGACGTGCACACAGTCTTCTGGGCAATGGGGAGCCTGACTGCTGTTTTGATTGACAGGCGGAGGTGTGTGTGTGTGTGTGTGTATTGAAGAGAAACAGGGAAAAGAGATGATAGTAGGTATGGATGGAGCTTAATTAGACGGCGTAGAGATCCTCATCTAATGCCATTAACAGAATTATGAACAGAACCCTGAGGCCAGTAGAGCTCTCTAACGCAGACACACACACATACACACTCTCACTGAATCAAACACATGTATGCTGTAGCTAATTGACCCGACTTGCACCTTGAATGTGACCCTTCCTTCCTGGGGTGGCTGTGTTTGGGAGATTTGCTTTGCTGGCTTGGTATTTCGGCACTTTGAACAGCACATGTTCTGCTTTGAATATTTAAAATTCTGTCAATCTGTCATGTTCATTCTGCGGCGATAACTGCCTCAAAACGTCTTCTTTAACACCATATGTTGTCGACTGTGATGAAAAATTCTGCTTATTTAAGGGGCGGGCTGCGCTTCCTGTGATTGCAGTGGGTGACCTCTCACCAAGCTGCCGCGCTGCTATCAGCTGTGGCTGTTCCAGCACGACCACGGATGACAGTTAGTGCTTCTTGTTTCCAGGAGTCTGGGCCACACTTACAGAACAGTGGTCAGGGACATGCAGATAATGGATCTGTCAGGCAGGCAGGTCCAGCAGCTGGTTGTGCAGCACTTTTCTTCCAGGTTTCATTGCTTAGCTAAAAGTTTTTGGCTGTCAATCCCGACGCGGCGCGAATGTGCCGGTAACTGTTATTCCTGCACTTGTGTGTGTGCGTGCGGTCGTGTGCAGGAGACACACAGGAGCTGTCTCCAGCAGCCGTCCTGACGTTAACAGGTTGTTGGTCATATCCTCAGTCTTCACCCGTGACTCACTTCATTAGTGAGTCTCTTTCTCTGCAAATCCTCTCTCTCCTCCTCTCGGCTGAGCGTAACGCTCGATCAAAGTAAGAAAGGGGAGAATGGAAAATAGGTATCTCATTTATTCTGGTGAATTTCTGAAAAGAAAGACAACATTTTTAGAAATAAAAAATTTGACTGACAGCTATGAACTTCTGTCTTCAGATCCTGTGCAGACAGCTTAATGGGATGTAAAAGAGAGAGAGAGAGAGAGAGAGAGAGAGAGAGAGGGAGAGAGAGGGGGGGAGAGAGAGAGAGAGAGAGAGAGAGAGAGAGAGAGAGAGAGAGAGAGGGGGAGAGAGAGAGAGAGAGAGAGAGAGAGGACAGGAAATGTAAAAAAAAAAAAGAGGAACGGATGAACACAAATTTGCATGAGTTCATTCAAACATATTCTGTCAGCTAATCTGCTGAACTGCCCATCACTTCAACACACACATTTGATCTCATTTGCACAGAATTGATTCTTTTTTTCAGACTTCCTGCTCGCACACCTGGCTGATCTCTACAATAAACAGGCCCTGTCTGTGTGCACACAGTATTATGGATGCTGCCTAACTGT
This sequence comes from Chaetodon trifascialis, assembly GCF_039877785.1. Classification (NCBI taxonomy): domain Eukaryota; kingdom Metazoa; phylum Chordata; class Actinopteri; order Chaetodontiformes; family Chaetodontidae; genus Chaetodon; species Chaetodon trifascialis. Next base: position 2,865,884 of record NC_092057.1, read on the forward strand.
TAGCATAACAGAGACTGCTCTGATTCATAAAACCAATTTTCAATCCAAATTCATAATCTACACATGTAATATGATGAAACGCATTCAAACAGCTTCTCCATTTCCCAAACCCACCAACCGACCAAAGGTGTGATACACAGGATTGACTTGGAAAGCAAAGCATGAAGAAACACCTGATGTTTCCACGTCTCATGGACTGTTCGCTTTGGCCTTTCCCATTTTTCTCTCTTTACCGTTCTGATTCTTTCATTTGTCCTTCAGATTTTATTGAAATCCTCTTTCCTCTGCGATCTCAGTAACAAACAACTGAATCAAACATGCTGCTTTATAGGAAAAGATATTTACCCAAGACATGTTTATAGTGGAGAGCACACACTGATAAACACACGCGCATGCAGACGTTTACGGCCGAAGACTGATCAGTGAAGCCTAACTACGCCCGTCTGATTCCTAAAAAAGGCCCGTGGGAGCACTCCGCTCTGACAGCTGTAACAAGGTACTGTGCGGATATTTATGTGATTGCGTGTGTGTCAGTGTGTGTGCACTTGTGACAAAGGATGCCAAAGGATACAACCCTGTAAAGAGAATCTAATTAAAACTCTATACAGCCACAAGGGACAGAGCGCTCCCTCCCTCCCCCCTCCCCCCCTCCTTCCCTCCCCCCCTCCCTCATTTAACCATATGAACACTTCAGCTGAAGGACTGTGAAGACAGTCCTCTGGCCTCCGAGGAGAAGCTACAGAGGAAGTGATTCAGCTGTAAAGACCGTGACAGAGGCGGGAAGACGGAGAGAGGCGTAAATTAAGCAAACTTTGCAGCTCCTGAGAGCGCAGCCTGCTCCTTCATTCCACCACGAACACTCACCAAACAGAAACAATGACAGCCTGCTGCACAGCGGCCATGCAGAGGTAATCCAATGCAAACTGAGTCTGAACACAACATTCGGCTTTCTAATCAAAACGGAACTTGCATGACTTGACTCTTTCCTTTAATGGATGTATATCAATGAAAAACCAAAATTTTAACGTCTTTAAAATACCAAGAGTCCGTAAACACCAATAGATAAACACTGTTTTAGAGTCAGAATCAGGCAAAGAAAACTAAGGTTTGGCTCTGGATCAGGTTCGGGATCAAAGACTTAACAGTAACGACTCGTTTATTGAACGTTTTGTCTCTTCTCGCCCTTTATTAACCACAGTGAGCAAAACATTCACGGAAGAAGGCCTCTCACTTTTAAACAGAGGATTTGCAGGTTTACGTAACAAATATCAAGCCACAGACGTCAGTCACTCATATTTTTGCTGTTAATTACTTTCCAAATGGCCAAAACCAAACTTGGCTCTCTGGCCTGGTGTGTGAAGTTCATTGTGGGGTAAAAAAGACTAATGACACCACTTCCTGTCGCTCTCTGATCAGATTGGACGGTGTTATTTCGCAGATCAACGGGACGTCTGACAGGTGAGTCGTCTGCTGAAGCGAGCTCGCTGTGCTTTGATATCAATAACTTCAGCTTCTCGGTGTAATAGTCAGAGTCAGAACCTCCACTATTTGGTTTAAGTAGCTTAACAAAAAATAATGAGAGCAAAATAAAGCTGGCTACATCTGCTTTTCTAATGCGTCGGGTACGTATTTAATCAACATTTCATATCCTCTGCTGCTCGTCTCATTTTCAGGTTTTATCTACGGTTTGTCAACAGTAATTAGGCTGCCACTCAAACTGCCTTCTGCCTTCTCAGCTGAACAAATAGCCCAGATTTCAATTGAATCTCTGGGTTTTAGTGATGTTTTCAGTAAACTGGATTCATTCAGCGCAGAGAGCCCAGTCGAGCTCCCCAGAAGCCGAAAAAAGGTGAAATAAAATCAAATAATGAGAAGAATTTATCAGGGAGTCGGAAAATCTTATAATCCGCAATCAATCACAGTTGATTATGGAATAAACTCTGCTTCTTGGTGAGATTTAAACATGCAGACTGGACTGATGCTGAGTGAGCGCCATGTAAACGAGCAGTCCTGTCCGCCGTCACGCCCTCACGTCCAATCAGGCGGCACGTTTCTTACCTGAGACGCTCAGGTAGACAGCAGGGCTCGTCACGTTCTCCCCTGTCATCTCGTTCACCGCCTCCACGTGGTAACGTCCTGCATCCGCTGCAGTGGTTGCCAAGACGACCAGCTGATTGTCCAAAGTGATTGCTCTGTGGGGCACAAACAAGACACACAACAAAGGATTAGAAGACACAGCGAGGACGACGAGCCGGAGCAACACAGTCCTCCGTCTGACGAGACCACAGCTCCAACTAAGACTCTGACAAGAGCGCAGTATTTGGTACATGGATCATTTAGCATTCAGAGGGGGGGGGGGGACACATTGAATACAATCATCAGCAAGGAAAGAGGATTCAGAGAGCTTAAATAAATCTCTCCTCCTGTCTCAGATTGATATGTGGCTCATTTTGCGTCTCTTTCATTCTTTTGCCCGTTCTCGTTGTTTGTGCCTTGTCTTCTGCTCTTCCTCCTTTCCACTGATCCATCCTCATTTCCCCACGTACCAGCAGCAATCAATACAGCACAAACATAGAGAATACACAAGCACACAGAGCCGCGAGCACGCAACATCTGACGGCGCTCTCACATGAGTACACAGGGATGAGAAACAATCACTTACAAACAGACTGTGTTGCTGTTGCTTTTCAGGGGAGAGGAATAGGAGGAGCTGATTTTGGAGGGAGACAGTGTGGGAGGGGATAGCGGGGGGGGAGGAAAAAATATATTGGTAGCACTCAGATTTTCATGTGTTTGAACTTGTGTGTCTGGGAACAGATGCCGCCAGGCAGGAAGCCCAGGTTGATGTTTTCAGTGATGCTGCTCGTGTTTTCACCATGTCAGTGATTGGAAATCTCCCAATATTCTAACCCGAGACGCCACACTGAGACACAGTCAATACGACCAAAGGGAGAATGAAGTATTAAAGTAAGGTGACAGCCGCTTGTTCTTACAGACTCCGTCTTTTCCCTGTGGCCCCACAGCACAGTCACGCTCACACTGTAGGCTGTGTTCAAATGAAGCCATGAAAGACCAACCAGTGACTTTAGGCTCCATAAATAAACATGTGCATCATCCTGATACTGCAGATTTAAACACATTCTTATTTGGAAAAGAAGCGCACGTTATTTGCAGCAATGGGTTAGAACCAGAACCAGACTGGAACGACGCCTCAGCCCTGTGCCATATTCAGGTACAGATCACTCCACATCCAGAGGTGTTGGATCTAGTGTTGTTTTGTGGGGATTGAGGAAGTGACGTCGCTGCGACTGGGCAGTGCGACCCGATGCAGCCCCTGAAGTGAGACACAGGAAACAGAAGTACTGCAAAATAATAAAGAACAAGGCGACTAAACGAGACGAATTAAAGTTGGAACATTTCGTCTCATCTTGTTTTAGTCAACGAAAATGAAGAGACATTTTAGCAGAGCTTTTATTTTGTGAAACACATTTACTGTAGTCTTGTTTTTATTCGTCAACGATATTGCATCATATATTTAATTATAGTCATCGTCACATGACCAGCATTTGCGTTGCGTCTCCTCCCGTTTTCGTCATAATTTTGGTTGACGAAAGCAACACTAGTTTTAAACTTTTCAACAACAAAGGCGGATTGTGCTCCTTTGAAAATGTCAGTGGTGACTTTGTATGTATATATCTTAAATAGTGGGCTCCGTTTGGAACATTTTGTGGGGCTTCAGCTACTGTTTCATGCTCATTGGTAGCCTAAATAAAGAATGTGAGCTGCTGCTGGTGTGTTCTGACTCTGACACTGTTCTGGTCTGGGTGGACTAACGTGGGCTTTGCCTTTGCCCACCCTGGTTGTTAAGTCGTACTGGTCTCATCACCTGCTGCATCTGCTCTATATTCACTGGAATCCACCTGTTGTTCTGATAACTAGCTCTCTCCCCCCACCCCACCCTCTGTGTGTGTGTGTGTGTGTGTTTGTCCACGTCCAGCCCGTCCTTTCTCTTGTCCTGGCTGAGTCCTTCTCCTGTTCCGTATTACCCCGTTCTGTGTCACGTTCACTCGCCTTCATGCTTGTTTGTGTTGCCTTCATGCTAATTTCCTGCCCTCATCCATACGGGGGAATGCAGGGCGTCATCCAAATGACAAAAAACATTGCCATGAAGAGTGGGATTTACAACACAACAGAATAACCGGCAGACCATAATATGAGACGATGAAGAGTCCGACAGCTGCTTCACGTTATTCAGGTGGATGTCTCACCCTCAGCGCTAGCTGCAGCGCTAACCCTAACCCTAACCTAAGCACATGGAGCTGTTTACGTTATATGTGACACAAATTAAGACAGGAACTACTGATTGAACTCCAGACTGATGGGGGAGAGAAGAGAGGAGAATGTGGCGCCGTCTGACACACACACACACCCACCCACCCACCTACCCACACACACACACACACACACACACACACACACAGAGTTCCTCAGGTCTAATTTTATTCAGTGTGATTTCCCAGGAGAACATCCACAAGAGCCACAGCCTCAACCCCAACACTGACACTCCATTTGTGTGTATATCTCTGCATGCATGTGTGTTGCCGTGTGTGTATGTGTGTGTGTCTCTGTGTGTGCATCCAACCGCATCTCACTGCCTGAAATAGAGGCTTAACCAAACCTCTCTCCTGTTCCCCTTTACTTATTCCACAGGATAGATGCTGCATCCTCATTGAGGTCTATAATGCAATTTATAGCTGTTAAGCTCATTAACTGTGCTGACCAGCCCATTTTATCACATCTGTTTTACCCTGCACATGCTGATTAATAGACAATGAAGGCATGCTTCCACTTGCCTACAGCGTCTGAGGGAGGAGAGAGCCTGCGAGGTTCGAGGTTATTAACACTCAAAGTCAAAGGATCTCTGTGGGCGGGCGGGTGCGAGAATGCAGTACGACCAATTAAGATAGCATATTAACATCTGAACATTCGTCAAGTTAAAAGTATTTGTTCATGTAGTAGTTTTCCTCATTTACATATCCAATTAACGTGGACTGTTTACATGTGAAATGAATAACTGGTGATGACAGAGGCTGATGGCTACAGCAGTACGCTTCACGCACTCACTCGGTCCAAACTGGGAGGTCTGGGGCTCGATCTCCCATAAAATCTTCACGTGGAACTTTCACAGAGGGAAAGAAATTAAATTTGCCAATAAGAACACAGGCAACGGAGATTAGAGGCCCTCGATTCATGTGAAACTCCCTTAAAAAATAATAAAATGTCCCTATTTGTTCTGAGTGGCTGGAGGGCGGTTACACAATCTCATCCTGCAGTCAGACACACACGCAGCCATACGAAGAGGCGTGCACAGGAGCTGCTTATGTGTGTCTTTTCGCTCTGACTGAATAGCATTATAGTTGAGATTTAATATGGCGTGAATTCAACATGCTACTTTCTGCTCTCTTTTAGTTCTACATTTAATTAAACTGGACAAAATTGTTCTGGCTTTTAATTAAAGAACAAACTCAATTGTAAAACCGAACATGACTCTGCATGCTTATGTGTGTGCATGTGTGTGTGTGTGTGTGTCTCACAGTTTATCCTCAGGCATAAGAGGGAAATTAAAATACAGTAATCAACTTCATCCTATTCTCTCCTCCTGCTGCATTCCTCCCCGTGTCCCTCGCCCCCTCAAATAATAAAAAACAGCCTCTCTGACTTTCTCTCATATCCCATTTTCCGTTCTCGCTAAGATTACAATCTGCACATTTCTTTCTTGGTTTCATCCAATTTTCTTTGCATTTTGCTTCCTCTAGCTGTCTTTCTATCACACTATCCTTTGCCCTCACGACTGTCCTGTCTCACCCCCCCCTCCTCCCCGCTGACTCTTTTGGACCAACGCACCGAGCCAGATTGGTCTTTCATTAAGTATCTGGCCCCAAGACTCATTTAATAAACACTCACGGGTGTCCGCACTGCAAGACTGACTGCTAAACACGCACACACACACACACACACACACACACACACACACACACACACACACACACACACACACACACATATATACACACATACAAATGTGCCAAGAGCTAATTAGCACACACGTGTCGCAGGCCAGTGGATGAGTGAGCGAGTCGGTGCATGAGTGAGTGTGTTCTTCTATATCTTAGTGTGCGTGTGAGTTAGCATGTGCGTGTTAGGTCTGACTGGGTCTCCTGCCAACAGGGCCCACCTCAGCCCAGTCTGCCCCCCGTCTCCATCTCCGATAGGCAACGAGCCACCTTCTTAAACCACGCTGGCCTGACGCACCGAGGCTCGGGGTGCAGGAGTGCGGCGGCAGGGCAGAGGGGGGGGATACTCCACTGTAAAGCGAGTCCAGGCAGCAGGCTGTTTGGCAGCTTCACCCCCAAAGCGAGCGCCTGCCAGCCATTCACACATGACGCTGCATACACACAAACAAACACACACACACACACACACACACACACACACACACACACACACACACACACACACACACACACACACACACCTTCTCTCACAGTTGGGAGCATTCGCTGTTCCTTTCAGCCGTTTAAAAGCAGATGTTTGCGTCGCTGTGTGAGTCAGTGGACACATGAATTGCTCCTCTGTTGGACAGTTAGCGTCTGCTGGACGCTTTATTACGTGTGTGTCTGGGATTTTGTTATTGCAAACTTTACACAGGGTTGAGGTATTCAAATTTTTTAAGCATTCCTGCTCTCAAAATTGCCTGTCAGCTTGAGTTGTGGTGTGGTGTCCTCCATCCTAAAGTAATTGGTAACTATAAAACTCAGCTGCAGAGGCTGCATTGTTGTGAACGCGGAGGGGAGGGCCGAGGCTTCGGTGCCATTTTCATCAATATACACTATGATAGCTTTGTCTTTATCCGCACAACTGCAAACAAAGGCCGACATAAATACGCTCCGTGAAGCCGCTGCATCAGCACTGTCATACGAGTCATCCTTAAAAAGTATTTTCTGGATTTCTTTCTTGTTTTTTTTTTTAATTGTATTGATTTACAGACCCTTAATGTGGAGGCAAATTCATTCTTGGCTTGTTTTCAACCCCACCATTCAGAAACAGACAATGCAGACTTTTTCTTGCAACCTCATTGGACTCAATGAGGATAAATGTGCAGGTCATTCATCAAGAATTGTGATAGAATTTCTGCGATAGCTGAATCTGGTTGCTTAAATTGGCCTGAGTGCAGTGACTCAGTGCAAACACAAAGCTGGTGGTGGAGAATTTGTCATGGATTTAAAAAGGACACACTCCCTTAGTGGATGATGTTAATGCCTCACAGACGCTCCCTGTTGTGATGCTTTGGGGTAAATTGGGCTCAAGCAGGAGCTGGAAGTCTTCGATGATATAAGGGTCTGCTCACTTCTGTTATAGTGAACGGACAGAGTGAGGAAGAAGAGGAAATAAACTTGGTGGTGAACAGAGAAGAAAGACAATGAAGAGAACTTAACTTTGCCAATTTCTGACAACTGTTTCATGTAGTTTTGGAAAATGTGATAGATCTGTTTTTGTAATGGGATTAAACAGTTTAACTGAGTCGAGGCTGAGAGCTGGACCGCTGCCAGCAGCTCTTGACATTCTGCTGCCAGTGCTGTGACAGTGACTGCTTTAGTGATTTTCATGCATAGTTTGAATTAAGCTATTGTTAACACAGCCTGGGGTTGAAGATTTGTTTTACAGTATATTTGCTGAACATTCTTTAATCCTCTTGCTCAGTCAAAAAGCGACGTCTGAAATATTATCTTTAAGCAGACATTTGTTTAAGTTTCTGATGGCCACAAATGTGAGGAGAATGCCTACGAGCTGAATTAAGATTTAAAGTTGGGTCAAATTATTATGTCATCCTCGCAGATTTAAGTGTGAGTTTGTTCTGTGTGCGACTCGAGGGAAAAGTTTTCAAAAGAAGCATGGAGGGCGACGCTGTGAGGCAATAATGCCAACAACTGACAACTCAACTGCCATCCGCCTGATGCCAGAGTAAAGCGAAGGCTAGTCCCACCACCAAGTTCACATCAGATGATTGACTCCTGATGTTATTTTGAAATTGATTGGCAGAACTTGATCGTTTCATGGTAGACAACTCCTAAGTCATCAATGTTTTCTGCTGCTGTCAAGGTCTGTTTACATCAGATAGTGTTTGTGCACACAGCAGTTAAACCGGCCTTCGCTTTCAAGTCTCCCAATTTGCGAAACAGAAAAAATGCTAATCATCTCTAATTTCAAGAACGCACCGGCTGTTGACGCGCCTCAAATGTACATCAGTCCAAGAAGTAAAAACTGCAACTTATCGCACTTACTGTAGATGGCGCTCAGCAGGGTGGTGCAGCAGCTATGGGACACTGCTAGCAGCAGGGCGGTTTGCTGGACTGTCGTTGGCATTCCTGCTGCACGAGCCATTGAGTGCGCTAAAGCACTTGTTCCGAACTCGTTCTAAATAAATCCCTCAAACACTTAGAACATAAAAAAGTCTGCAGCACTTTTATCTTGTAATCAACAAGAGGGAGAAAACAAAACATCCACAAAACAACTCCACATCTCTATAATAAGCCGGCTGGCGCTGAACCAAATGAGAGGAAATAATGGAAGCAGGCTGCTGATGCATTAAAAATGTGCATCAACTATTTAGAAGGTCTGGATTGTGTCTATCTCAATCTAAGTCAAGGCCAGAACATTTTGGACTCCATTAAAATGATAAGAGGGAAACTTTCATGTTAATAAAGAGCCGTCGGGCGCATCCAGAGCCGTACGATCAGGCCACACGCTGCATGGCCAAAGTTACGTGGAGAGCATCCGGACGCTTTCACTGCATCCATGTGCAATCACAATGAAGTCAATTCATGGATTTGTCAATTAACAGAAAACTAATGGGCAACTACATGATAATCAAATCATTTCAGTCTCTCTGCGTCCAGCTTCCCCGTAATGAGGATGTGCTGGTTGTTCTGGTTCAAGTGATGTAAACTGAAGCCTTCTGCACTGTGGCTGAAGCATCAGTTCACACTCACACATTGCATTTTTGTCAATAGTCGTGGGTTACTTTTCTATTTTCTGATATTGATAAACAATCTGTAGATTACTCAATAATGAAAATAACCATTAGGTGCAGCCATAGATTACTGAGCATCTCATCCCAAATCAATGGGCATTAATGAGCTGCTAAAAAAGCCTCCACCACCTTTCCAGGAGGCGTTTTTTGGAGGCGGGCTGCAGGGATTTGCTCCCGCTCAGCGACAGAGCAGGTGAGGCGCAGGACTGACTTCGATACCGACGGGTTTGCAGTTCCCACTTCATCTCAAAAGCGTTTGATGGGGTTAATGATTTCAGTGAGAGACTCATCCCACCAAAACTCAAGACTGAACGCTACAGGAAATCATTCCTGCCTGTGGCCATCAAACTGTACAACTCCTCCCTCTGAATGGCCCCTGGACTTCTTCTTATCACTCCTTATACCATGGTCTGGGTGAATACTCGATTTGGATTGGCTGCAGGGTGTCAGTTAAAAAGTGTTGTAGGACACCTATAAAAAAGTTCCGATCAAATAGCCTGATTGTTCTAAATTATTGCGCTGGCTCAAAGGCTAGTTGGTAACCGTGGCAACAGAAACTCAGAACATACGTTATTTCACAGTTTATTTACAACAACAGCAAGACAGCAGAAAACATAAACATCAAATCAATTATTAATATGTTAATGTTGTTTTCTACCGCTAAAATCGTACATTTTTCACAAGAAATGATACTTTGTATCACGTAACATGACGTTAAGCAATCTCACTTCCCTCCACTGATTAGGTCTAATATAACAGCTGCGGCTGACCGAGCTGCAGGTTCTGTGGCCAGAGCCGGTTACCTTGGCAACGCGTCACAACGGGAGATATTAAATAGTCCACTCAGTCGCTTCTTGTGAAAAACTTACGATTTTAACAGTAAAAAACAGCATTAACGTATTAATAATTGATTTAATATTTATTTCTTTCGTAAGTGACCATGGTACTGTATAAGCGGGATAATGCACTTCGAGGTGTCCATTATCAGAAATGAATGGACTTCACGGAAGCTTCTGATAATGGACACCTCGTCGGGAATTATCCCTTACATATCAGTGTATATATTTTGTTTTTTATATATAGATTTTTTTTCTTTTTCTCTTCTAATTTTATTCTTGTAAGGAGCACCTGCAACAAAAACAAATTCCCCTCGGGGATCAATAAAGGAATTCTGATTCTGATGAGCTATTTAGCACAGAAAACAAGCAGAGGCACTAGTTCACATAGCAGAAGCTTCGTATTTCAGGAGTGAGACTGTTAAAACCATCATCTGATAACCAAACTGAGCACGCAATGAGAAGCATACAACATGACTCATCGACTGCACTGTACGTTCCCTTCATCGCTCATCAGAGCTGCACGTTCCACATTTGGGAAAAAAGTCAAACCTGCATCCAGAAACTCTGTTAGCATGCAGAAGTGCACCGCGCTGCACTCAATGACTGTCTCAGTTAAGTGGGGACTGAGGGCCGCATGCACCTGTGGTTGCTTGAGTGAAGCCAAATGTTACCTGCTTTCAAAATAACCTTAAATGCATCTCGCTGGAGCCACTTTTCCACTCAAGTACATGTTTATCCAACACAAAAAACAAACAGGTTTGAGGGTATGTTTTGAAAAGTAACCCTTTTCTTGGGGGGAACCCTGCGAAGGACTACGTACTTTCGACCTTATAGCGTTCACCAACTCCTCTCCGTGTCAAAACTGTATTTCAATTTCTGTCCACAGCTCATTAATAACCCATAACCCAATCTAAGGTTATTATGTGTTAATGTCTTAGATCTGCATGGTGAATCCTGATGATTTTTCCACTCAGAGAAATACAGCCTGCATATGTGACTGCACATGAGACCAATAAAGAGAGGGAGAGAGAGAGAAAAAAGAGAGATGGTAGAGGTTACAGCAGTAATGAACACTAATGTGTTTGTGAGAGATTTTAACAGCCCCGTCACTGACTCAGAAAACATTTCCCTACCTTCTGCCCTACACACTCTGCAACTCTGCGACTTGTAATTAACGCAGTGCCTAAATCACAGGCTTGCTTCCTCAATCACCTTTACAGTTCCTTCAAACGGTCAAACGGACACAGAAAGGGAGACTTTTCTGCGGTCGCTCGCCGGCTTGGCCAGTTGCCATTGCCAATAAGTCCTCCATAAAACACGCACTCGCGTGACGTGCATGCCCGCACACACACAGGCAAGTGTCCCCGTGCGCACACACAGCCTCAGGCCTGCAGTCCGAGAGTAATTGGCGTGTGTGTGTGTGTGTATATGCGAGAGAGAGAGAGAGAGAGAGAAAGAGCGAGAGAGTAAGAGTTAGAGAGGGCAGCTAGACAGACTGTGTTTGTTTAATGTCCCCTGGCATGGCCTGAGGGACAGGCAGAGAGAAGTGGAAAGGCAAACGGTACAGGAAAGGAAAGGAAAGCAGAGCAGGCCAAGGGTGAGGTGGAGGCAGGAAGACAGGAGAGGAGAGAGGGATGAGGCGAGATGCTGAGCAAACAGAAGAGGGAGACTTTTCTCTCCACTCACTGTTTGTTCAGCTACAGGAGCTCCATGAGTCACTTCCTCTCTGGCTCTGCTTCACATCTGTCTGTCTGTCTGTCATCTGCTTTACGCCTGTCTGTCTGTCTGTCTGTCTGTCTGTCTGTCTGTCTGTCATCTGCTTTACGCCTGTCTGTCTGTCTGTCTGTCTGTCATCTGCTTTACGTCTGTCTGTCTGTCTGTCTGTCTGTCTTCTGTCTGTCTGTCTGTCTGTCTGTCTGTCTGTCTGTCTGTCTGTCATCTGCTTTACGCCTGTCTGTCTGTCTGTCTGTCATCTGCTTTACGTCTGTCTGTCTGTCTGTCTGTCTGTCTGTCTGTCTGTCTGTCTGTCTTCTTTTTGTCTGTCTGTCTGTCTGTCTGTCTGTCTGTCTGTCTGTCTGTCTGTCACCTGCTTTACGTCTGTCTGTCTGTCTGTCTGTCTGTCTGTCTGTCTGTCTGTCTGTCTGTCTGTCACCTGCTTTACGTCTGTCTGTCTGTCTGTCTGTCTGTCTGTCTGTCTTCTTTTTGTCTGTCTGTCTGTCTGTCTGTCTGTCTGTCTGTCTGTCTGTCTGTCTGTCTGTCTGTCTGTCTGTCTGTCTGTCTGTCATCTGCTTTACGTCTGTCTGTCTGTCTGTCTGTCTGTCTGTCTGTCTGTCTGTCTGTCTGTCTGTCTGTCTGTCTGCCTGCCTGCCTGTCTGTCTGTCTGTGTGTCTCTCTGTCGTCCGTGTTCACATACAGGCAGTCACTCAAGTGAATGCACACAACAACATTTGCTCTTCATGGTACAAACATCTTTCATAACAGGTCATACATTAAAGCTACAGTACGAGACCACGTTCGTCTAACAAGGAGGCTGGATGGATGCTAACAACTGCTTTTGTGTGTGTGTGTGTGTGTGTGTGTGTGTGTGTGTGTGTGTGTGTGTGTGTGTGTGTGTGTGTGTGTGTGTGTGTGTGTGTGTGTGCAGCTGAGTGACTGCTGTAGTCCCATTAGGTGGATGGATCTCCAGACGAATGGCTATTATCCTAATTAGCACTAATTACGTCTGCTTCCAATTAACCACACAACTGGCGGTGACTTCTCTCGCTGTCTTTCCATCTCACACTCTCTCTCTCTCTTTCTCTGAGCCAGAAAAACACACCTTACCCTCAAACACAGCGTCTCCCAGCTGCTCAGAGCAGCTGAACACAGAGCCGCTAATCCTCGCACTTGAAAATAAACCGTCATTTTCTAATTCTGTTTAAAATTACTGTTTGGACCTGAAATAAAGAGTGACCCTGTGATCTATGTTCTGCTTTTACAACTCTGAAACTCACCCTGTCAATCAGATAGGAGTGAGAGAATATCGTGTATTTCTGTTGAGGGTTACACTGTCAGGTAAACGCAGTGAGAAGAGTGAGCTATGTCACGCTGGCTTCAAGGTGACTGCATGAATGCAGGCTTTGCTTCATATATTGTGATGCTGTATGTTTTCTGGAAATTCAATTAAGAAATCAATTTCTAGACAAAATAGCCAGCTGGGAACGGCTGTTTCTTTGCTACTCTGCTGAATTAAATGCAGGAAAATAGAAATCAAGGTACTTAATCACAATAATGCTGTAAATCCTGCATTTTCATAAAGCACTCAGGTCACTAATTTGTAACACTGCCGATGGTTGCTTAATGCAACCACAGATATTACAGGGATGTGAGGCTCTGTATGAATGGAATAGCAGCAGCAATGCTGGAATCTGGAAATAGGTCAAATTCTGCTCACTGTTCATTTAACGCACAAAATGAAATAACTATTAGATTGTGTGTATGTGTGTGTGTGTGTTTGTGTGTGTGTGAATATGTACACACAGGGTCGCACTGCTAATTTATAAAAACACTGTCACACATCGCTATTTAAATGCAGACAAATTGCATTCCAGTAGTTTTAAAGGTCAGTAGTAAGAGTACGGTGTAAACAAGCGCAATGTCCCTGATTTATTATCAGCGCCGACACAGCCGCACACTCACAGCATCTCCTGTAAAACAAGGCTTTTTTACTGATACACTTGTCACCAGGGTGATGGGAAATCAATACAATACAAAAAAAATTATTCCACCTCCAGGCAAAAACATTTTAATCTACATTATTCTGTAACAAACACAACCACACGCGCGCATGCTCTCATAGATCTGATGTGCACAAAGCCTGCAGCTACAGTGTCAGTGAATGCATCGCACTGACCCCCTCCTGCTGCAAAGCCACGCAGTGTGGCAGAGACTGCAGGGTCGGTCTTTAAAAGTGGGCAAACATTCAGGAGAACAAACTCAGGGCACAAGATTCACCGAAATACAAGGCTGAGTAAACATCAGCCAGCGTGTGTGTGTTTGTGTGTGTGTGTGTGTGTGTGTGTGTGTGTGTGTGTGTGTGTGTGTTTTGGTGAGACTCAAACATAATTATAAACCAGCATGGACACGTGCCTAAATATGTGCATATATATACAACTGCACTAAATAAAAAATCTTCATCAAAACCAAAAAGACAAAACAAAAACAGACATGAGAGGGTCTTCTAGTGATTCTAGAGGTCCACGTATGAGCCACCGCAAAGCGAGGCTTCAAAACGTGCTCTTGTTTTTCTCGTAACGGGCAGAAATGTAAGCTCAATTTCATGCTAAGAGGGAACCAGAACTGCAGCGCGCCACCTGCTCGGCATAAACACAACCTCAGCTGCAGCTCCACCCTCTCCAGCGAGAGCAGGTTTGTTCAGAACCAGAAGATTTCCCAAGAGCTTCGAGTGCGAAATGGACAGCGATGTAAATATCATGGCGTGGCAACACAAAATTAGAGGCCAGCGTGAGTGTGAACGTTGTGTATGAATCTGTGAATCTGTGCGTGTGCTGAAGTATGGGTGTTGATGTATTTATTTGTGTGTGTGTGTGTGTGTGTGTGAATGCGTACGCTGTAATTATCTGGTGGGTCAACGTGATAATGGAAACCCGCAGCACGAGCGAGCAGGGGAAGAGAAAAGAGCGAGTTTTCCTCATAAAGGACGGATAGCTGTCCGTTTGAGTTGGAGTATTTAGGGTCACAGACTCAAACGCTTTGACTGCATTTATTTCTCGACACAAGTCATAAACACAAAACTCCCATGTGAGCGCAGCAGCAGAGAGGTCAGAGCGCAGGAGGTGTGAGCGTAATTTCCCGAGAGCTGGAAGAGCTCCAATTTCACCTTTATTTGTCTGAGAGAGAAAAGAAACTTGTGACCTTCTGCTCATCGATCCAGCTCTCTGGATCTGGAGGATGGCATCTTATGGCTCTGATATTAACCAGTTAATCAGCATCTTTTTTGTCGGTAGTCTGGAACCTTCCACCTGATGAAAGGGGGATAAACAGGTGGTGACTCAGGTATGCCGGGTCACTGCTGAGGCCGTACGCTCGACGCCGGCGTCTCCTGTAGAAGACATCCTTTATTGGTGGCAGGTGTGAGTGTGAGTGTGTGCACGGGGGAAGAGTGTGTGTGTGTGTGTGTGTCTGTGCTTTCTGGTCAGTGACGGATGTGTGTGTGGCAGGTAATTAAAAGTGTGATTAGTGGATAATTAAAAGAGGTCTCTGTCTTTAGAATATTTAACGACTTCAGACAGAGGACACGCTCACACGCACGCATGCATGCAGACACACAAGGTGGCAGGTGGGAGTGTGTTGGTTCAGACTTTAATGGGGGAATAATGATTCCTGAGATGATACAGGATACAGGCAGGGAGACACAAGGCGAGAGAAAAAGACGATAAAGATCGGTGGAGAGAGATAGAGAGAGAGAGAGAGAGAGAAGCAGGGAGACAAAAGACACCATACCTCTCAAAGACACACATGCATGGAATTAATCATCATCAGCATGAACTACACAGGCTGGACACACACACACACACACACACACACACAGAGAGTCACAGTCACAGTCACACACTCTCTCTCTGCTTTCTGTCTTTGAGTGATCAGTTAAGACAGAAGCAGCTGCTCTCTGGCAGACAGAAATAGATGAGCAGAGAATCGCTAAACCCAGAACCCGTAGGCTTACACACACACACACACACACACACACACACACACACACACACACACACACACACACACACACACACACACACACACACACACGAGAACACACAAACACTTGAGAATTAAAGCTCAGCTCTCAGATATTCAGATAACAGCACATGCCATGCGTATTAACAGGTGAACTATTGGTTTGCCTTCCTGCTAACCTTTGCGTTGAGGTAATTCCTAACATAGGCAATGCTAACATGTTAATGTTTAGCAGGTATAGTGTTTCCCATGGTCACCATGTTATGTATTTTATGATATTAGCATGTAAACATTTGCTAATTAGCAGTAATCACAAGGTGCAGCTGAGGCTCATGGGAATGTCACTGCAGGTATGTGATCATAAACTAATGTAGCGCTGTGTGACATGATCTCATTTCCCCATAGAGGTCATTTCATATCCAAATAATACACATATCACGTTTTACAATTCTCTGGTCCATGTCAGACTTTTCATACCCAGACCACGTTCACCAGCAGAAGCAGCCCATCGTTTAGGACTCCTTGTTTTGTCTCCTGTTTGGAAAGTTTGTTTGTGTTGTCTTTTCCTGCCTGCAGCCGTGCCATGTGGAAGAATGCAGAGCATCATCCAAGTGACGAGAAATATCGCTGCAAAGAGCGTGATTTGTGACACGGCGTGAAACAAGTGAGCATAACATGAAACGCTATCATCACATGATGCATATCGTCATATCGCACAGCCCTGAACCAAAGCAGTGATCGTGATGCTGAAAGCTAAGAGATCACCAAGGTTATTGTGATTCACCAACTCGAGGAAAAAGTCAGAGCATCCCCAAAATCAGCAGAATTCATCTTTTTGGGACCATGAATGTTTATACAGAATTTCATGGCCATCCATCAAACGGACATTGGCATCTTAATCACAAATGTCACCCTGCTGATGGTGCAGGATGGACGGGCAGGGAATCATCCAAGTCATTATGCCTCATCATCTGGGAAATCATCCATGTCGTGCCATCAAAACAGAATACGCCAATCCACAAAGTAGAAGCTGAGATATCTCACAGGTCAAGTAAAAATCAGAAAGCTTCACCCTGCTGAAACCATGAATGTCCGGTCAACGCTGCCATCCTGAAGCCATGCCACGAGCACGGCTGAAAGCCAGCGGGGAGAAATTCAACGTGACGTACGACAGCCTGCGCCTCCTCTTCACTGAGACGGAGCAGGTCGTCTCATGCAGGAGGCAAAAGAAATGACAGACAGGCAGAAAAGGGGGTTTGCTGTTGCTGCTGCTGTACCCTGATCGTGCCAGAGCGCGTCTACGAAACCGAGCGCCAACATCAGAGCGAGTCGTGATGGCTCCACGCTCTGAGTGCGACTTCTTCCCAAATCTGAAGCGACTGTGTGAAGCCACATCTACTGTAGATGACTGACATCCAAATGTGAGCTGTTGTAAATTCAGTCACACTGCTATGGTAATGTCTGCGCGTGTGTTTACTCCTTGTACTGGCATATGTTTTGGCTTGTCTCGATACCCAGATACAGATGGCGTTTTAATTCCGGGGCCGGGGGTCTCAGTAAATGTAAACGATGACCTAATAGGACTTGTTACACTACATAAAGTATTAAGTGCTGCAGCGACAACTGTGATGATTAGCTGAGGATAATTTAAACATGATAAAGGGAAATATTATCACGGCGGTTAATAGTGACATCTTTTGCAACTGCGATCTAATCGTGTATGTCGCACTCCTGCAGCTGAGGGAGCTTTTTGTTCC
The DNA here is from genome assembly GCF_039877785.1 of Chaetodon trifascialis. Lineage (NCBI taxonomy): Eukaryota > Metazoa > Chordata > Actinopteri > Chaetodontiformes > Chaetodontidae > Chaetodon > Chaetodon trifascialis. The sequence goes on from NC_092057.1 coordinate 2,883,304, forward strand.
TGCCCCCTCCCCCTCCGTCTCCTGCTGCTCGCCTCCCTCCCTTGAGTGTGTGAGGCAGAGTAAGCCTCTGTCATTTGGGAGAGTCATTAAGTACAGCCTCAGAGCTAATGTCTTTTCCACTTTGAAAAAACTTTTCTTTTTACCTGAGCTGTTTGAGAACTGTGGCTGGAAGAAGGCAGCGAATTAGGAATGGAGCTTCGAGTGACGGACACAAGTCAGGACGCACGAGAAGAGTCTCAACTTCACCCGATGCATCCGCCAGACGCTGAGGCTGTACGGCGAATACGTCTGACTGCGAGCTCGGCTCTAAAAATAATGGTGTTATCAACGCTAAAATATCCGACCGATTCTGCGTCAAGATAGGACAGAAAGTGTGATTCATCAAAAACATAATGTTTTTACCTTGTGGCATACATGCGGGTCTACTTACAGCCTGCAGACTTGGAAAACACATCAACAGTTTTAAACAAAGCTACAACAAATTGCTTTTGGCAGAATAAGCAATGAATATTCATAGTCAGACAGCAGGCCCTAAAGTGCTGTCTTCATAATGCAATTCTATCCCACTCCACCTTGACAATGAATAATATTACCAGAAAATGCAATGCAATTAAAGCAACCCCTTGTTCCCTGTCTCCCTTTGCCACATGTGTCGCTCCCCCACTCCCCATGCAGTACAGTGATAACATTAAAAATTAAACAAGTCATCTGATTTCTTTACTGCAAAATTCATGTATAATAGTGTGGTAGAATAAGTCGCCTCCGGCCAAGCAGAAGAGATATATGAGTAAAGACACTGAAACTAAACTAGACATAAAGAAAAGGAGACAGAAATTGTAAAGAGGCAACGGACGAGCCGGAAATCAAAGGTTAGAAAAACCTTTCTGCGATTGTTTACACTGTTGATTACAAATGTACATAGATTAGCAGTCTCAACTGAATACATTACACAAATATGCACAGATCCGCTGTATGCAAACACACACACGCTGACTAACAACCATCTTACTGAGACAATCAGGGGTTTTCAGATTACTCCTTGGTCACTAAAAAAGACCAGCCTCCACACGCATCATGTTGGACTGGTGAAACTCTGCTGTGAGGTGGAGGGAAACTGCTCGTGACTCCAGCTGTATACATTGTCCAGACACACGCCAAGCCAGCAGCTAGCTCTGCAACATGGCTATCAACGAGTGACAACATTAGACAGACGTGCAGAAAAGAAAGCTGCAGTAAAAGGGGCTGGTTGATGGCTCGTTTCTTCAGATATCACAGTGAAGGCTTATCAGACATACAGCGTACCCACCACAGAGCGCGTCATTGGCTAATGGAGCCCCTTGTCACATGTTGTCACGTTGCTTTGCGGTAAAAGTCAAAGCAGATTGAATTCTTCTGTGTTTCTGTCAGGGCGCCCTGCGGTGGCACAGCCGCTGCATCGGGAGCGGTCCCACTCTGATGACGACTGGAGGCCGTGGGCTTCTTCTCCACGCAGCGTGGCTGTCTGTCTGAAGCTGACCTAACTCCTCTGTGACTTTAAACTCACAGAGCACAGCATTAGCTGAGGCAGAGCACTTACGTCGCGTTTGCATTAGCTGACTGACATCAGCTGCTTCATTCACGCTTCACAATCATCAGCTGTTTGGCTACCACTTGACTACTAAGGTTGAATTCATGCAAGTGTGCAGTGCAGCCGTTATAAGACGGCTGATACCTTAATGCCAATGCCAGCTCCACCACTCCACCCTCCCCCTTCTTTGCTCAGTTTTTGGTATTGTTGATGTGACTAAGAGTTAATATTCACGTAGGTATTCATTAAGTGGGATCGAGTCCTCGCTGCTGTTCATTATTTGAGAGCAGAAACTTTCCACATGCTGTAAATGTGTCACTGACTTGTGTGTAAGCTTCAGACTCTGCAGCACTCATGGACCAATTACTGCCACTGGTTAATCATTATTTTTCACAGCACCTGGCTTAACAATCGAAAAACTCATCAGCGTTGAAACAACACCAAGCCAAATCATTTTCCACAGCTTTGCTACAACGTTAAAAAATCTATTCATCATTTTCCTTTAAAGACCTACAGCAGGCTGAAGGTCAGGAGCGGAGAAAAACCAGGATTAGCATTTTCCCTTTGAACAATAACCCCTAAGACTACCTGACAAGACAGCAGGACAAGGTGAGCTCCAGAGACGCTGTGAACAAGAAGCAAACAAGACAGAGACAGAGACGCAGACGCATGTCCTTTGAAAGGAAGACAGAGGTAAGATATCGAAGTGGAAAAGGGAGAGTTTACAGGAGAGGATTTTCATTCTGTTATTTGCCGCCACATTAGACGACCAAAGGAGCAATTCAATTATGGAAAAGGATGGAAGGAGGGAAGGAGAAAAAGAGGAGAGCAAGAGGGCAAGGGGAGGAGAGGTAAATTGGAAAATATCAAGTTCAGGCAGGCGTCAGAAATGAATTCCTGTTGCTTTATGTGCTGTCTTTTATTTTCTTCTCTAAAATTAATCAATGTGGAAATCCACTGTGAAACGCTAAATGCTAATTTTCATATCACATCACAGTGGTGTATCTTTTAGCCAATGTCCTCTGCCGCCATTAGTGACAAAAAGGCAATTAGCTCGAGCGTCTTGGTCAGGTAGATTCTTTGGCTTATGTACAGCAGATTTCCGATTGTGCCATTTTAAAAACAATAAAGTGCAATGACTGCAATTATTCATGACAAGATGTATTTGAGCTGTCAATTAAAACATCAGGGCTGTTAGAGTTCTTAAAAGAGGAGAGCAGCATGGGTCCCAAAAGGAAAAACTCTTTTTATGAATCGAATATTTTCTGGCAAGTTGTCAGGAAGCTGCTAATACACGGCATTAATACACAAGCATCAACTACAGGCAAACACTAAACAGCAAATGAAGAGCGTTTTCTTGCCAAAGGAGTCAGATTGGTAAGTTTGGGCTGTTTATCCAGTAGAGTGCCTCACAAGAGCGACGCCGTCTGGTTTGCTATTGTAGGAAAGATGACAATAATTTAACCAGTGCAAGACGACACCTGTCAACACGCTCAGACCTCTCCACCAGTCTCCACCTCCCATTTCATTTGATTAGTTTAGACTTCTACGACCGCTCGCCTCGTCCACAGTGTTTGAAAAATGTAAGTACTGTTTCCCACGAGGTGGCCGCTCCGTATCCTCGTGGACAGTCCCACATGCTACGACTTTTCAGTGTTTTTACATAAACTCAGTTTGCCACACGTGCTGTAAATATCTGGAGAAATGCTGATTTGGCTTTGATCTGATTTGGAGGAACTTTCCTCACACACTAACGATGAACAGGCGTGCTACGGGGGACGGCATCGGTTCCCCCGAGGCCAAAGCCCTCTGCAGACTGCAGTCATCATGAAGCTTTTTGTTTCCAACCACAACTCAACTGTTTTCAGAGCACGACTAAGGTCGTCCCATAACGTCAACAACATGTTTATTATCGACGAAGAAGGTCCACTAATTTTAGGAGAGTAGTTATTTTAACCCCACCGCGACATTACCAAGTGGTTTTTGTGTGTAAACCAAATATTAACCTGAGCGTTGTCATATCATTAAACAGAGTTATTGTTCAACAGCGATTTGGAACGGCTTTGATTTTTGTCATTTCCTTTGGAGTGCGTTTACATGCACACTAATATCCCAGTTCTGACCAGGTTTCAGCAGCACGCAGGTTAAAAACCTTGACCCAAGTTACGTAGCAGTCAGTAAAATAAAAACTATGATAAGCAAGGTGAAATTATTGCTATGCTTTTTACTGTCTCCATCAATACTGGTTAGATGAGATGCTAAATCAGGCACATAACTGGTAAACGCAGACCAACCAGTTAGAAACTCGTTCCTCAACCGTTGAGGAAACTGTTGGTACAAAAACGACATGTTTGCTGGAACCCTGGATACTGTTCATGTCATGCAAACAGGTAAATAACCAAGTTTCTCAGGGCTCCATATAAACACTGAACAATGAAACCGTACTGGGTGAGTAAGTCAGTTTATGCAACTAAGACAGATAAAGACATGACTGCAGGACACAATACACGAGTAAGTAGAGAAAACTTTGGCACATGGTTCTTCTTAGTGCGGCCATATGTCTAAAAACCCTACATGTCTGGGATGTTTTTGTAATCCGGAAAGTAACTAAATCATATAATTGAGAGGAAAGTCACATACAGTATCTAAGCTTCTGGTGGCTCCAGAGATTAAGTTCCAGACACAATGGATTGAGATGAGCTTAAACTCTTTACTCCATATTCATTTCCTGTAACTTTTCTTTTTTTTTGTCCTCTTCTACCTCTCTCTTCCTCGCTTTGATCCTCCCCTTTGGCTGCCGTGAGAAACTGAGTCATTATGAAGCGCAGCAGCAGCTCTGGAGATGGAAGACCTTTCAAATGGCCGGTTGTATTTTCAACATGTGGTGGGATCTAAGCCTACACATCCTTTGAGTCTCCCTCCAAATGCTGCTCTTTTTCTCTTGATCTTGCAGTCTGTCTAATACACATGCATGCACACGTACACACACTTGCAGGCACAAACACACACAACATCTGCTTACATAGTTCAGACAGCGAGAAAGTTCCTTCTGTTCAGACCTCTGCTGTCTGTGTGTGTGTGTGTGTGCGTGTGTGTGTGTGTGTGTGTGAGAGAGAGAGAAAGCAGCAAAATAATGAATTGCTGCCTCTGTTAAAGTGGTGTTTGACAAATTAAAATGAATGAATGTCGAAACACACGCACACAGATACACACATGCACCTACACAGCATATGGCTGCTTAGGCAGGTCTATGAGGAGAAATATTTCCTGTAAGGCTCAGGCCTGACGTTGGCCACCTGTGACATCAGCGCTGTCCACCAATCACCTCCACTGCCACAGGAAACTGAAATATTCTGCCCCGCCACGCTTGTGCATAGATCACTGCTTTTATTTGATCAATCTGGGCTCCCTGCAGCCCTGTTGGAGGAAGAAAGGAGAGCTCTAATTCTCCTCTTGAAGGTGTCGGCGATGAGAATCATTTCACGTCCATCTGCCACAGGTCTCAGAGCTAATTAAAGGCAGCAGCTCGCTCTTCTTGACCTGAGTTGCGGGTCACAGCTAAAACAGATATTCGCTTCAGCCGCTGAGGTGGCAGCACTGTCCTGGAGTTGTTTTGACTGCTGATGGACAGCGGAGAAGAAAACAGACTCGATATGTCTGAAGTTCACAGCCCATGTGAAAATGGGAGGAGGGGGTGGGCGGCAAATCACAGTGATGGCAGACCGGGACGGGGACGGAGGGGGCAGGGAGTGAGGGCTCCATTCGATTAGAGCAGAGTGTGTGGGAAGTGACAGCTTGGAAGTTCTTTTCTGGCCGGCATTTTGAGGGCTGGGGATTGTGGGAATATTCATACACATACAGGATGTGTACGTGTGTGGAAATGAGGGGCTGGGGGGGGGGGCACAGACACACAGGCACAGTGAGACTGGATATGCAGAGTGGGGTTAGGGGCAGGCACGTGGACATAAACTGAGTGCGGTGGGAGAGGCGGTAAGACAGACAGCGAGATGGGGCTGGGGAGTCTGGGAGCGATGCATATCGGATCAATAAACTTCATAAACAACATCATCAGCTCGGTCACCACGAAGACAGCCGACCGCCAGGCACCATCTGGCCCGTCTCACCGGACCGCCGGATCAGCCAGCGTAACCTCACGCACAGACACAAGCGTGCGCACACACCGCTACACACGCAGGGCCGCGCAAATATCCAGCGCTCCCGCTCCGACACGCGTGAGCGCACACGGCGACGGTCGAGCCGGGCGGACGCACAGATTGGCCAGGAGAGACGGACTGTGCGTGTTTGTGTGCGTGCACCGCAGCAGTTAAGCAGTTTATTCAGGAACAGAAGGTTATGGTTCTGGACCCGTATATCCTGTAGCATGATAATTACAGTAAAACACAGAGAGCGAGGGAAGGAGAGCAAGAAGAGCGAGGGAAGCAGGCAATACAAAGAATAATTTAGTGGCAGAAAAGTAGGAGTGAGAGTCAGAGCGGGGGGGGAAGACATGTCTTGTAGAGACAAGAGGGGAGCTGTGAAAAAAGGTGCAAATTAGTCTTTTCTATGAGGGTTCAAAGGAGGTGTTATGCATGAATCTTCATCACAGTGCGTATGCAGGGTGCAAGCAAATCAGACTATTCCACCTCACAGTGCAGGGAGAAAAGTTTGGTCCAGATTACATTAATATTGAACATGATGTCGTGAGATTCAGTGTGAATCCAGCCCCAAAATACAAATAAAGAAATCATATGTGACCAGTCAGTGGGGACAAACGGTCTCTCAGACACTCCTGAGACACACTTAGTCTCTGTCAACCATGATTTGTGTGTCCTGCACAGACACTACAAAAATAATCAGGTAGTTAAATCAAGTAACGTGAAATGGCTCAAATGTTTATCACCGGCTGACTTAAAACATTAAAACTGCTGTATCGTTTGTGTTTAGCACTTCTCTGCTAAGGATTATGTCAGCAATCACTACTGAACTACTCATTAAGGTGTGGGCTCATCAGCCCCAAAGAGTCTAATTTAACTAAAAGATCATTAAAAACAAAAACACTACACCACAAAAATACAATCCTCTGAAGTACGATCACAAGGATGACTAAAAACTTCCTGGTTGATTTAAGCAGTGAGCATAATCAGTGTGAAGTGAAGAAACTAGTTTCATTGGAATCTGATGAAATGCTGATGTTTAAAATTAGATATAATTCACACTTAAGACAAATGAAGGTTTCATATTTGGCTAATTAATGAACTCAACTGCAAGTAGCTGGACAACCTGAGCGAACTCTTCTGATCTGATGTGCTGCTGTTTGTCAGAGGTGTGAAGAAAAGGACCACGTGAGACACTGCCTGCTGAGTCCACGTCTGTCTCTGCCTGCGTCCCTCATCCTTTGAGGATGGACAGATTGTACTGGACGCTCCATACAACTTAATCAAGATGGACGAATGATTTCTAGCAAATGATTGGAGGCAACCTGTCTCCTTCTTCCTGCATAAAATTGGTATATGGTCTAAATAAAAGGCCTGTGACGTGAAGTGTGAGGCAGCACCTCCGCTCTCTATTCCCAGAATGTCACTAAAATTGTATTTCATAAAAATGTGTTAATTTCTTGGGCCTTTAGTGGAGGCAGTCAGGTACCAGCAGAAACTGTATCTGCAGTAAAGCTGAATTTAATGAATTATCTTGATAATAAAATCCATGAGGCATGACTGTGCAGGATGTTTATCAGGTTTTTCTCGACTTAATCAAGATGAAGGCCAAAGAGAAATGGAGGCAATGTAGCACCGTTAGCAGCACACACCGGCTCCAGCGCGGGCCACGGGGCCATCTGAGCTGTGATCCAGAGGCCAAACCTCTCTGCTGAGCGCCCGGCTGAGTACACCTGCCAAACACTGACAGCCAATTGCTCAGTGTCAACTCGTATTGTGCTTCAAATGCTCTGCTAACCTACCGCTGCAACAGTTACATCAGCGCTCGCTCTTCAATATCTGCAGCCACCTCAGCTTCAACTCAGCGCACATTATCCTCACTTTACGCTTTCAATATTAATTCTAAATGTTTATAGATGAGAGTAAAAGATTAATAATACACATTGACTAATATGAATAATCATGAACCACAGGTCCATGTCAGCACTAAAACAAGCCTAAAGGTGCCAGTGTGCTCCAAGATAAGTGCCTGTCACACGGTCGAATGCCATCTGCCTTCCAGGAAAGACAGTCTGACGTGCACCAGTATCCCCATATTTCAATGATAATGACATCTCGCACCCCTATATGACGGCTGGCTTTTCAGCCCACCTCTGAGTGTGACCACGATGAACACTTTTGCCAGTTGGGCTTGTTAGTGCTCCACAAAAGGAAAAAGAGTGGTGGGCTGCTCTTCATGCACTGCTATCAGTGCTACCCTGATATGGATAAAGTGCTCATTTGTAGCATCAGGGCCCTTTATTTAAATATATCTTCAGTCAGATACTTATTTATTAAAGTTTTGTTTTTAATTGCAAGTGCAAAAAGTAGTGCTCTTTATGTTGACGGGTGACATTAAGGGGGGGTGAGGGCGCTGACAGGAAACGCTGTCCACGCCGGAAGTGTCCAGAGCAGCAAAACGACTGCAGTCCACCGTCATCAAAGCACACTGGGAGAAGCCACGTTAAGTGAGAAGGAAAGCTATTTTCAATGTTCATTGAAATTAAAAAGCAAAGTAACACTTGATGTGAACCCACGACAAAAATAATAATAATAAAAGTGCTTATGTAACCTCGCTCCGCAAAGCTTTCTCAGAAGCACTTGTGAGGTGGCAACTGTCATTAAAGGAGTGTAAAAGTTGCTGCCTGGCCATTTACTTCTACAGCAAGTCCACTGATGATTTCACTCGATAACACACCAGGGAGCAGTTGGTGTTCTTAATGGGGAGTTTGTTATCGCAGAGTGTGAGAGCAGCCTCATAAAAATCACTGAAGGTCTGCCTCTCAACGCCAGCTTTCACCGATGAGCAGATTCAAACAGGTATACATCCCAAAAAACTCTGAGACCACCTCAGCCTGTAGTGCGCTGTTCTGAAACAACTTTCACAACCAACCTGCACTTCCCTGCTTTGTCTAATAATTACATTATAAATACACCGTGAGAACATTTTTCAAAGTAATGGCGCTGACAGGATAGCTGTAGCAGCTACGCAAAAATATGCAAATTACAGGCATTTCAAAGGGAGCCACACAACCGCTTTAAATAAACGAGAGAAATACGGCTTACACAACGCACCCAGGGACCCTCATATCTCTGCTGCACAATTAAAATAAAAGAACATCTCCGTGCACCTAAAATTACTTAATAACCTTGTAGATTAGACAAGTGAAAAACATTGCATTCATTGAAAAATCCATTTTATCTTTTCTTGATTATGTCCTAGGTCTATTGTACAGATGTCTAATGAAAAGGGTCAGTTATCTAAATGGCTTATTATTCATAACAATTGGTGTACAAGGATTAAAAAGAACATTTGCGCTTCTACAGAAGGCTGATTAACATACCACTGTGGGATAAGAACTGTAAAATTAAAATTTTATCTAAAATGGTATTTTGATACAGGCACTGCGAACCAGTGTGGGTACATAGATCACTTAGTAAACGTGTAAGAGAGAGAGACGGAGGATCAGAGACACCTACATTCGGTTGTTGGGGATTATCTTGTGTCCGTCTTTGTACCAGGTGACGACGGGTCGCGGGAAAGAAGGAAGGGCAGGCTGGCTGATGATGGCCGCTCGGCCCTGAGTCGCCGTCTTTCTCTGCTCCTCAGCCGAGAAGTTTCCCAAAACTGAACGAGGCGAGAGGCACGAAGAGTTACGACAGCACAGCATCACATGACATTTAGCCACAGAGAACATCAGTTTTACAGCCTGGTCACACCACGAAGCGGCACAGCAAATTCATCCGTGTGGCACCACAAATATTACCGAATAATACACCGACAGTAAAGCCTGCTGGGACAGAAATATTATTTCATGTTTACCTGTTGGCTCGGTGTGTGCTCAGCATTTCAGTGTTGCACATATTACATTAAGATATTACAGCCCAACCCAAACTCAAAAAGCAGGATTTCTGATATAAGACCTTTTGTTCACCCCTTCTTTTCAGCACTCTTAAAATATTAAAAATAAATCTACTTTGCCTGCAAAAAGGGATGACTAACTGTAAGGCTGCTTGTTGGTGTGGACGAAGCTGCCGCTGGTTCCGTTTTCGTCAAAAGCAACAGCGTTATCCATTAAAAAGCCTCGTGTATTGGTGTTTTATGATGCTGTGAACGCTTGTGTACTCACAGGCCACCTGCACCTCTGTCCTCCTGCTGATGACGGCGCCCATCCGGTTCCTCACGATGCACTGATAGAGGCCAGCATCGGTCCTCCTCACAGATGGGACAGACAACCTGAAGGCGGACAGACGCAGAGACAGCATCCTGGTTAGGCTAACTCACACTTCTCTGTAATAAGACTGCTATTCAATACTCTTTGCACAGTTATCCTGACCGACAGGCAGCTCAGCACAACAGTTAATCTGACATCCATAATGTGCCAATGCGACAGAAACACGTTACACAATTCACAGGATTCAGCAGCAACACTGTGACTCATTATATAATGACCATACAAATCACGAACAGGAAGCATTATGTATCAGCATTGTCTCTGACATATTATTTATTTATCTGTTTGATTCCATTCAACAACGAGAAGGTCACTCCTTCACCGTGTGTGCCACAGAAATGCTGCTGTTACGTTCAACAGGCTTTATTAGTTTGCATAGAGAAAGGCAGCAGTTATTTATATTTCTTTATTTTTATGACATAAATGAGCAGAAAGGAACAAACTGGAGTCAACTTCAGTCATTCTGAGTTCAGAGTTTACTCATAGTTTTGGTGGTGGTTGAGTTCGAGTGATAAAAGGGTTCAGGAGTTTTTAAAGATGTGGTCACTGAATGCATTTTGTGTTTGGTCCACACTGTCTTGTGCTAACTGTGTGAAGCGCTGTGAAAACAGTGAGCTAGCATTTGGAAAGGACGCAGCGATGGGAGTGATATTTGGAGACCAGCGAGACAGAAGGGACAGAAGGTGGAGGTCTGTCCGTATGGACGCACTCATGTGATTCTCTTCAGATGACCTTCATCTGAGAATGGATTCCGCCTGAGGTCGTCAAAGTTCCCCAATAACAGGAGGTGAGGCGGAGTGGTGCATAGGTACAGTGTGTGTGTGTGTGTGTGTGTGTGTGTGTGTGTGTGTGTGTGTGTGTGTGTGTGTGTGTGTGTGTGTGTGTGTGTGTGTGTGTGTGCTGTGAGCAGGAATCTTTCTGACTGCGTGCATGTTGTTTTTTTCAGAGGTGGGTTGTTAATGGGGTTTTAATGGACTGTGCTTCACTAATGGGAAGCTTGGCATAGGATCTAGGTTGGTGCCACGCTGGACAAACACATGAATGCACACACACACACATGCGCAGATATATACACACATTTTACACACGAACCGGATAGACGCTGTAAAACTGGACACCGCTTTGGGGCTCATTATGAACACCGGGACAGCCAAGTATTTAACTCCCAGGCTGTCAGTGTATGCTGCCAACACACACAAACCCACACACACTGATACACACATGCGTAGATCAAAGACTCACACACACAATTCCATTTGAATTAGGAATGACACATTACACAGCAGCTCTCATCCTGAAACAGATTCTGATATTGGACGCTTCCTGACGCTGCGTCTCTCTCTGTCTGTGTTCCATTTCGCTTTAACAGGCCGTGCTGTGGGGCCGTCAATGCGCTTTTTTTTAATCCCAACCAGTTTTCCTTCATATTTCTCACTAAACACAAAGTACAATGCTGACAGCTCCCAATCAGGACAATCATTTCTCAGTAAATTTCTCTGACACAGTCTCAGCCCTGCTTGTGAAATTCCCAGTGATTCAAGACAAGAACAATTTCAATCAGGTTACACAGTGAGACAGCCTCAGAGCAAATTGACCAAACCCTCCCTGTAGCATCAATCTGAGCACTGAAGAGATGGAAAAGAAGTGTTTCTCCAGGGTGTGGTGTTGTGATGCGTGAGGTCAGTGTATAAGAGTGTGAGTATGGAGGAATACAACAAAACCTGCGAGTGCTTAATATACGATTCAATGAACAAGAGTTGGCTTGAAAAAGCAGAATTTCTGAATAATGAGACCGTCAGCCACAAATGTGATGAAGCTGTGAGGACGATACAGTAGCCTTGTCAACAGCGTTCCTAAAAACAATGCAAATGCAAATGCGCTTTTTTTTTTTTTTTTTGGGAAAGTCCAATTTGTCTAGTGATGGTTTTATTATAACTCACGATGTGTAAAAAGCATCAGGCTGCTGCAGCTGAAGTGATGCTGAAGAAGGAAATGTAAGTGAAGTTTCTATTAGCGTAAATCATTGTCACTTCCAGCGCTGAAGTCCTCGCTGTCCAGTACATTAAACAGCGAATACGAGATAAATAGAATGAATCAGACTGTATTCTGAAGAGATGGCATGGAGTCTGATCCTGTACACGCCAGGATTACTCTGAATATGTGGAAAAGGAAGGACTGCATTTAAATAGATGTCTTCACAATAAGTCTGACACGCCAACGCCAGCAGGCTGCCACGCAAGGCAGCACCTTAACTACCCAGACCAACGGCAGCTGACGCGCTCAGGAACACTCGGACGTGGACGGGGGGAGGTGGGGATCGGACCCCCGACCCTTCGATTAGTGGACGACCCCCTCAATCTGCCTGCATTAAACTAACAGTAAAAAAAACAAAAACAATTCCAGATGGTCCTACATTAGCGCACACACACACACACACACACACACACACACACACACACACACACACACACGCACACACACACTCTCAAGTCAAGCCAGCACAGCCCTGGCCTCACCAAGCTAAACTAGCCAGAACGCTGAGAGCGGTCCAGAGCTGCACAACGCCGCCTGGCTCGAACAATGACTGCCTACAAAATGCTGGCTCAACCTCTCCCTCCCTCAGTGCGTATGAGTTCCCAAGATTCCCTCTATTTCTGAATGATGTGAAAAACAATTTTGTTTCACAGCTGCAGTTTTGCCGAGAGGGATCGCTAAGCTCTTACCAACCAGCACACAGAGGGGCAGAGGAGGAGAGGGAGAGAGGAGAGAGAGAGGCTCAGACATATTGATTGGTTCTCCTCTTCTTTCCCCAGACCATATACATATTTATGGTGCTAATGTAATTATTAATCTCAATTTGGCTGCACTGTCCAACTGTTCTGACTTTCTCTAAACACACTACATCACTTACAGACAGCTGTTTTTCCACGCTACAGGCCTGACTCAACCAACAGAAGAAAAGATGGATAAAAGAAGACAAACAGGCCGACGTGCGCTCAGACAACAGAGAGGTTCATGGGAAAATGTCAGGCGCATAACCAGTCAGTGACGACTGACCTGTACTGCGGCGTCCAGTCGGTGATGTTGCTGTTGTTGAGAGTCCAGCGGTACTGCAGAGGCCAGCTGCCTCCAGCCAGGCAGGTCAGCACCAGTCTGTTTCCCTCCAACACCACCTGCTGCCGCGCTCCACCCCCTCGCAGGTAGGGAGCCACCTCTGACAGACAGACAGACAGACGGGCAGAGACAGAGGAAGGAAAACATGTTTTTATTAATTACTTAATCTTATTCATCTTTGGATAATAGTGCAGATCTGATGTGCATTCATCCACCGCAAGACATGATTCAAAGACTTTCACTCGTTCTTTGTCCTTTGCACAAAGACCGAGTGGAACAAAACACTGACACATCAATGTACCTTGATTTTATTGAAAACAGTTTCAAATTTCAGATTTACAAATCTGGCATGAAAGCAACAATAAGAAGAAATGTTGATGCATCTGCGACTGTACTTATTCCTTCCTGCTCCTGCAGCCAAAAACTCTGACCTTCTCACCTTTCTCACCTCTCATTTATCCCATCATTAGTGAAGAGTACCTGAGACAGGATGTGTGTGTGCGGAAGAGACAGAGAGGGAGGGGGGTGGATTCATCTAACAGGATTTATCAGCACTTCCTCTGGAGATCCCCCACGCCATTAGTGACGTCTATCAAAGCATTCCTCCGCCTGCGGAGCGAGGTGATAAAACCTGCACACACATACTGACATGTACAAGTTTCCTCTCTAAAAACCAGTCAAAGAAAAAACATCCACCTCTTTAAAACAAAGAACATAAATGTGTTTGTGCTATATATTTCAAAAGCTCAGTCTAAGATGCATTAAAAAGAGATTCTGACGTTAATATCAGCACAAATTATAGCTGCATGTCCCTGGTGCTGCGTTAGATGTTCAACAACAGCGTAAATTATGACATTACTTTTCAATTATACCTGGTAATTAAGGTGTACCCTTGGGGACAACACATGTTCATGTGCATATGACGCATGTCAAAACGGTTGTGCCTTTTGTTTCCTTTGTAAGCCCGTACAGGAGCGCCATGTGCATGGCGATATGCATCACTGTGTCGCCACGTCCTCCTTCCCAGCATGGATGCGCTTCAGTGGTCCAGAAAAGCAGCGGTTCTATCACATTTACTCCCTGGAAGGACACACCATTACTTGACTACTTCTTCTCAGAGCATCTACTGAGCCATCGATTGAATTATCCCAAATGCTGGTCTCTATTGTACTTTTGGCTTTCAGTGAAGACAAAGGTCAAACTCCAAATGTTGTTTGACTTCCTATTTTCCAGATGTGTGGAACTGACCACTGCAAAATGCACATTCATGCTCACCCAAGCTGTGGCATGTTAAGAACCTGGACCCACCCAGCTGACACACAACCCTTTACCTCATCTGTACACTCCAATATCCAGACAAGTTGTATTATCACTTGCAGTACATACAGTGTACCGCTCAGCCACTCAGAGTACCAATACTGCATCTTATGATAAGGCTGTTGAATGCACTTCACTGCCTTGTGAGGCAGCGTTACTGAATAGCTCGGCTGCAGCTGCTGTCTAAACAATGGCATCCAGTGTTTAACTCTTGGCTCAGGTGGTCCGACCTGCCTCAGCATAGAGGCATCGAGACTAAAGGGTCTGTCCACAGCAACTAGTGCTGAGGCTGGATCCACTAAACAAAAATCAGCATCTGGGTGTGGGGTGTGCTGTGGGAGTATGGTCGGGGGTGGTTGTGGGGGTTGTAGAAAATGAGATTTATTATACCCATCAACTACTTACACACACATACACACACAAAGTGGGTTAGAGGGGGCAGGCTTATCTGCTTGCTACAGTATGTATGGACAGGTCCATAACTCTGAGGCAGAGTTTTACACTCTCTCTTTCTCTCTCTCCTTTTCCTGTCAACTCAATCTTCTCTCCTCCCTGCCTTTCCAACTTTCTCAGTTCTGTCTTTCCTGCAGCCCTCTCACTTCATCTCTGTTTCCTTCCTTATTCCTTATTCTCAGTGGATGTCTCAGGGCCACCCCTCTCTCCCCTTCTTTCTCTACTCTCCAGTGTTTCACCCTCTCCCTCTCACATCTAGATTGATAGCTGCCTGCTCTGTGCAAAAAGAGGGAAGTGTTCCATCTAAGATAGATTTATATGAGAGTGTGTGTGTGTGTGTGTGTTTGGGTGTGTGCGGGGGTGACAGAAACGGTGTGTGAGTGTGCATGTGTGAGCATAAGGATTTATTTGGAATATTCCATTTCTACAGACGATGGCTGGCAATGCAGACTCCAATGTCAAACTGCTGACCAGCGCTATAACTCACCGCGGCCGGCCGGCCCCTGTGTGTGTGTGTGTGTGCGTGTGTGTGTGTGTGTGTGTGTGTGTGTGTGTGAGTGAGAGAGAGAGAGCAGCAGAGATGCAGCCTTAACAGCAAAAAGCATGACCCTCGTTTCGAAAGGCTGCTGCTCAGACATTCTGTGCAAACAGAAACATGCAGAGATGTGTCTTTGCACCTGCTTCCATCCTTTCCACTTAGCTACCACTTCCTTCGTACTTCACATTCTGTACAGCTGCATGTTGCATCCGCCCCCCCACTCCACTTGTCATTGCCCTGTGCTCCCCCCGTCTACTTTAAAGGGAGTCCATTAGGAGCAACAGATAGAAATATAGAACTGCAAATCTGAGAGGAACAAGGTCACATCATGCTTTGCTCACTGACGTCGTCTCTCTCTCTCTCTCTCTCTCTCTCTCTCTCTCTCTCTCTCTCTCTCTCTCTCTTACCCAGCGTCGGTCTCTCTGTCACTCAATGTCAACCCGTCACTCTCTCTCCCTCATAGCCTTCCCCTTT
The DNA here is from genome assembly GCF_039877785.1 of Chaetodon trifascialis. Classification (NCBI taxonomy): domain Eukaryota; kingdom Metazoa; phylum Chordata; class Actinopteri; order Chaetodontiformes; family Chaetodontidae; genus Chaetodon; species Chaetodon trifascialis. Next base: position 2,899,195 of record NC_092057.1, read on the forward strand.
CCTAACCTGTCTTTCTTTCTCACAAGCCGTGTCATCCAAGCACCTGTCTGTCTATCAGGACCACCTCCCCTGTCTTTGTTCCTCCCTCCTTCGCTTGTTGCCCCTCGGTCCATCTATGTCAGAGTGTGCGGCAGCTCAAGGTTTCTGCTTTTCGTCTCGTCGGGAAAATGTTGCCTAACGGAGAGACCGGCCTCCAAATGCGACAGGAGAATCAAAAGGCAGACGCGCATGCGAGCACATGCAAACACACACGCTTTCCTCCTGACGCGACACCCGCCCGTCTCTGCTCTCGGGCCGGTGGAGCTGCTTAGGCAGATTCTGGGGAGGAATTCAATTTGCCGGGGAGATGAGCTCTGTGATAGAGTGGAGAGGGAGGAGAGGAGGATGAAAGGGCAGGAGCAGAAGAGGAGCAGGGTCGCTGCTCCAGGGCTGACGGTCCGTTACGATCCCGCCCTCTCCTCCCCCTTTCTCTGCACTTTTACAGTGAGCGTATGTGTGGTAGAAATTAGGCCCTGGATGACTTGTCCTTTACAAATGGGCCGGCAATGATCATTATTCTTACATGGTGCTGCATTAAACATCCCGAAAGTAATCCTGAATTTTACTGCAACAGCTGTGGTGAGATGTGAGATTTTCTCCGGCTCGACATAAGGTCAAGGTCCTGCCTGGCTGCTAGCAGCGCGGCCAAAGGTGTTCGTTTGTTGGTGTTGGAAGTCTGAAATTTGCCCACTTTAGCCGAGGTGGTCAGAGAACCCATAGGTGGTCCTGTCAGCATTCAGCAATGCAGAGGAAACCCTGCGGAGTAAATGCATTGCAGAGCACTGACATAAGAGTGAGAGTGCAGGCGTAAACCTAAAGTTGAGCTGATCTCATTGTAGCAGGGCCTGCTTAATTATGTGTGTGTGTGCGTGTGCACTGTGTGGGTGCATGTGTGTGTGTCAGGTCAAAATTAGGGTCACTCACTCCAGAAAAATCACTTTATCTTCATAGAGCTGAACCCCTACTGTGAGACAGGGCTGGCAGAGCTGGCTATAGTCTATGAATACTGATGCTCCGATAGCAAGTCTCTTCCTTCCTCTCTCTCTCTCTCTCTCTCTGTCTCACACACACTCACACACACACACACACACACACACACACACACACACACACACACACTCGCCGTTCACCACGCCTTTTTGACGCATGAGGTTGAAGGGGAGAAAATAACTAAATCAGACTCTTTTATTACAAGTAATTTTTCTATGAATAACTGGCTAAAAGTTGCATGTCTAAGCAGTTTTCTTCTTCATGGTTAAAGCGGTCTATTTGATTATGGGGTGCAAATGAGTTCTATTCCATTTTAATCTAATAAGTCTGCCAGCGCTTGTTTCAACAGGCATTTAAAAACACTTAATTGGACTGACAGTGTGTGAGGCTAGAGGAAGAATTATGAGTTGAGTTTTTTTGGTGCGTTGTTAGCGGTCGGAAAAAGAGGGTCGAAACAGGCTAATTAATGGAACAATATAAAGCAGAGGGGATGAGAAATGAGATTTTATTTCCCCCATGGAAGAGTGGAGACAAGGCAGGTGAAAACGTGTTACAAACGTATCTGAATTATGCACCTAAAACTGTTTAAAACTGCCACTGAAGGAGTTCGTGAAAACTCAACGTATAAATCTGAGATCTTACTGCAACTCACCCGACATACATCAACCATTATCTCCAATACACAGATGTATTTACTCCTGAGAACATGATCAACATCACCGAGTCACATCGTGAGGCAACCCCGATATTCAATGGGAACGCCAACTCTCACAGAAACAGACACCCATCAATAACAGTTTGTGTTGAAAATAAAATAAAATTCCTAACTTGGATGAAGAGCTCTGAGGAGCTGATGAACTGGATTATAATATAAACCTCTCTTATGACACACTGCACTGATTAATTTTTATTTTTTTCAAATCATTTCCCCTGCTAAGTGATGCTGACGGCCCTGATTTCAGCTGTAATAGACAAAAATGTTTAAAAAATAACTGTAATGAGGAAGACTGGCAGCGACGGGATCAGCAGGCGAACAGTTTGACTGTAACGGTTTGATTTTCTCTCCTGAACGTCACTCTGCTGTCTGCGGTGGTCCGATCAGACCCTGCTGACTGTTTGTGTTTCTCCTCGTCCTGTGTTATATGACGAAGGACAGAAGTTATTACCAGTTATTCCTTGAGTTTATTGGGTTTTCCCCTCCCCTTATGAGTGCATGGCGTACCTCTCCCTGCTACAAATGGGATGCGTCCGAAATCTCCTCCAATGAAGAGGATGATGAAGAATGAGCTGGCGCAACTGTTGCAGCTCTTGCAAACTTGCATCACTGTCAGTATGAAGTAATTAGATTTAGTATTTTGCATTTTCATGTGGTTTATTCATCACATCCCTGATATGTAGAGACTGAAGCAACGTAATGATCGAAGACAGTGACAGTTGGGCATAAAACACCTGCTGCCTTTGATGAGGACGCTTAGCTCTGACGCTAACCCTCTAAGCTGCAGCCGACCCACTGATCCCAACAGGCCACAGCTGAGCTGGCCTGGACAGAAAACAACAGAAAAGCCTGCATGTTTCCTGTGCATCATCCATTGTTAGACGGCAGGTGTGGCGGACAGGATGTGATGCAGAGTTTAACTCCCGGCTTTCCAAGTTGGCAGCTGCTTTAATTGACGACTGAATGCCAGACTACATACAAGAGGAAAGCATCTCTCAGTGAAGGCTGGATAACATCCCGCTAACCTCTCTTCCTGCTCAGACAGCCAATCACAGCTTCCTCCTTCAAGCTCCTTCCGTGCCTGCTCCAATCATGGTTTCCGCGAGCCTTGACTGACAGCTGTCTGTGAGGAAGTGACAGATGACTGACTGATCCTGACGTGCTGATTGGCAGATGTTAGACCGGGAGACATGTTGCCTACAAAGTCATATGCACACACACACTCAAAGGCACAAGAGTACATACAAGCTGAGGCAAACAGTCCATCCTTGAATAGCTCAAAGTCAACGTGTTTGACTTTGCTTGAGTGTGTTTGTTTGTACGTGTCGCAGACAGTAACAGTATAATGTACTGAGGGTTGTAGTAGATTCTTAAAGACCTTTGAACAACAAAAGCTTGTCAAGGAGAAAGGCATTCGGAAAGCTGGCTGAGCGCAAACGGCAGCTCTTTCAGGCTGGATTCACATTAACATTCTGCTGTGGTCGATGCAGGTACAGTAGCAGGTGAAAGGAAACAAATGTGCACCATTAATACTTAATTATATTGACTTTGGCCGTTTGCCAGTTTGGCCAGTGACTGGCCAGTGTGTAATTGTCTTTAGAGATTAGCATAAGCAAGATGTTAACCAAAACTGTTAATGAGCAGTTGTTTTAAAATGTCAATTTATTGCTTTCTCTGGCACTAAATAATGTCAGTGTAGCTGTGTGTGTGTGTGTGTGTGTTTGTATACGTGTGTGTGTACTGGATCCTGTTAAAAGGTCAGTTAATATGTTGAATGGGAATAATGCTGAAATTGAACAAGACTTTTTATGCGCTGTAACCTGCATTATGTCATTGCAAGTGTGTGTGTGTGTGTGTGCTCTCTCTCAACCTTGCATGTCTTAGGGAGTTATGTTGTGGATGCATGGGGTCATGGGAGTGCAGGTGGGGGTAGTAAAGGTAAAGGGGGCAGTAATAAACAGAAAGAAGGATTGCAACAGAGAAGTGGGAGATGAAAGGGTGATGTGGGGGTGGTGTAGGGAGATCCGGTGAGATGGGGGGGGGGGTAATCAGGTGGAAGAGACTGTGATCAGTGACATTTAAGAGGTAGGCCACACTGCAGGGCACATCTGTTAGGACACACACACTGAAACACACACACAGACAACTGTCAGCTCCTATCTCCTGATGAGCAGACAGGCAGACAGGAGGAGGGAGGGGTGAATGGGAGAGTGGGGAGGGAGTGAAATGAATACCTCCCGCTGAGGCAGCAGCGTCGTCTCTCTGAAGAAAGTTGTGTACACAGGCGGCTGTGAAAACACCTCCATACTTTTGAATGACACACACAAACACGCAGGCGATAATTATTCCTCTGTTTTACTCTGTGCATGTCTTTTTATCCCCCAGACCCCCCCCCTCTCTATTTTACATCCCCTAATTAAAACAGAAGTCTTTCCACAGCAGAAATCAAACTTTTTCAGCGTTGAGTCTGAAAATGGACAATAGAAAAGTAGAGGGAAGAGCGGCGCCACTTGTACCGCCATGTAACGGTGGGTGGGGGCATTAGCACCTTGTTCCTGAACCTGTCGTATACAATTGGTGCACCACCTTCACATCACAGCCGCTGGGCTGGCACCACCTTCACACACACACACACACACACACACACACACACACACACACACACACACACACACACACACACACACACACACAACTGCACTTGACCCAGATCCACACTGATGGAGAGAGGCTGCATTCAGATGTGATAATCTGACAACATGACTCCAGGCTCACACATACAGATGTGCCCATAATGCAGAAGACTGGGAGAGCAACGTGTGCTCATCCAAAGTATATATGGAGAGAGAGAAAGTGAACTACAGTGCTACTTCATCTCTGCCAGCCCATCTCCTCTCTGGCGCTCACACGTTCTCCCAGCCAGCGATCTTAATTGTCCCACTGTCTTATTATCAGGACCTCAGATCTGCAGGGGCTGTTTTTCTGTCCCCTCTCCTGTTTTGCTCAGTTTTTGCCTGAGCGTCCTGACCAAAGGGCAGGTGCTCTGCTCTGTGTGTACGTGTGGTGCATGTGCACGGAAACTCTCCACACACCTGTCTGCGCCAGCCATCATCCCCTCTGACAGCTGCCACTGTCCTGACCTTGGGCATTGTGGGCTACGTGGTTTTGAAGTGATTGACGAATCGTATCCTTTCATTCATTATTGAAGGCTGAGATCAAAACCGCGGCACCCGGGATATCGCCTTAACAGCCCGGCAGACCAGACAGAGGTAAAGAGGGGAGGGAGCAGGAGGAGGACGTGGGAGAGGGAGAAGGTCATCTGAGTAAAGAGGAGCAGGTGAGGAGTAAGGGTGAGGGAAGGGAAGCAGGAGGGGGAGCGTCCCAAACAGCAGCTTCATTTCATTTTTCTTTTTCTAGCATTACATCGTGACGCTCAGCCCTTTGCTCAAAAAGGCTTACGAGATCTAAAAATAATATTTAAGACAGACTAACAGGCGGAAAAGGTGCACATAGTTTTCTCCACTTAATGATCCTGCACGATCTGCAGCCATAGTTAAAATAAGGCTTTGTTCAGACTGCGGCCACATCAGACTTGTTTCTCTGATCAGATCTTTGAGACAGATTTCGGATTTCTGTCTCCACACATCAACCCATCTGCAGTAACTACTTATGCTGGAGACGTGACTCTCCAACGCAGAGGCATGAGAAAGGACCATCCACCATCTCGCCCTCCAACAGTCACGCAGAGCTCCTCCATCACAGCACACAGCTCTGCAAGTCATTCAAAGCAAGACGTGATGAGCGTCCCTGAGGTCACATATGAGCCGTCGGGTTCACGTCACTTGAGGAAAACACGGCATATTCAGAATCTGTCTCACCTTTGGGGCATTTTGAACAGCTACTCTAAATATTTTAGGCCGTCAGCTACTTGCAATGCATCCTGACTACAGGGCGGCCTCACACCTCCTCCTTTAGCAGATCATGTGACTGTGACGACACACATCATGTGACCTCAACGATTCTCCTGAGACGCCATGGTGTGAATAAAACTGCAGACTGTTAAATGTGAAAGAGCAGAGGAGTTTAAAATAGACAACCAGGATGAAGGAGATCGTTGTGCACAGACATGACTAATCATTACAACACATCATTACAGAGAGAGAACAGAGGATACTTTTACACCTGAAAAGGCGTTCGGGTTGACGTCACCCCGCGCAGGGAACGTATCTGAAGACTGTGGAGTCGACCCTGCGGGGAAACACTGACGTCAGCGTGGGTGATGAGTAATTTAAACTCTGCTCATTTGTACCGGCGCCCAGAGAAACGCAGGCAGAAACCAGGAGCACGTCTCCAGCGTGCATCCTCGCCGTACACTTTGAACCGTGTCCCGAAACTTCACCGTTTCATCTGCCTCTCCAGTCTTTTCTCACATGGGCCTTCATCAGTTCCCACCATCCTCGCCCTGTGCTCACCTCCATCCTCCTCTCATGTGTATCCTGTAGCAGTGATTCTGAGCTGGACTGAAGCGTGGCTCTCTATTCAAACGGAGTGCATGTTGTGTCCTCTGGCAACGCCTTGTACTTGTTACCTGTGTGGGCGCTTTAAGTTTCACTTCTCCGACCTGCTTCTCTGACTAACTCATTCACTGTCTTTGTCTCTCTGGCCTTTTCTTCACACATTGCAACTAATTTGTTATTGTCGGGTATGTAGGAAGTGTTTCAGGCTGTCTGTGTGTGTGTGTGTGTGTGTGTGTGTGTGTGTGTGTGTGTGTGTGTGTGTGTGTGTGCATTGTGCTTATGCATGAGTCCATATGCTCTGTGGATGCAAGCATGTGTGTGCAAATGTCGATGTTTACTTCCTCTACTTCCTCCTCTCCACGGTGGCAACATCTGCCACTAACGGCAACACACACCATGTCTCCCTCGTCTCCCTCGTCTCCCTCGTCTCCCTCATTCTCCCTCCTCAGACAAGGGCAGCTCAGTGACACGCCGTTTGAAGGGCAGACTGCGCCTCGGTGAGCGTTCCTCTTACAAACTCAAATTCAATAACACAGACAAATGTCCTTGCCAAGACACACCATGGCTTTCTTTTGAGGCTCTTTACTTACTTCCACATTTACACACATGCGCGAGAGCTTATGTGCAAACACAGACACACAGAAGGTCAGACACGACCCTGTTCCAGCGCAGATGTTTCCACTAATAGCTAACAAGTCAACTGATAATGACTAAGAAAGCACAGACAGAAGCGTTTGAGGCATACGTGCTCACTGTTTGCAGAATAATTCATTGTTTAGCTCTTCGATTTCTCAGAGCGTCGGTGAGCTGATGGAGAGGATATTTTTAGACTTCTCTGGGTGAACATTTAAGAGACGCTCGCAAGGGTGGTTTAAAGTGATGGTTGTTCAGAATATTTTTAATTATCTTGCTGTCACAAATACACTTTGAGACAAACTTGAGTTGCTTGTTTGCAGGTATACTTTTCTCATTCTCACCAAAATGTCATTAATAGCAGTAGTTGTCCCGATTTAACAAGCGAGGTGGTGGGCGAGCGAGTCATTACTTTCATGACTGAAGCTCCCCCAGCAGCAGGAATACCACATGCTTCCAGCTTCCTGCAGTTTTCCAGCAGATACCAGCAGAAGATTGCACTAACTCAGACTAAACCACACAGACCTGCAAAAGTAAATTCCAGTGGGAACCATGAACCTTTTCAGGGGCAGCCAAACAGATTCCTGGCCTGGGCTCCAGAGAAAAGCAAAAACAACATTTCCAAAGTATCCACGCACAGACGGACAAGAAAACAGTCATCAGCACATGATGCAAAGAGACAGGACAAGTCATTCAAACTCTGCTTAACCTGAGATCATGTCAGGGCAGATACGCAAACACGCTGTCAATCTGTGCGTGTGCATGTGAGTCAGTGAATCACTGCACTAAAATAAGACAGGCCGAACGAGCCGGCAGAATGACTTCTTTATTGTCTATTTCCACTCTTGATAAAGGGCTCATCAGCTTTATGACAATGGATAACAATTCCATACTTGTCGGAAATTACATGCAAAAGGCTGAGATTGCTGTTTCTTTCCAAAAGGGAAATTAAGTAAACTAATATGCTTCTTCTTGTATCTGAAGAGGTTCCAGTGTAAAATAATGCACATTATAAGTGTGTCAGGAAATTGTTAAGCAGCATGACCACGGGCCGAAGTTTCTCCCTCAAACTCAATAAGGTTACGACTCTGGAGGCCGTAGTAACGAGTTAGAGCCCTGCCAATACACCTACACATATTCAGGTGTCTCACGCGGGGAAGGGGTCACCTATGGTAATGCTCCTGTAGTTGGGAGCAATTCAAACACCCCCACTCCCGCCAGCCCCACGCACACACACACACACACACACACATTACAGGTGAGGGACAACAGAGGGTGAAAGAGAGAGATGTTTGAAAACTTCAAAGCTAGTCAGGATTCAGAAACTCGCAGTTCAGAGTTTCATCTCCTGCACTCTTCTTGCAATTTGTAAGTCAATGTGGGAAAATGTATGCGTGTAAGTGTGCACATATTTAGGTGTGCGTGTGTGTGTGTGTGTGTGTGTGTGTGTGTGTGTGTGTGTGTGTGTGTGTGTGTGTGTGTGTGTGTGTGTGTGTGTGTGTGCAGGTATCTTGCAGTCATGTGGACTTAAAATATTCTATCAATATACGATAGAAGAAGAGACACAGAGGAGACAGAGCGAGCAGTCATTGGTATTCCACGTCCTCTGGACCAGCTCAGTTGAACTGCAGATAAAAAGGACAAGCGATTGGAGGAGAGTGCATGCAGCACCTCACTCCTCTCTCACTCTCTTTCCCTCTCGCTTCCCTTCGATGCCTCTTCCTCTTCTCCTCGCCGTCCCCGTCCCACCCTGTGCCTCTCCTCTGTCCCGCTCCGTCCCTCTCATGCGGTCGTTTGGCGTTGCGGCCGATGATGAAGCGTTCCATCGAGCAGTCGGCACTTTTATTCATTCACTCCCTCATTTCAGTCCCTCCGTCTCTCTTGATTTCTTTCATTTTATTATTTATATCTGCTTTTATGATTACGATGACGAAGGGTGAGCGCGGAGAAATGGCGTACGTGCGCAGCACAGGTGTTAAAACACCAACAAGTGTAACATAGCTCTTGCTTGAAGATGTTAAACAGCGACATACATCCAGACATGGCTAATCTATCTTCTGTTTCAGCCGTACAAAACAAATTGGCGCGGGTCAAGACCTGCCTTTCCTCTCGTCTGCTGATGAGATAAACAAGTATTCAATCTCCCTCTCCCTCTCTCTCTCCCGGTGACATCACATGCCCATATTAAACGTGACACTCTCGTTAATCCACATTCAGTCAGCCACTGCATCTCCTGAACGCACCCCGCGCTGAAGCAGGTATACAAACCTGAGCCAGGAGAGCTCATGAATAGCTAATGGGAAAGACACAACAACGCTCTGATTCACACAAAATGGCCTTTACACCATCAGCTCCACTATTGGCTGACAGTGGGGAGAGACGGGGGGAGATTGATCGAACATAAAGGGTGAGAGAGTAAAGCGATATGTGTCTGGGAGAAAGAGTAATTGAGTGTGTGTCTGCGCCCGTGTGTGTGTATGTGTCTGTGCCCGTGCCCGTGTGTGTGTGTGTGTGTGTGTGTGTGTGTGTGTGTGTGTGTGTGTGTGTGTGTAAATGAAAGACAAGCAATGTGTAAGGGAAAGAGCAGAAGAGAAATGGAAGATATTATATGAAGTTATTGGAAAGCGAAAGAAAAAGTAATTTCACACGCAGCCCATCTGCCAGTCTGTCTGAAGGGCTTATCGGCACACATGATAAACAAACTTGATAAACGAACACATACAACATTATTTTCTTTCCTCCCACAGACACACGCTCACCGCATGTGTTCTGCGGTGAACGTTTTTGGTGAAGGCGGCTTGGCGGGGCCTCAGCTACTGTGGCTACAATAAAGAGGGAACCGGGAAATGTGAGCTGGGCCAAACCTGGATGGTGTTAATACGATCCAGCCCATCGTCACCTTCGCCTGCCTCTGCCAGCCTCAGTCATCGATGAGGTTCACCACATGAGACGTGATTGGATGAAGATATTACTACATGGGCTCAGGAACACTTCACAAAACTGATGTCAGCAAGCACAGTTTGTTTGCAAATGGCTGCATTCTGTTTTTATTTACGTTTCAGACAGCGTCCCGGCTTTGTTGGAATCAGCGCTGTGGCCAAAAACTCTGATCTATAAAGAAAACAACAACAAACTCCAAGCTGTGCGACTGAGAGCGACGCTCATTTAGTTCAACAGAGACGCTGACAAATCATAAACAGAAAGTACAATTTTTTAAAGGGGCTGCAGCATCGTAAGGGTTATGAGAGTGAGATGGGAACGAACTGGATGTTTATTCAAGACAGAGAGCAAAGCAAACAGGCACAACGACAGCACAAACACTGCACCAACTGCTATCCTTACTGGGGGCCTTTGCATACAAACTCTAAATATCACTTTGATAAAGTCTAGGTCTAATTAATCAGGCTAATCAGCAGGGGACCTGGCAGCTAGTGCTCCCCCCTCTGCAGTCTCTCTGCCTGGCTCGGGCTCTGCAGCAGATTCCTCTATATGTGAGCACTGACTACTGGCTCAGGAGGTTTTCCTGTGTATTAAAAGTGCTCTACCACACCTAAAGCAAAACATGTGAGCATGGTAAATGTTAAGAAAAATGCTTTTCCCCATTAATCATGAGTTAACTACTTTAAACGTCCCGTGACTGATTATGCAGAGATTGTAAGTGAGGGTCCAGCTTTTGAGGAGAACTCATACGAGAGGGAAAGAAAGACTGGCCTGGTAAAAAAAACTATTTGCTACTTGAGCAAAATCATATCAGGTAAGAAAATACCACTTCAGCACTAATCCAGTCTCTTGTAGTTTCTTCGTATATATTTTTTGCCTGTTTTACTGATAGAGGCAGCTGAGCAGAGGGGGGTGACAGCAAAGGGCCTGAGCTGCAGTCTGTGGTAAGGATTCAGCCTCAGTACACGCTCGACCAGGTACGCTTCAAGTTCCTTAATATAACAATTATGATCACCAAGAAAGTCTAAACAAGGTGAATCCTGGAAATGCATGAAGGCTGATTCCTTCACCAGTACAGCTCTGTGTGCTGATGAATGTGTCAGATTAAGACATTTTACTGATGTAAAACCAACAAGCATTGTCTCAATGTTCACAGCTTGTTTTTAGAGATTGTCTTATAGTATACAAGCAGAAAATGCATTGTAACGTCGTAGCTGATCATGGTGCAATGAAATAATCTATGCAGCACAGCCAGCTGTCACATCTGCGTTAGCTGATGTGAAATGCATGCTGCTGCATTACAACCTTAACCTGTTAGAAATCAGGAGGTCTGAAAGTTCTCTTAAACTGATGCCGGGTGATGGATCATCAAACACAGAGCATCAGCTCAAAAGGCTGTCTGACTTCCTCCGGTAGATAAGCTGGTCATAACGTCTTATGAATACTGACAATTAAACGTGCGTGACCCTGTGCTGTTTCAAGCTCCTGTGGTTTTCATAATGACTGTAACTTTGGGTTGTGATGGACAGTGGAGTTTCACTTCTGATTTGCTGGAGGGTGTAAAAGTGAAGGAGCAGATAAGTCAAAAAGTAATAAAAGACCTCTGATGTTAAGAAAAAGGAACAAATCCTGATATAACCCTGGATTGTGTCCTCTCTTTTTTACCTGGTGAAAGCATATCTAACGTTTCGAACTGCTCGTGGCGGCAGCTTTCTGTCAGAGAGGCCGAACATGGTCTGAGAGAGCAGATCATCACACGTGATGCCATCTGAGATGTGACACAATGAGGTGAGAAGCAGACATCCACGGAGAGTCTCTCTACCTCTGCACTGCTGAAACTTTTAGCGAGACCTTCACCTCTCCTGGGATCTTTTCAGCAGGCGGTGGCACATACAGCACGAATGTCACAATCACTCTTGCGCTGTGTGGGTGCTAAAGGCATAGCTCTGGTGACAGCGACAACATTTTCAGTTTGCACAAAAAGCAGATGAATCCAGCGCCTCCTAAAATGATTCACAAAAATGTCAGCCAACGATTCCTTCACACACAGAGGGCTGCGAGAGGAGAGACAGAGGTTATGGCTGTTTCTTCAATAGGCTGGAAAAAGTCTAACTTATCATTTGTCAAGTACGATTAGTGGAACAGGTAGGTAGCCAGTTAATGCCCAATAAGCATCTCAAACACTAGAGTCCATCCACACCTGGTATTAACATGCAGTCTGCTACTGGATGGCTTATCTGGATGAGGAAAAGGGCACGATGATGCAAGGTGTAAACGCACACAGAGTGCAATGTCATCAGATTACTAGTGGCCCACATCTGAGGATGGTCTGGCTCATACTGTGAACAGCTAGTTAGTTAATGGTCATTTATAATTTTATGCAAATGTAGTTAAGAATGTGTTTCAGTCAGAGATAAATATGGACTCACTGTCGGTTTCATGCTGGTCCAGTCACAAGAGATGTGACGTTAATTAATTGATTAAATATTATTTTGTTATCTGCAACTGTTCAAGGCCTCTGACCTTGAATAAAAATCAGATGTGGACCTTTGAGCTTGAGAACCCCCCAGACTCACTCCAGTGTGAATATATTGTAAAAGTACCAAATACGCAATAGGAACAACTCTGGCCATCGCTCAGCTGTAGGTAGCAGTCCTGTGGCCGCCGCAGCACGAGAAGGCCGGCGCCGCTCTGACCTGCAGACAGCAGCTCCCTGAGCAGCAATATCCCATGGCCGCCCCTCGGGACGGCACAGCAGAGACAGGTAATAAGCTGCAATCTTACTGTGAATGCTGGAGTGCAGGCAAGACAGAGATAGATGGTACAGTAGAAATACATCTCACAAACACACTTAACCACTCACAAACACACACACATACCTGCACTCACACAAACGCACGCACACACGAGCACACCTGGCTGTAAAAGCTGCACTGTGAGGATGTATTGCTGAGTGCAGCCTAATTGGAACATTCATTATTGTTACACTGAATTACAGCATTGTCCCTGATTCTATTGATCCCTAAAATGTGTGTGTGAGTGTGTTTATGCCCCTATATATGTGTGTGTGTGTGTGTGCGTGTCCTGGCACATCTTCGTGGCCAAACCTCAATCACTTAACAGATACTTCTCAGCTCTTTGATCTGACTCTTGACTTTGACCTTTTAGACTGCTTTCAATCAGGTCCTCACAGTCCTGACTGCCTGACAGACGCAGGCACTTATCACAGTCTCTGTCTCTCACTCACACACACACAAACACACACACACACACACAAACACACACACACGCAGTGACAGGCCCTGTCTCCAGTTGACAGGGTTTTATATCAGCAAAGACATCAAGCCGCCCACACCCACCCCCCCTCCCCCCTGACCCTACGACCATGCCATGATGAGAGATGGGACAATCTGCTCTGTGACAGCTCCACTCATACAATGACACACACACACACACACACACACACACACACACACACACACACACACACACACACATCCCAAAGGCAGCATACTCATTGTCTGAGCACACACTGATAGAGGGTGAGGCTGCATTTAATGTATGCCTGCATGCTGTGCACATGTGTGAGTATCGAAGGAAAACATTCATGTGTGTGCGTGTGTGTGTGTGTGCGTGCGCGCGCGTGTGTGTGCAGGCGTGTGTTTTTGGCAGCCTCTTAAGTGAAGGCTTTGTAAAACTCTTGTTCATCATAACTGTGATGTTCTGGCCCGAGGGCTTAGCGGCATAAAGCAATTTCCCTCTCGTTACACCAGGCGTATATTAACCTCCAGAAAGCGTCAAACACACAAGCACTAACTCAGACACAACACACACACACACACACACACACACACACACACACACACACACACACACACACACACACACACACACACACACACACACACACACACACACACACTCACCGTTCTCTTGCCATTTATCTGTGGTGTCAAGTGTAGTAGGGACTATTCTCTTGAGCAGGTTATTTATAATGCAGCTGTGTACTTCCTTATCAGCTTGCTAGTCGACTGAGTAAGTTCTGTGTCTCGCTGAAGGCTTAGTGAAGGCTGTTTCGAAGCAGTTAGTGGATGCAAAGTCAGACAGGGACAGAGACAGTTCTAGACAGTGTTAACCCACCTGTCCTGCCACTGGCTCTACAACTGCCGTGTCCACCTTTCTGGGGTAGGAACTACATCCTACTGAATTACATTATAGCTGAAACCAACACGTGTGTAACGTACGGCACTGATTCAACACTCACTGATCTGTCGTCCTGGGTTTCTCGTTCTTGAGACTGACGGTTCATTTTTGACTGTGGAAAAAGTAGTCATAGACACTGACCACTAAGCTTGACTTTTGGCCAGAAGACCCATTTTGTGACTCACTGTGAGTCTTGTAGCGACTCAAAGTGGCCTAATGCAGCTTAGCTTGAGATTGGTTCAACTCAGTTCACCGCAGCTGTATTAGCAGTTCAGCTCTGCGAACTCATTCCAGCCACAGCTTTACAAAAACTAGCTCTCACTTACACACTCCCCCCCCCCCCCCTTTTATATATCAGTCCCCATACTCGTTGCATTTATCCATCCCCAAGGAACTATGAAGGAGTGATTATGTACTCCCAGCTAAAGTAGACAGTTTAGCTTTCCACAATGGCCGCTTCCTCTTCCTCTCGCTGTGTCTTTCTCACACTCCCTCTCGCGTCACATTTATTGGTCTTTTATGCTTGTTTTCCTCTTTCTATTGTCTGTATTTATCCCCATCCTCCCCCAACCCTCAAACCCTTTGCCATTTTCTCTTTCACCAGCTTCCTCCTGTCCATCATCTGGCCTTTCGTTTACTGTAGGTGACTATAAAAGCCACGTCCACCATATCTAATGAGCAGCGGATTACAAACAAGCATGATGGATTGGAGGAGTCAGGATGAGGAATGCAACATGAAGAGGGAAAGGGTAGGAGGACTGGAGGGGACGCAGAATCAGTAAGAAGCAATTATGGAGCAACTCTTAAGTTGGATTTATACTTAATGTTTCCTAGAAAGGATAATGTGAAGTTAATGCACAGTTTTGTATGTTTTACAGGACATGAGGAAAATGTAGGCATTGTGAGAATGCTTGTCTTTCACGCCTTGTCAAATTAGTCAGTTTGCCTGACTGCTTCAGGGCGCCGTGCAGCAGTAGGTGGTAGTGATTGTGAGTGGTTGTAATCTTCACGTTTTTTCTGGTACTTCACATTGCATTTCAACACTTTTCATCATGGTAAATTACTGTGTTTTTTGCAGGTTGCGCTTGCTAACAGGAAGAGGAATGTCGCTGTGGCTTTGTGCACGGCTTCCCGCTGCTGCATCTACAACAAATAAATGCAGTGGCTCATTTTAGACATTAGGTTGTAGTGAGTGCATAAAAGTGTGGACTCAGCAGCAGCAGAGCCAGTGGCAGGACAGCCTCACCCCAGCCATCAGCCTCACGTTCCCTCAGCGCACACACAGCTTCTGGTACCGCTGCCGGCAGCACTGATCACGGGTCACAGATCACATTCAGAGATTTGGTTTGATGGAAACGTGAACTTAAGTCTTGTTTTCGAACATTTGCTCCAAATTAATCAGTACAACGATTTCATGAAGGAGAAGCCACAGTATGTTAGCGTGAGTCGTCGTAGCGTGTCTTTTCTTGTGGAGTGCAGTCGTGTGTTACAAAGTTTGGGGAAATACTGGAAAAAATGGAGGGACAGATGCACCAACAGTCAACGCAGGGCTGTGCAGTGCGACAATTTCCGTCACATTTGCTACTAAAAGTCATTCTGTGCAAAGAGAAACATGCATCCACGAGCACAAGTGCGACGGTGTTGCACTGGTATCATGAACAGAAAAAAACAGTGGGGAAAACTAGGCTATATTACTGTCTCTTGTCCTATTGGTCAGTTGTTGGAACAATGCTTCATGGGAGTTGTAGTTCTAAGTGTGTACTGTCCTTCTCAATCCGAATACAAAAGAACTACATTTCCGCCCTCGCTGATCTGTGGCGGGAAACCAATAGCAACAACTAAGAATAACAAGAAGACTCAAACAAAATGAAGAGGTGTTTTTCTGTAGCTTCTACCTCAGTAGGTCACGACAACCAGGATAAAAAACCCCGTTTGGAGGAAAATAATACTACTACAGCTTTTACTGAGTCTAATGCTAAATCTTCGTCACTCGTCGCTTCTTCATCGGACCGGCCTGTCTCCTCAGATACAAACATGAATCGATTCAACCCTCAGTGGTTAAAAGTTTTCACCTGGCTTGTATACGAGCAGACCAAAAAGCAATGTTTCGCAAGTATTGTATGGCGGCAGGTGAACGGACAGCCAGCACAGACAGCTCGCTGACGCGCATTGCAAATATAACACTGCTGATTTTTCATGTTTAAAAATGTTTAAATTCATCCTGTTGTGTTCAGGTGGAAGAAAAATGAAGGTTAAAGAGTTTAATTGTCCAACATTGTTAGAATTTCTTATCAGTATCAAATTAATTTAGCCAATAAACACGTTCACTAACTGTCCAACTGTGTGTGCTGCTAAATTTTTCTTTGTGCTACTAAAATTCTTAACGTGCTAGCACCAGTGCTACCACCTAAAAAAGTAAGCGTACAGCCCTGACATGCTGTAGTGCTTGTGGACCCAGAACACACCCTCACACCACAACTCCAGACCCAACAAGCTGGCAGTCATTTCTTCTAATCCTTGTCTGTTCCTGCTCTCTGATGGCTAGCAGCATCAGTGGTTTGTCTTATGAATATGAATACATATTTTCAATCTCCTCAGTGTGAAAATTAGCACCTAACGAGAACTATCTTAGCTAATTTATGTGATGTCCTGTCAAATTTGTCTATTTTCAGGTTGAAGCTAAGTAAAACTATATTACAAGAACTCCAGATGTTACTGTAGTGCGTGTGTGTGTGTGTGTGTATGTATCCTTTTTTTCAAAAATCTATTTTCTACGCAATTCTTGTAGGATTTTGCAACCTGCAAATTGCTCTTTAAGATAAAACCTACAGTCAGAGTACGTAAACAGCGCTTTATAAGGAAGCATTGCTTGGAAAAAGTGAGAAAAGTGTGGTGAGCAGCAAGGAGAGAAGAAAACATATAGAGCGCCAGATGCAAAGGACAACTTGACCACAGCCGGACAGCCACTCAGCAGGTTTCCACAATAATGCAACCACATCCCGTAAATAAGGCACTGTGGGAGGAAAACAGTTTTAATTAGAGGCCATCTCCATGTGCATGCGTGTGCGTACATCTCCCATGCTACATTAAAGAATGTGTGTGATTATGCAGACGATGCTCCACCTCTATCATCAGCATAGATCTGAGCAGTCTGCACGAAGAAAATGAAAGAGAGATGAAGCAGAGGAGAAAGATGAAGACAAAGACGACCACAGACATGCATGTCGGATGAAAAAATGAGTGATTATGTTTGTTTGTATGGTTGCCATTTCAGTAATTCATGTTTGCGAGCCGGGCTGAAACGATGACCATTTTGATAATAGAGCAATCATCTAAGCCATTTATCAAGTGAAAAAACTATTTTCTGCTGGCTTAAGCCTCTCAAGTGCAATGATTTACTGCTCTTCTCTGCGTTTTATATTCAGTGAAACAGCTTTGTCTTTGGCCTTTGGACCGACGGTTGGAATATTACCTTTGAGTACGGGAAATTATGACAGACACTTTTCAGTATTTTTAAGACTGAACTATTAATTGATACAGCGTCGGCCATGCTAGCAGCTCTGTGAGGCAAAGCGGTGATTTGAGGTAAACGCTAACGTCAATATGATGATATGCTGATGCTTCACAGGTTACAATTCATCCTGACGGGTACAGAATTTCACAGGACTCATGTGGTGGCACTTAAGGACAAGTGCTGGCGTCCCCAAAGAATTTATCCTCCGAGGACCACGAATGTCAAAATGTCATGGCAATCCATCCAGTGAGATGTTGAGATATTTTTCACACTGCAAGCACGGCTAATAGCTGCAGCCCAGAGTTGGGAGAGATACAAAGGAAAAGAAAAAGTACGATGAAATAACATATTATCTGTTTGAAGTTATGGGAGTGTGACTGCTTTAATCAGTCAAAAAACACATTATTGTTGTTGATCATTTGCTCAGGCAGGAGACAAGTTGAGATAAATTGAGCAAGGAAAAAAAGACAGACAAGGAGAAAGAGACAAAGAACGCATTATGTTTACTGTGTGAATAAGGCAGGATGTTAGCTCAGGCTACCAGTTCTTCTACCTTTGGCTCTCTGCCTCTTACAAGCAGGAAACAGGAAATGGCCTCATAATTGTCTCCCTTAGCTCACATAACACCTGGTGTGACCTCCTCCTCCTGTCCCAAACACTGACTCCCCACCATGTTCATTCAGCTGGCCGACCATGTGATGCCAGCGACAAGGCACACCTCAAAGATCAACAGCAGCACTCTGCGTGGTCAAACACTGGAGGTTTTGATTCAGGGAACACTGTGACCTTTTCCTCCTCTACCTCCCCATCCACTCCTCCTTTCTCTCGTCCGCTGATCCATTCATCACACAGACAGGCAATGTGTTTTAACTTGTGCTCTGTGTCACTAGAGCAGCCTATTTGAGTGGAGGGGGGAGGAAGATAAAGGAAGGCAGAGGAGAAGGTGAGAAAGAGGAAAAAGAGACAGAAAGCGAAGGCAGGTGAGGTGAGCAGTCAGACGGCGTAGGCGCAGCAGAGATAAACCTCCGTGGACAAATGTTAGCTAACACAATAACACGTCGGGAGCGCTATCCTTCTTTCTTATCCTTTCGTACGTCTGGTGTCAACGTGACACAACTGCCTGTTTCATTACTCTGAATGTGTCCTTAATTCCTTCTATAACAAGATGTTAAACGTCCTGATACTGTGCGCTTGCTTTTATCATGCTATCAAGGCAGACTTTTGAGAAAATTATCTTCTCAGCTCAGCCAGAAGATGAAGTCTGAAATAAATGATGAAAACACTGATGGCAGTTTCTTTACTGTGCTGATAAAATGGATCCGGCAGAAGATCACATAAATCAGTGATCTCTTTCCTTTATTGGTGATGCTGATCTTGGATTCTATGACTGTGCGGCTCTAGCCTACCCACAAACTGCTCCTCAGGGACAAATCAAGTTTAAAGTTGAAGGTGAAAGGTCAAGTTGTTCTTCTGTACAACTGAATGTGGGAGATTGCAAACTGGGTTTATGCTTTTGTGTGTCTGTTACCTGTTGAGCAAACTCTCATTCAAGAAAAAGTCTATTTCCACCAAGTCCTACGTGACTCATTCAGCCCCACACCAACACCTTACTCTGCCACTATGTGTGTGTGTGTGTGTGTGTGAGAGGATTACAATCTGCTGTGATATCTGACAGCACCTCTCTAATTCCCACACAAGACCAAGTGGAGGGTAGAAGGGAATTACTACTGTTACATACCCCCCACGCTGATTACCTATCGACTGGTTTAAACACCTTGGCAACGCCACACTGTTGCCGTGTGTGTATCCCTGAGTGTGTGTGTGTTGTGTACGTATGGGCACGTCTGCATGAGACAGTTACCTGTGACAATCTAATTCTCCCTGTCTTACTATCCTTATCTCTCCGTTAGACATAAACAAAGAAATGCACAAACACACACACACACACACACAGGCGCGCACACACGCACACACACACGCACAGATATTTACCTTGTGGTTTTATTAGGACTGATTGGCCAGGCAGCACCACAGCCGCAGCGATCAATACAGTGACGAGAGGATGACATCACTGCGTGAGATGAACCCAGGTTAAACACTTATCGGCCCAATCAGCTGCTCAGCTGACACTGATGACCTCATCGCTAATAGCCAATGCAGCTGTGTATTAGTCCCAGCCCAAAAACTGAGAAACTAGATACACAACAAAAAATAACTGGCGAATCACTTTTTATCGAATTATTTTTACCGTTCTAAAACAGATGATCGCTTCAAATTTGCTTCAATTCAGCTGCTCTCTCCACATGAATGTCTGACTGTCAGCTCGCAAAATATGAATATGCCAGAGGTACACTATGGGTACGAAAGAGATGATAGGTTTTATCTGAGGATAAAATGGATTTCAGATTCAATTTGTGAGGTGAGTCACAATAACAATGACAAAAACAAGTATTGTGAAGGTACATGCAGTATTTTATGGGTTCGGTTATTCGAGCATTGCACATCTCTTCAGTGTGCAATGCTTATGCACCATAAAGTGCACTTAGAAAGTCACACAGTGCAGTGGAAAACCAGTGTCTGCTTTCTGTTAACAATCCCACTGACCCACAGTCTATACATGTGAAAATCACACAGGGGGTTGACTCAACACCCGGCAGTGATGACACTAAATGACGACTATTGTACTCGAAATCTGACTTTACTGCTCACTATAGAGTGAATTAAAGAGAGTCTATCACAGAGCGAATTAGGGAGTGATTTCAGAACACGACTATCGTGTTCCAGAAAGTTGACCTAACAAGTGAACATTACGTTCCACTGAGGTTTCTTTCAGAGAACTACGAGATAAACGCCCATGAAAATATGAACCAGAGTGTAAATAAGACAGAGACATTTGGGAATTTCTATAATTCACAACTAGCTGATAATAACAGGGAGCCACCATGAAACTGTATCCCTTAATGTTAAACCTTGACTCTCACACTGCGACAAGCATGAAGAGCCTGAAGGCAGCGTTTTCAGTCAATACCACTGTATTTACACATTCTCGAGGTGAATACAATCTTCTGTTTTTAATTAGGGTTTTAACTCAAGGCTGCAACCAAGATGTCAATTGCTAATTTTGTTGGGAGACTATGGTTTTAAATAGGCAGTTCACCCTGTGTAAAACTAACTGCAGATGAGGGACAAACACTGGCACCAATTTCTTCAAGGTAATTAGAAAATGTGGGCTCAGATATCAGGAATATAGTAGGAGGGTGGTAAATATAAACAATATGTGTGGGCGGGTGTGTAAATGAAAAATGTTGCTAATGCAGCAGAGAACTGGCAGCACAGCCACCAAGATGAACGTTTTTCACTGATAGATTGTGATAAATGTTCAATAACAATTACTTGGAGAAGATGTTTTAAAGGTATACTATGAAGGATTTTCCAAAAAGTCCTTCTCAATCATCACTTATGACCCACTAGAAGTGCCTTGTGGTACCTGTAGAGACCCTGCCCTCTGCCTGTGCTTCTTATTTTCCTCTTCTTTTGCAGTGGTGGGGATGTTCCTGGGCTGCCACCTTTGGGCAGTGGGTGTGTGGCCCCCAGCCGACACTGTACTCTATGTCGTCTGTGTCTGAAGCTCTGCTCAAATCTCCAGTCTGGACACAAAAACAATTAGCTAATGTTGCTGTTGACTTGTCGACTGCTGTCCGTAACCCAGCTGATTATCAGGCATTGTAATTACGTTAATATCACGACATGTAATTACTGTTTATTACTGTACCTATTAGCAAGCTAATGGTGACACTGAGCCAAGGAGGAGGGGCCTAGTTTGAATTCTGTGAGATTTTTATTGGTTTTCACTACAAACGAGTTCTACACTTTGTCATCATACATATCAAAAACATACAGATAGAAATGAGGAAGATAAAATAAGAAATAATCAAAGCAGAATAGAGCCATCTATCAATTCCCACCAGATAAACCTCGCAGTTGATCACCCCCTCCCTCAAAAATTACACACAAACGCTCTCCGTCACACTGTCCTGCACACATTAATGATAATAATACAATGTGATGCATAAAGCAAAATTGAAATAGCAGTATTAACTATATCTAAGCAATATGACAGAAAGGGAAAACACTTTTAAGTTTAGTCTGAACGTGAGTGGCTATTCTAGGGAATACTGGTCCCTCAGCGCTAACCAAAGTCCCCAGGTAAGTAAACAAGGCCAGGAGACGACATTTCAGTAAAGAACCTCTCATTAGTGTTCAGACATGCACTGACTGTCTCATAAGCGTTGCAGTGGGCGGCTTATCCTTGGTCCAGTTAATCAAAATACACTTTCTGGCCAGAAATAGTATTTAGTCACATAGTTTGAACTGTAAGTGGGGTCGAGTCACCTCCTTTGAGGGAAGGCCAAGAATAAAAAGGCCTGAGTCTTTCCTGACCCATAACTGAAAGATGCCACTCAGTTACTCAGTTTACACTGACAACAGTATTGATGACAGTTCCCAATCTCTCTTATTAGACAGAGAAGAGGCCAAGAGCCAAGGTCTCTGTCCCATTTCTGTGCAATGCTTGTTACATGACCTGGGCTGAGAGAGTACAGCAATGCATAGAAAGTGGAAATAAACTGGGTGACATCCTTTCAGCCAATAAGGAACCTCTCTTCGTCATTGTGAATGAATTGGTCTGGAGGAGTTTTACTCTTAGATCTAAGAAAATTGCAGATGTGGAGACGCTGAACTGTGACTGTAGTTACTGAAAAGTCATTAGTGCACTATCATGGTACAAGCCCCAATCATTGGGAGGGAGGCCTGGAGGACATCTCTGGCTCCTTAGACGAGGGGTCAAAAATAAGGTGTAACTCTCTCTACCCAAATGTTTGCAGACTTCCTACCACACTCTGATTGTGTTGGATACAAATGGATTATTCTTTATTGCTAGGTAACGTCTTTTCTGTCACTCAACCACACAACCAAGCTCTTTGATTCAAGATGAGCGTTCCCACACAAAGCCAGCGAGGTGAATTATGTACTGTAGTGTTTTTGTTTTCTGCCTAGGTGCCCCCACCCACCCACCCACCACCACCACCACCACCACCACCCACTTCTCCAATATATCAAATAAGTATTACAACCATGTCAAAAAGGTGTTCAATACAGCAAATGCTCTGTAATTTGTCTGACTTGAAAACTGCATCATCGTCTAATATTTGTGAGAGAACCGGTTTTGTATAAATCCAGCTTGGTCTGGGTTTATGAGAAATGGCAGCAGCTTCTCCAGTCTGGAGAGCAGTTTACTCTCCACTTTGATAAGGCTAATGGGGCTATATGAGTCACAGATATGTGACTTATCTCTCTTCAGGAAGAGTGTGGTGTTTGTGAGGTTAAGCACTGGGGAAGGTGTCCCTCCTGAAGAAGTCAAAAAACATGTCATTGAGTGGTCTGACTACAAAGTGGCTCAACAAACCTCCTGGTCCTGGTCCTGGTGCCCTCCCACCCTTAACAGAGGCTATGTCCACGGTCCTCCTCCTCCTCAGACACTGGCACATTTAACTTTCCCTTCGTTCCTTGGACTGGGATGGGGGAGGCACCCTACTGAGAAAAACCCCCTCCCATCCCTTCCCATCCCATCCCATCCCATCCCATCCCATCCCATCCCATCCCATCCCATCCCATTCCATCCCATCCCATTCTGCTCCCATCAGAGGAGTCACATTCAGGTGAGTCCAGCTTCTGATGAAACTGCCTCATGATCCTCTTCATGTCCTGACCTGGTTGTCATCCAGCAAGGACAGTACAATATTTGCCTCCGTTCTGCCTCTCGCCAACCTCGCCCAGAGTTGGCCAGGTTTGTTTTCTGACTCACAGAGCCTGTGCTTTCCAAAGAAGGTGGCTGACTCTGCCTTCCTTGTTAACAACTGTCTTAGGCTGAGTGGGCTGCCTGCAGTTTTTTAGATAGGGTTATAGAAGCTCTACTTAGAAATTGTACCTACAGCTGTTGTATTGTGTTCTCTCGCTTGAGTTACTCTTGAAGAGCTGTGGTGTATGATATAATACTTCCCCTAAGACAAGCTTTAGCAGTTTTCCATGGCAGGAGTCTCATTAGCAGCCATAAAAACACTCTTCAATATCATCGTCAATGAACGGAGGACTACGGAGCAGAGAGGGGTTCCTCTTTCAGCGGTAAGACGAAGGTGACTGTTCAAATCTACATGAGTGCTCAGAGAGTGAGCAGTTTTTGAAAATGTCTGGTGCGGGTTTAGGAGAAGAAAGTGTAGTCTCTCCCCCTCGGACTGTTTACTCTCCAGGTGTCAAACAGGTAAAAGTCATGGCGAAACTCTTTCAGCCTGAGACTCTTCCAAGAGGCTGGGCCAGACTTAAGTGGGAACTGGAGCAGCTGGATCAGGCACAGAATTTAAGTCACCTCCCGACACAACACATGGGATGGACACTGGTCAGACATCAGATCAAAGCTAAGCCCCGTAAAGATATCCTGAGACGAATATGAACATAGTGGTCATCACTGTCCCTGATGGTACTCTAAGGTAAATGGGAACACCTGGCCCATCCAGCTCCTTCTCAATTTCAAATGCTCAAAGTCATTTGAGTTGGATTCAGAAAATGACATTACTTGTATTTCCTCCGTTTTTTTGCCTTTCAAATCCCTTAACTTAAAGGGAGATTATTCAGAGATCACTCATAACGGTGAAAAATCTACCAGGGAAAGATTTGCGGCACAGCAGTACGCAGATGGATAAATAGATTACACTGTGAGGTACAATATATAAGACTTCAAAGGTATGATGGCATGAATATAAACAACTGACAGAATGTCACGAACAGCAAACATCCATCCCCAAACGATGGACTCCTGCACAACCGCACAGAGCAGAGTGGATAGCCAGCTCTCCAAAAAATGTGTCTGACCTCTGCAGTTTCTTTGATGTCATCAATTAAGATATTGTCTCATGGCTACATACCTCTTTATCAATGCTACTCTCTCTTCAGCCTGGACTCCAAGGCCGTTACATTGTCCTCTGCTGCTGATACAAGCTTCTCAGCGTCCATGGTGCGCTTTGTGTTACTGCTCAGTGTGGTTGACAGTTCTTCTGCAGGTGCTGTCAAGACTTTTGTTACTTGAAACATTTTATTATTATTTGTGGGTCTGGGTAATTTACTTAAGGGTTTTGTACTTCTTGGTTTTATTTTGAAAAGCTATTTGTCAGTCTGTGCGACTTCCGGTTTTGTTTTGATCACGGTGGTAGTGTGTATCCAAGTCGTAGACCGAAGCGCACAGCCCATCGGTAAGTAGCAGCAGCTAACTGGATGAGAGCCTGCTAGCGATGTGTGGTTTATACATGTGTTCTGTTTATGTTTACCGTGCTGTAAGCTGTCACTCTCTAATAAGAGTGTTATTTAGCGTTCGCGGTTAGCGAACTGTTAGCGCCGCTAACTCGCACTAGCACTTCCGCTAGCCCGCGTTAGCGACTTCCGCTAACCCGCGTTAGCAATGTCCACTAGCTTTTGTTAGTATTTACGGCTAACCTCGTTAGTATTTTCGGTTATTAATGTTGGCCAAGACACGATAGGATTTAATCACTTGGCTCTGCTGTGTTTAATGTAGTTCAACATTACGTTTATTGTTGAAAAGGACTTTTGATTGCTTGCACGTTTAAAGGAATCTATATTTTGTTCATTGGGAAAATGAAAGCAGCTATTTAGTAGTTACAGCCTCGTTGGTATTATTATATGTAACTTTTTATATTTGATTTGATTGTTTCAGGTTTATGACCTGTGGTCTCTGTGGTCATCTTAATGTAAAATAAAAGAAGACAAAGGACAAACACGAGTTATAGCATTTATGTGCTTCCTGTCAAGCCTTTTCAGAGGGCTAAATCTGAAATGTCCAAACAGGTGCCTCATGCTGAACCTAGCTGACACATTCTGTCACTCGTTGCTCTTCAAGAGGCTTGTTAAGATTCAGATTCTCTTTATTGATCCGGAGAGGGAAATTGTTTGTTTGTTGTCACAGGTTTAGCAGCTTCAGGATTAGACATGTCACCAGGACATTGTTAATCAAACGTTTGGACGGTCATGACTTTTAAAAATTAAGTAAATCAAATACAGCAGTACAGCTACTACCGGGAGCTCAGCAACAGTCAACTGCTCAGGGTGACAACATCACATGTAGGGATCCACTTTTTTCACCTCCAATACCGATACCAATATCTAAGGTTTAGCAATCAGCCGATACCGATCAAGAAAGACAGCGCTGAATTACCTAACAAATGGTATGTTTCATTGTATGGAAAAGACTGGGATCATTCTTTTGTGCATCAGACTTGACTTAAACATTTCTTTCCTGTTTTTTATTAAAAAAAAAAACAGATATAAATGTACTGAGTTATTTATTTAATAACTATGCACCAGTACAACAATCTTAAACCAATAGCTTCTCTAGCTTGGTCAAACAACATGTAAAAAAAATTAAACAGGTGTAACTGGATCCGTCTCGGCAAGTCCTTTGTTGACAACCAGCTGCATTGTATGTTCAACGCAGCCTAAACTACGCACTCTCATGCTGTCCATCGCCTTTCGCATGTTGCTGGCGTTGTCCCTCAGAATCACGTGGACTTTACTCAACGTACGTCAAACATTTCCTTGCTGTCATCCAGCCACCACGCAGTTAAACTTAATGATGAAGTCAGCGTGCTCCCTGGCGTGAAATCTCTGTAGGTGCTTGATTAAGTTGGTCGTGTTATAACGACGTTTTACCTGCAAGTAGCCGTCGAGTTTGTAGGCTGAGGTACTTTGAAAAAGTTTCAGATCCTTTCACTCGCCCTATTTTGAAAACAATGTGGTCCACATCATGTGCGCTTCAGCACTGCGTGTTGCTTGTGCATGACGCCCCTCACAGCGCCTATAGCATAGCATTAGACTGAATATATAAGAGGGTCAATTGTCACCAATACCCAATCTAGAATTTTCTTCAATATCGGGACTGATACCGATACCAGTATCGGATCGGTGCATCCCTAATCACGTGACCCCTAAATGTTCCTGTATCATATACCTTCAATCACTTCCTTAGAAATGAGTTTAGAACAATGAGCTTTCTCTGCTTACAATGACACAACCATAACAAATTACATACAGTATACACCATAGACATTGGCTGGTTAAAAATGTGACAAGACAAGAAAGAGCCCAATTACACTCAATCCTCATTGAACGCAGGGACATCAATCTGACAATTTAACCCCAATCAAAGTTTCATGTCTGTGCAGGTACGAGACTGCCACAGAGAAAACACAAAGGGAGAAACAAAGAAAGAAGAAGCAGAGAGGACTGGCAGACCAATAACATTACTGAAATTGGAGGAATGAAGAAATTATACTTAAGGAGCTGAACATTGGGGAAAAAAAGAAAAAAGGAGACAGAGACAGAGAAGGGAACAGGACAGCATGAGAGTTGAACAGGGAGAATGATGTGCATTAGCAAGCAGTGAATTAACAGGGAGCAAAAGCCCTTCCATTTCTCTGATTGTATTACCCATTATGAGCGTTCCCCTAACACAAAAACACCCAATTTATTGCAGCATTAGCATTTAGTACTAAATGGACTGATAAACTGCAAAAAAGAAAGGAAAACAAGGGAGGGAGGGTCAAGCAAACACCACTCCAGAGAGTGAAGAGCGTGGGTGATATGGCCAGAGATGGAAGGAGAGCGAACGAGAGGAGAGAATGAGCACGTTGTCGAGGTGGAGGGCAGACAAACACGGTGCTTTTAAAAGGTTAGAAAAAATCAACCTTTCATTCAGAAGTCATCTCTCACGCACACACAGCTGTGTCCAAGCAGAGACACAAACGCACGCGCCCCCTCGATTCAATCAAAGCAGCTGCCATTACGATGGCAATGCGCAATGAATCATGGGATTGATGATGCGCCCTTGCAAGGGGACAAGTAATTTCTACTGCCCGGGAGATGAAGGGAGGAAAGAATGGATATAGAGAGCGAGGGAAAGACAGAAAAGAGGTAGAAGAGAGGAAGAAGGGAGTTAGCAGAATGAGCAGTATCATCTGAGAGCGTGCAGTCAACCCTCCTCCTCCTCCTCCTGCCCCTGCCCTCATCGACCCGCTAACAAGAGCACAGAACCCTCCGATGGTGGAAAAGACCAGTAATAGGAAGGAGTGGTGGATGAGGCTTATCACAGACGAGAGCTCCATACATCATTCACACTCTTTCTCCAACAGGCTGTGTATTTGTTGCTGTGTGTTTGGGAGGAGTGCAACGTGCAGCTCTGAACAAAAAGACAAACTTTCCCTGTCTTCGTCTGGCCGCCTTGTCCTCTTTCTGCAGTGAGAGAAATGAAAATTCAACGCCGCACCGTTGAATCCTCTTATATATTCAGACCAGTATCTCCCTATTTCACACAAGCAAAGGGGTGTGCACGCATGCATGCACAAAGCTGCTCACGTAGATGCACACGTCCACGCACGCACATACACTCAGGTAAAGTATTAAACCCTCTTTGCTTCAATCCCAGAGAGCAGACCTGTAACGTCTTCTGTGGATTAGTGTGAGAGATGGAGGGAGAAGAAAGGTGAGAATAACAAGAGAGGAAAGAAGAGAAGAGGAAGGGTGATACAAGAGAGGGTGGAAAGAGGAGGAGGGGTGAAAGGAGGATCGAGGGGAGGCAAATCAGAGATGAACAGAAAAAAAGGAAAAACTAAGAAGTTCGATTGAAAACAGGCTGCAGAGAGAGTGCACCAGCTGGGACATGGTGCGTGTCTTGGACTGCAACAAACAATTATTTTCATTGCAGATTAATCCATTAATTATTTATTCCATTAACTGATTTTATCTATAAAATGTCAAAAGCATGATAAATATTCATTCAAGTTCCCAGAACCAAAAGTGAAGTCTTTGAACTGCTAAATTTGTCTGACCAGCACCCAAAAGTATTCAGTAAGTTATGTTAAAGGTGTGAGAGCTGGCTACCTGTTGAAGGAGGCTTCAAACAAACATGGAGCAGAATATAACCAGAGCGACCACTAACTGCTGCTCACTATACCCTCTGTTGTAACTACCTTCAGCTGTTGCTACTAGCTGCCATGCATTAGCTCCTTAGCTCATTTAGCCTTCAGCTAGTGGCCCTTTTAGCTGACTGGACTGTACCCCGACCAGGAGCTCCGGGGGATTGTTGGTGTTCACGCTCAGCAGACTCCCAGTGTACACTGCTGGAATAGGCCCAAAAACAGCCTCCAAGACTGACGGAAGCCAGTGCGACAACAGGGAAAAGAGTGCAGAGGTTATCGGCGGCTCCGGCCAGGACTCTGACTCAGAAGTGAAGTGGGAGAGGAGCGAGTGGTCATCACCATGGTGGAAAAGCAGCCTCTACAGCTGGGATGTTTCCAGATCTAACTTGGAGTTGGTGAGTTGGTGAGACAAGACAGTTTTTTGTAGTTTTATTTGAATTGTTTGAATTATGATGAGTTAACATGACCATCTTAGTTTGGTAAGGAGAGTAGGTGTAAGAATATTTCAGGATGAAAGAGGTCAAGCTGAGAGAGAGAATCATCTTTACAAAGAAGGCAGCAAGATGTCTCATCTGACAGCCCCTGACAAAGAAATTATGAGTGAGCATGCATTAGAGGGGTGACTCCAGGAAGGCAAACTGCAGGCCTAAGCATCCAACAGAACAGTCTTCCTGACTGACCTTTTGCTCGAGCTTCATTTGTGAGCTAATATTCTTTATTTATTAGAACTTGAACTGGTGAAATGCAGCAAACTCATCACTCACATACATCTCCAGGCTAAAGCTGCAGTGGGATATACTATTGGACCATCGCCTCTTGAATTACAGAGTGGTATTACGAGATAGGATGGGCCGCGGCTAGCTGGTTAGCATGCTAACTTCACCAGATACATGTGCAACACGATACGTGGACGTTTTGACATAACATCAGAACTGTTACTTCTTCACATTCTGTGGATAATTGGATTTTATTTTCTGAATGTTATCAAGTAAAATTCTTACCATCTCCTCCACATCGCACCTTACACGATTAATGCTTACGTGATTAATAAAAATCAACTAACTGATCAGTTTCTCAATAATAATTTCAGCATTATTTGTGTCTGACCACATACCAAATATCTCCTTCTACGGATGTTCAAAAGAAAAAAAGTGTTCATAATATTCCAGAGAGGTGATGTATCATGCCAACACCTTTCCATCCACACACCCACACACAACAACACACAGTGAATAATGTGGGTAACAGATGATAAGAGCTGTCTCTCCCCGTTCACTGTCCAGTAATGCACCCTTCATAAAACCCACACACACTCTCGTCTGCCAAAGTGGTGCGCGATGCACTTCAAACTGCACATCAGCACATCCAGTCACACACAGACATATACAGGTGTCGGCTGTGTCGATGAACGAACGCGCGCTGTGTGGTCAGAATAAAGATTACGTCAGCATAAATACTGCTCTCACTGATGGCTGCTATAATTTCCTGCAAACATTTGGCGCACTCACCAGCAAGCAGCAAAAGTCAATACTAATTGCCATTAACATAATGACTGCAAATGAACATTTGGGTCTTTGGGCTTTATGATGCCAGTAAAGCAAAATGCTTAAGAAGCCGTCCCATGATCTCTTATAAATTTTCCATGAAAATATATCCAATTAGCGAGCGAACAGCACTGCAAATGCTCTGAGAATCATTCAAAAACTCTTCTGGCCCCAATTTTGTGCAGATGCCGATGAAGCCCAGTGACCTTACGCCAGTAAAGTGACAATTCTGTTGGCACTCTGGGCTCGAGTGCTCCAGTTCACATTTTGTCATGCAATGTCAGAGTGAGCCATGACACTATAATCAGTACAAATTGGGTGCCATGGAGCAGTTTCAGCGGCAGAAATTACACTTGTGCCTCTGCCTACAGAGTTCATTTCAGTGCTGGCATTTAGAGCTATTTTCATGGCTGTTTTTTCATGAGCATGCATGTGCATAGACCTTCTAAAATCACACAAGTCATTGGTACATTATGTAGGGCTGGACTGTGTTTTACTATACTACACTATTATAAAAAGTAATGGTTTACAATTATGAAGTCTTAGTGGGTAATTCAGTCGTAAATGAATTTTGTTTATTACTCAGGTTCAATCTGAAATGATTTAAAAAAGGACAGAGTGACTTTATCTGTGGAGTATTGTCCTTGGTCATGCATGCACTGTATACCAGGCTGAGTGTAGCTCGTAAGGTTTATTCCACAAACCTGAAACTGAACAAAGGTAATGACAAGGTGACGCGTTTCCTGCTACAGGCAGACACAGATCACTGCAGTTTACAGTAAACATGGTCCCCATGCAATAAGCACAGCTCATTAAATGCTTCAGGTAATAGAAATTGAAGAGAAATTGAGGAGAAAATGCAAAAAAGCTGCTGAACTTGTGCCAGAGTCTCTCAAAGTAATTTTAAAGTAGGATTATGTCCTCACTGTTCTATGCCTCCGTCAACCAGTCAATTTGCAGTTTACATCCACGCCTGTCCGGACTTGTAAAATATATGAAGAGACGTCTACGAAGGAATATAATAAAGGGTATGTAGTGTATTTTTTGGCAAAATGGAAGTTATCACTAAACTGACATGTATGATTCCACTGCACAGAGGACTGATCGAGAGCTTCATCACATGGTGCAACGACAGCGACCTGAGGTGTGTCAGCAGAACTAATGAGCTTGTGGTGGACTATGATGCTTCAAATATGGATGCTGCCGCAAAGAAGGAGCGAATTGTAAAATGTGATAGCTTCACTTACACATCTTCAACCCGACAGCACTTAAGATCTATACAATCAGCACAGTTTCACCATGGACAGCCAAGATTACTGTCACCACTGCAGCATCTGACCAAATGTGAAATATGGTCACAATCTGCCCTTCAGCTTCTGAGTCATGCTGTTTAATTATGGCCAGAAAAGTCTTTTTGCAGATCGTTATGATATCACAGTGAAGTTGACCTTTGACCTTTTAAACCAAATGTCATCACTTCTTCATTTCATCCTATGAGACATTTGTGTGAAATTTTGTCATCGTTAGCGTGTTAATTCTTGAGTTACGGCCCAGAACGGCAAAAACGTTGCACAGTCACTGAGCGGAGGCATGAAAGTCAACACACGGGTAAACTGCACAGTGTTTGTAGATGCTGCTTTATCCTTATCTGTCATCCCCAACACCTGCAGAATATACTACACCAGCGTTCACTTCATTACCAGACAGTCCACCACAGTCTAGGTAATGAATTTCTAGTCATTTGTAATCATTTTTCCAGCCACAGTTACATAATAAAGTAAATAATTTTACAGTAAATAAAGATCTCTAACGCTGTGTGTTGTGTCACTGCACACACACACTGAAACATTCCTGGCTGACACCAAAGCATTATGAGGACAACATTTTAACCACTAGTTCAAACAAACTGTCATCTTCATCCACTGAAAACAGATCCCTGCCCTGTCACGGCCCGTCACTGCTGCTGATTGGACTGAAATAACCACTTTTGCTTCATTTCTTTGATGGCTCAAATGCATGTTCTAGTGTATTTTGTTTTTTGACCATTTGTGTCACAGTTTTACAGTATTACACAATTATTATTATCATTATCAGTTAAAATGACCCTTTATTCATCACAAGCTGAGCTTATGTCCTGACAGACATGAAACTTTAAATAAATTTTAAATATTCTGTTTTAATAATGCTAATATGGCAAAATAAGTAAATATTCATGGCATGATGACCATTACTTTTCATACCACCATACACCCTGTAACCCCATTGTGAACTGCATCAAACTCAGTCTGCCGTCCCTTTTTGATGAGACTTTTGTTGCCGTGTCATCTCCATTCCATCTGTCCAACCAATGTGTCTATGATTAAATTGTTGACTCGAGCACAACATTGTTTACAAGAGCAAAATGCTCAACGTGCACCAGATGCATTCAATTTTAAGATGTACAAACCTTTCTTCCAGGGGAGTCCACACACCATGGTCTCATAAATGCAGTGGGAAAGACTGTATATGAAGGCCTTTCATGTTCTTTAAAAACACCTTTGTCTATTTACTGTGTGTCTTCAGATGTGGGAGTCTTGACTGAGCCTCTAAGTGCTTCTGTGCACCAAATTGGCCTTCCACAGGACTTTCCCAGTTTATGCAATGCAACTGCTAATCTAATCACGAAGGTGACAGGGATATGAATAATACCCTCATGGAAACATAATGGCTGCAGTAGTTCGCATAGATCCATTCTCAAGATCTCTCCTCACATAAAACCACTGAGCTATGTCAAGAACACCCGCTGCTATCAATCCTCATATCCTCATCAAAGAAACACACTGATTGTGCTGTAGGAAGTGCATCAGTAGCATCTCCGTCTTCTAAACAGTTCTGTTTTCAGCATTAAGAGTGGAAGACGAGAGGCTGACTGAACATGACCACGGCTAGTCCCCCCCTCCGCATAATATACTCTTGTTCAACCACATTCAAGAAATGCAGCTTCAGTGCTGGCACTGCTGGTAACTAAATTGCTGCTCATTTGCACCCACACCGTTACAATCTTTTTTCAAAAATTAGACCTTAAGTGTCCTGCAGATATGGACGTGTGTATTGGGAAAAAAAGATAAACAAAACCACAATGAATGCTGTTTCTGGTGGTCTGCCAAGTTATTTTCATGAGGCAAACACAGTGTGAAAAGACTATGCATTTAAGTACATAACCTCTGAGAACACTTCGAGTGTCAGGATTGCTATTTCTTGGCAATTTGGTTTCACACAATTCTCCCAGGACAACAAAGATGATCATGACATGATGAGAGGAAAGCTGTGAAAGAGGACAGAAATCTGCGTTTCCGTCGACTGGACATAAACTGGAAAGAGCCTGCATTGCTGATTGCTGCATTAACTCCAACTTCTACTTTGTGCAACAGGGCTGCAGAATTATGGCTGAAGTCATAATCAAAATTACCATGCTGATGTTGTGATCGCAATTATAAATCATGATTATGACTCTTTGGTGAACTGGGGGATGTGGGTAGTTCAGAAAATCGGGATGCAGAAAGAGAGACAGACTGGAAAGTATTTGATCACAGGGCAGCAAGGACACATGTTACTTAATGGTCTTAACTACTCAGCAGTGTGAGCGCACCGCCATAACTGCTTTAATTTACAACTGGTGCTCAGAACTAAGTTGGATGTTTCCTAATTGATGATGCGTCAGGATTTTATGGTGACTAATTTAAAGAAAAACCATGATATACAGTTTATAGGCAGCGTATAAACTCAGGCACAAAACTTGTGTACACAAGTCCTTGAAATTCAGGGTGTCTCCTTAGTTTAGCAGTGAACTGCACTCTAAGAAAAATTCAACTCACCTAGGGGAGCAGATGTGTCCAAACAGCACCAGCACAAAGCAGCGGAGCAAGGGAGGAAAGCAGGGCAGGAGAGGGGGGAGAAGAGACAGAATTAGCCTTATTGCAGTCATACATTCTGTGCACAGTTTTAACATGTTTTCCTCAGGAGGGGCTGTGGAAAGAACTGGAAGAGCAGGAAAGAGAGACGGCTCGAAATATATGACACAAGAAACAGAAATACAAGCAAAGTAAACAAACACTCTGAATTTGTGGGCTACAGTGCAGGGTTGTATATAAATGCAGCACTGTGACTGAGTCTGTCCTCCACCCAGCCACACACATAAACAAAGAAAAAAGCTGTAAAATGTTGGTAGCAAATTGTTTTTTATAGGCAGAAAAAGGCTGAGGGTTGAATTCATAGCTCATCAGGAGGAGGAGAGGAGAGGAGAGGAGAGGAGAGGAGAGGAGAGGAGAGGAGAGGAGAGGAGAGGAAAAGGGAGGAGAGGAGAGGAGAGGAGAGGAGAGGAGAGGAGAGGAGAGGAGAGGAGGGGAGGGGAGGGGAGAGGAGAGGAGAGGAGAGGAGAGGAGAGGAGAGGAGAGGAGAGGAGAGGAGAGGAAAAGGGAGGAGAGGAGAGGAGAGGAGAGGAGAGGAGAGGAGAGGAGAGGAGAGGAGAGGAGAGGAGAGGAGAGGAAAAGGGAGGAGAGGAGAGGAGAGGAGAGGAGAGGAGAGGAGAGGAGAGGAGAGGAGAGGAGAGGAGAGGAAAAGGGAGGAGAGGAGAGGAGAGGAGAGGAGAGGAGAGGAGAGGAGAGGAGAGGAGAGGAGAGGAGAGGAGAGGAGGAGATGAATTCACACTAAATCTCTAACATTTTGACAAAGCTCCTCCTGTTGTGCTGCAGCAGGAGTGTGTGTCAGTGTGTTTTGAGTTTCTCAGTCAGTCCGAAGAGGAGAGATCAAAGTCCGGCTTCCTCACTTATCAGCGCTGCCTATCACACACTATCCTCCAGCTACAAACACACTCCGCCGCCTCTCTTTCACTGGCTTTTTTTATATACACAAGAAAGAAATGAGACATGAACTGGAATACAGACAGTAGGTAGAGACAGAAATAAGGAGGGAAAATTGTGTGTGTGTGTGTGTGTGTGTGTGTGTGTGTGTGTGTGTGTGTGTGTGTGTGTGTGTGTGTGTGTGTGTGTGTGTGTGTGTGTGTGTGCTTGAGCTGAAAGTGTATGGGCTGTGAGCCACAGCATCTGGGGTTGCCATTTGAGACCACGTCTACTGGGTGTAGAGCCTGAGCTTGGCAATCTGCCAACACATGCCTCACACACTAACTGAGCTGGAAAATAACACACGCACACTCAGGCGCACACACACACACACACAGGGTGGCATACACACACACAGACACACTGAGTAACATACAAAATGGCAAAGACCTTTAAATCAACTGAAAAAAAGCACAATTGGACAAAAGTCAAACACACATCCGTAAAAATATATGCCTGCACACACACCTTGCACAAAGCTAAAGATATTCCTGCTCAGCCTCCCACGAAGCCACAGGAAAAAGGTGCCAATCACTGGGCACAGGTCCTCCCACCGATTCAAAGAAATCAGGACCATTATCCTGCCCTCGCACTGCATTTACATGTGCAGCTTTATGTGTGCATGCAGGTGCTCATTCATGCATGGCTGAGATCAATGAGAGAACATGAGTCAGTCTGTGCTATGCAGAGCCTACCTCCACCCATCATGGAGGCCAGCGGCATTTCAACCCTCCTATCTAGCTGCCCTGTCAAGCAAGAAAACAAGAGAAAGCGAAGGGTCAAATGCATCACTGTGGAGTATGAGTCTGTGCTGCGGCCCAGCACACTCTGGCCTCTCATTTACCTTCTGTTTACCTCATGTTCCTCCGTTTTGTCAAGCTGCTGTTTGCTGTAAAGTTCTCCAGTTGAAATGGATGAAAAAAGTGGATGATTTGGGGAGATTTAACACAGATTGTCTGGAAAAGAAATGATTCTATCAGCTCTAACGTTACCTCATAAGTTACTGCAACTTTCAGCTTCTTTTGCAGTTCAGAATTTTGTTTTGTTTTCTGTTTGTTCACCTTTGTAGCACACTGATTAAAGTTTGATAGGATATAGTAATCACCATTGGAAAAAAAAACATTCCTCTATCTGTCTCAAAGATTTGTTATTTTGCAGGGAATATAAATGACAGAAACGTTTTTGTGTGACTGTTGGTTCGCTCGCTCTTATCAGTAACAGAGCAATCAGTCAGAGTATATAAGAGATTTTCATTATACACACAACTCCTCATGAGATGGGAAAAATATGGCAAGCAGAAACATGCTCGTTGCTGCGAAGAATGCAGCTGCTAGCTAAGTTTAAAAAGAGAGCATGTAGACATCATGTAGCTTCACAGGTCTCATTTGAGTGGCAGGAGACGTTAACATTAGCATGAACAGCTGACGTTGTTTCTAAAGTTAGCTGCTGAACCCTTCACTGCCGCCACTTTGTGGAAGGTTTAAACGAATCAAACCTTGGATGCCGCCCAGTCCTAAATCCTTCTTCCTCCCCTTTGTTCTTTGTTTACACATAGAGGACTTTGCTCTCAGTCTTCCTCACTTCCTGTCCGACACTGTTATCCCCTCTGCAGATCCATCAGGGCTGACACATTCAGTTTTGCTGCATCTCTCTGTGTGATCGAGGAAAGCACACCTGATCAGACAAGGCCGGCCCTCTTTCTCACCAGCTGAATTTTTCATGCTTTTCAGTCTGTTTTTTTTTTTTTTTAAGGATCCAGACATATACAAGTTACACATCCTAACTTAGAAACACGCGCACGCAGAAACAAAAGCCCATTTTTAAATTTCCCTGATGCACTGCCTCCTCACCTATCCTAACCTCCTGCCTCCACCTATTTTCCTCTCTCAGTTTTTAAATGACTGTCTGTCTCACCCCTCTGCACCTCCTCTCTCCTCCTGCAGTCTAAGCACACCAAAGTGATGTGTTGAAAGCAAAAACCCTACCGTTGTTGTCGTCTCAGAGCTGTTTGGAACGGGGAGGTTGTCACGAGGTCTCCACCACAATGCTCTTTGTAGTTGTCAGAGAGATTTAAATACTGTCTTTAGAGCTGTCACACAAAGACACACACACAGGCGCACACAATCACTATAATTGACGTGCAGCTCTGGAGTCCTTCAATTCACATCTGTATACCGCGTGTCTGTATGTGTGTGTGTGTGTGTGTGTGAGGGTGTGTGAGGGTGCATTAATATCCTATTCTTCTGAGGATAAGTCAGGACAACGGTGCTAAAATAGCTCATTTTGTGCCTGTGCAGCCT
The DNA here is from genome assembly GCF_039877785.1 of Chaetodon trifascialis. Classification (NCBI taxonomy): domain Eukaryota; kingdom Metazoa; phylum Chordata; class Actinopteri; order Chaetodontiformes; family Chaetodontidae; genus Chaetodon; species Chaetodon trifascialis. The sequence goes on from NC_092057.1 coordinate 2,936,503, forward strand.
TTAAGATGTGTTATAATGAGACATGACGAGCTGTGGCAGCTCATTCTCTATGCTCCTCCATACCACGTGGACAGGGTCACACTGTCCCTGGCTCACACAACCATGTGCACGCGCACACACACACACACACACACGCTCACAAACACGTACGCATTTTAGTGGCCAATGTTAAGGTTATCATCGAGTGAAAGCACTGTATTCCAAGTCAGTGAGAGAGGAGACGTATTTGCCCTGGATTGCTGTCTGTACCATCACTAATCTCTCATGCTGAATGAAAGCCCGCAAGCAACACACATGGGGCACACACACACACACACACACACTCACACACAGACACACACCTGTCAGGGACCACAATGGTAACCCCCATAGGGAAACCCCATAATACCATGCACCAGGTCAGCTGGCCAGAATTGTAGAAAGAAACAGATGGAGTGGGAAGGAGAGATGATGGAGGGAGGGGGCTGCTCAGAGCAGAGGAAGGGTTAGGGAGCAACAGGTATGGGAGGGGGGGAGTCAGGGAGAGCAGCTGGAGTTAAAGGAAGTGAAAGAAGGACAGAGATAGATTCTTAAGAGGAGGGACAATGAGAAAATGAAGGGTTGAGAGACAGGTGGAGGTGCAGTAGGGACAGCGGAGAAAGCGAGGAGGTGACAGAAAACGAGTGAAGGGGTAAGAGGAGGGCAAGAGGTGAGGAAGGGGAGAGGTCTGGGAGAGTGGTACGAGAAGATGAGGTCGTAGCCTCTGAGGCGGCTAATGAAGACGGTGATGTCAGCGCAGCGATGGGGGAGGCAGTGAGGGTAGCAGAATGGTCCATCTGCTGCTCAGCCCACTGGGATATCACAATCACCTCCCAGGCTCCCACTTCTCACTTATAAAACCATTAACAAGGGCAGGGAGATAGGGGGAGACAGAGAAGGTGAGAGAGAGAGAGAGAGAGAGAGAGAGAGAGAGAGAGGACCTTATGTGTTGCTGCCTTTAAGCCAGCCGAATGAAATGCACACGCTCTAAAAATCAAAATTCTCAAAAAAGACAAAAAAAGCAGTTATATGATACATTAATACCTCTGAATCATCCCAAATCCTCCAAACACCATGTCCCATAACTACATTCAAACAGGGGGATAAAACCACCTTCTTGTTTAGCTTTTTGACGACGAAGACAAAGTGGAAACACGCTGGGCTGTCATCGCTCTCTGCTCGCTGTCCTGTTCCTTTTTTGTGTACAGAGCATTATCTGCTGCAATACTTGTTAGAATACAGAATGTACAGTAAGCACAGCGGTACACTTGAACTTTGAGCCTATACTGATCATTAAATTTGGTTGAATAGACTGTACGAGATGAACTGTGGATTTACCATAAATGTGAGCGAGCACAGTAACATTTAAGCAGTATATGTCTTCTTTTCCTCTGACATAACAATGAAAGCAGCTGGATTGTTGTGGGTGTGTTACAGACTCAAGTTTTAAAGCTTGTCAGACACAAAGTTTACTATAGTCTACTTACTTGAGGCAGGACTGTACAACTCTGTGAAGTTATTACAGCAACAATTATTTTCTCCTCTGTCTCTTTGCTTGACTTTTATGCTGCAAGGTGTTCTACCCTGTTTGGACAAATGCATGTTTTTAATTGGCCAGCGGAGCACGTTGGCAGATGACACTGCACTGTGCTGCGGCAAAACTTGATCCTTCAGGGTAAACTTCTTGCTGGTCTATCTGGAGTCTTTAGCTGCAGCAGAGCCTTCAGTTGTGCTTAGTACTGAGGTCTCATTGAAATGAATAAGGAGTTTGAGTTTCTGATGTTTTTGCTGTGTTGTTTCTTCTTCCTGTTCCTTTTTGATCTTGTAAGATAGTGTCATTTGGAGACATTATAGAAGAAGTTTACTGTTTGAATCACTGAAATGCTGGAGGCGTATCAATGCACAGGCTACTTCTGGACCGGCACAAGACGTGCAGCATGCAGCTCATGTTGAGCTCCAGATGACGAGCATGGAAGCAAAGCGTTTTCATTTTGTTGAGAGAGAGCAGCACTTAGATTTCACCCTCTACACTCTCTCTTCTTCTACTCCGTTTTTCAGGAGGCAAAGAACACAATCGTGCATTAAAGCAAGGAGTGGGGTCGAGAAGACAGACAGGAGACTTGAACAGTCACTCCATTTGGTCGTAGCGAGTCCAGGCCGACTGCAGCTGCCCTCCTCTGAACAGGAGCAAATTAAAAGCTTTTCAGGGTCACTGTTCAGACCTCTGGCCGCTTAGTGTTCAATACTCAAAACATACTTTTGATTCCTAATACTGTATACTGTAGACATTTCTCAAAGATCTAAGAGCAGGAAACGCCTGGTCTACAAAACTCATATCTACTCTGTTTAATGACCACTGACATGAAAACGTAGCTCGACATATATAATTCACTGAGTATCACATCTTTGCATACGGGTCCTTGGAAGGTTAAGGTGCTCTCATACTGTCATTCACCCCCTCCATACGTGTGAAGCCAACATCTAAGCTTTGCAAGACAAAAGGGCAAGACAAAAAAACACATCACACAACATTTCGTCCAGAAAAACCTGCTCTGAGCTCTCTGTCCTCAGAGAGTTCCTCTAAGGAGAGAATATAAATCAGGAGTGTGACCACTGGTGAGACACATGTTTTCAGAGGAACTGAGAGCTTTGATAAAAGCTTTGCAGTAATACTGTCCACCGCCTCAATAGTGTGTTTAAGTGGTGCTGCTTTTATCTTCTGTTTACATTGATGGATTCTGAAAGGCTTAACTGATTGCTTTAAGTGTAGGAACCCCATAATAATTATGGCACAAACATTCATGTTGCTGCACGGTGGCGCAGCAGGTAGTGCGGGTGCCTCACAGCAAGAAGGTTGCCGGTTCGATCCCCGGGTCAGGCGGGGCCTTTCTGTGTGAAGTTTGCATGTTCTTCCCGTGCATGCGTGGGTTCTCTCCGGGTACTCCGGCTTCCTCCCACAGACCAAAAACATGCTCATTAGGTTAATTGGTGACTCTAAATTGTCCGTAGGTGTGAGTGTGAGTGTGAATGTTTGTCTGTCTTTGCATGTGGCCCTGCAATCGGCTGGGGACCGGTTCAGGGTGTACCCCGCCTCTCGCCCATTGTAGCTGGGATAGGCTCCAGCCCCCCGCAACCCCGAAAGGGATAGGCGGTATAGATAATGGATGGATGGACATTCATGTTGAATTTTAAAGTTGTTGTTTTTATTTTTTCAATGTTCAATGAGTAGTTTAGAGGGGTTTGTCCTCTCAGTCCTGTCCTCTGCTGATGTCACAGGAGTTCTTTGAATGGAACAAATTAGAAATAAAACAACTGGTATTGGACGTTTAAAGAGATGACAAAACAGAGCTCACATTCAGGATGTCCAAATCCAGAGAACAGCTCCATCTTATGATAGATGCCTGATGTGCATAGTAAAGAAATGAATTAATACACAGCTGAGAAAATGTATTCTGTAACGGATTGTTTTCATGGCCCCTGTGCCTTTATTGGACAGCCACAGTTATCACAGATATACTGTATTAGTTAGAGGGGTTGCAGTACAGAAAAACTGAAGATATGTGTGGTAATCTAGAAACGGTATCACCATACAATCGTTCACTTCATTCGTCAGTTGGACATGATTCTTTAATAACCAAATTCAAGGGGTCAAATCAATATCATATTTAGGTCAAAAAACAAAGATTGTGTAACAGCAATCAGATTTTTTAAAGTTGCTCTCAGGGCTTTGATTTAACCCCTGAAAACATATTGCATCATGCTTTACGGGGCTGACATGTAACTCCTTTGCCTTCATGTAGTATGCATGATGTAAGCAGTCCCCGCCTCTATCCCCACCCACCCCTCCACCACTCACCTGCAGCTTTAACTCTGCTCATAAACCACCCAAACCTCATCAGCACGCTGTATCTGATAAACTGTTTGGAGCAGTGTTTGCCCTAATTTTCTCCGTCAACGCCCCCAAGCCATATAAAATGTCCTGAATGAATCCGGCAGGCTAACATGGGCGAACATTATCTAACACACTACAGTCAACTGGCAAAACACAAGAACGATGAACTCAGCTGATCAAACAGCTCATACTCGCTGCGTCCTCAGGATAAATTCTTAGCACAGCATTGGGCCTCAATGTACATTTTGTGGAAAAGGCTACTGCAGGCTACAGCTGGGCTTTCAGATCTGCAGATAATTAGGTAACATGTGAAGGCTCACCATTTCTCCTTCTGCAACCTTGAAAGCAAAAGCAGAACACGAAAATAGCGTAATTTAGCTTGGAAAGTATCAGTACGTAACTACACCTGGCTTCTCCTCTGATGGGCCTCGTTTCTCCATAGCAACACGCTATAGGCTGATTTTTTCGGCTTTAATAATCCAGCACAATGTGTACACAGAATAAGAGTTGCCCTTAAAATTCTGAAGAAGAGAAATTCAATAAACTTACACCCTGTCTTCTTTCTCAAGCATTTCATCATACATTTTCAGCTTACTCATGCACAAGCAAGACATCTGTAGAGCAATGAACCCAAGAGGTGCGCCTCCAGTGTTACATGTTTGTTGACTGGAGGCAGCAAGAAGATGGCAAATACACATTTATCCCAGCGAGTAGCACAGAATGCTTTTTTTGGACAGCAGCGACAGAAAAATAGTTGCTACTACTGTACATACACTGGTTACTTCATATGTTTACCATAAAACGTGTGCTCATACTTGCAGGTATATATTTCCTACGCTCTGTGGAAGCTACAGCTACAGCTGAAACCCTCAACACTGACCGGCTACAGCAGCCTCAAAGGCTCAAAACTCAAACTCAACACCACAAGGTTGAGATGTTGTGTGCCAGAAGAGGACGACACCTTTAGTGTGTGTGTGTGTGAGTGTGTATGTACAGTATATATCTCATGTGAAGGATTTTAATTTAAAGGCTCACATTTGTGCTGTGTGCAGTTTTCAGGGGCTCTATGCATTTAGGTATAACATCATATTCTATTTATTTCAGCTAAATAACAGGAACAGCTAAATGTGGCTGTTTACTACAAAAAGTGTTCTGTAACCACAGGATGCTACAGAAATAAAATTCAGAAAGCTCCACTGACATGATGTGCATTGTTTTTGGAAATATGACTCATGATACAGAGTCTATAAATGTGTATTATTCACCTTTTTCCCATGGTCTAGAGTTAAATAGTACCACAATACTTGTAGAATCACAATGCTTAAGAATCACGATACATATCAAATCGGCACTCGAATCGTGACAGAAGTTTATCATCCGAGCTCTATCAGCACATGCTGTCATGCTCTAAGAAACCTGTCGTTTAAGAGACTGCACGGTACTCTGTGCGAGCGGTGGAGTCCTTTTACAGACAATCATGTCAAAATGAAAACAGTAGAAAAGCTGCAGATGGGCCAAGTGAAAGCACAGCATTATTTACTCAAAGTGAGGAGCCAGTGGCACTTGGACGTGAACAATGCAAGGTATTTCCCAACAGATTATTATGCACACATAGATCAAGGGGATATCATCTTGTGTAAACAGGCAAAAACCACACAAACCTTTCATATCCTACTGTGGCCTCACAACTCACACCTTCCACAAACATGCTCCCCCAATGGCAGAGTTCATCTCGCATCACAACCTCTTTCTCTTTCTGTGTCTGCAAACACACACATCCCAGATCCTCCTTCCCAGCAATAGAAGCTGAAATATAATGAAGACAGTTGTCTTTAAAAGGCTGTTTATCAGCTGAGTAAACGAGCTGGTGCTGGACACAAACATACACGAACACACATCTCTTCATGCTCACTACATCTCTCAGTTTTTCCCCATCTTTGCTCTCTCTCTCTCTCTCTCTCTCTCTCTCTCTCTCTCTCTCTCTCTCTCTCTCTCTCTCTCTCTCTCTCTAATGAGGCATAAAGTGAAAAACTCTCTGTACCCATCACACAAGTAAACACATATTTTCAACTTTTTGCACTCTAGCACAGCATGGAAAAATCTTGCAGCTGCACACCATCTTGTCGTCATCTTGTGCTTTTTCTTTTTCTTTTCTCCTTCTTTTGTCTCACAGTCTGCATCTGTCTGCAACAGCTCAGCGAGATGGAAGGAGTGTCAGTCTCATTAGACAGAGTCAGCATCATGGTATCTTTTTCATGCCACATTTTCTCATGCCATGCACACACACACACTCACACACACACACAGACAAGCAGAAAGTCACACATACAGCATATCAAATTGCCAAAAACCACAATTTTCCTGGAGCCCAAAAAAGCATGAGGTCGTCAAGCACAGAGCAGAATTTCCCTAAAGGAATGTTACCAGCCTGTCTGCTGTGTGTGTGTGTCTGTGTGTGTGTGTGTGTGCGTGTGCGTGCGTGCGTGCGTGCGTGCGTGCGTGCGTGCGTGCGTGCGTGCGTGCGTGCGTGCGTGCGTGTGTGTAAGGGTTACAGCTCCAGCATAGTGTAGAGAGTGACAAAACACCAGTGAGCAAACACACTGACACACACACACCAGTGCCTGAGAAAAAGACCAGTCTAGGTAGTGCTCTGGACAACATGAAAAGCATTTGACATTATTTCAGCCATGAGCTCTGCCAGTATACACACACACACACACACACACACACACACACACACACACACAAAGCAGTCACAGAAAGAGCTCTGGCGCTGTGCAAAAATGCTGCTATTGAAACGCAGGAGAGACGTAAAAAGAAATATATGAGACAGCGCGTGATGGGCGGAGGACGTGGGGGTGGGGAGGGCGGTGGATGGAGGCATGAAGGTATGAAATAAGGGAGCGAAGTGGAGAAAGTGCTTTGCTGTCACTGAAGCAAAGGTAAATACCCTGCACACCACTCATGCTGTACTGCTCAGAGAGAAACAACACACAGAACAAATACCCCTGTGTATGAGTGTGTATGTGCATGCAGGATACAGCAGTGTGTCTGTGCATTGCTAGAACGCAGCACTTATCTCAGTGGATTATGCTGACTTGCAGCTATTAAGAACTTAAACACATTCAAACCAGCAGGGAGACATTTCTACAACTCAATATACCGTCTATCACCCTATTCTTCATTCCTCTGCATGTGTGCGAGAATATATGTGTGTGCAAAGATATCAAATGAGAGCGAGGGAGCAAAAAAGGAGTAGATAGTGGAATATAATGGACGACAGATGTAGAGGATGTGGGCAACGATAAGGAAGGGTGGCGGGGACAAAGAAAATGATGGGGATGGATGATAGGGAGAAATGAGTCGACCACAAAGGGTGAGTCTGTCACAGGGGTGCTGTTGACGACAGCCCTCTATCAGAGGAGACGTAATGAGATTTGATGTAATTTGATGTGATGGGGAAGCATACTAGAAATGTTACCCGGCATTGAAACAGACAGGATCTGGCTCAGCATTACACTGATCACAACCGCACGTCAACACCCCCGACACGGACACATGGCGTGCACGCGTCTATTTGTCAGCGTGTATTTGTGTGCGCATGATTTGATGGTCTCCCCCGAAAGGAATTATCAAAGGTACTTCAAATACCAGAAGATTCATCTCCCCTTTACAACAAGAAGGAACAGCGCTGGTGGAGCTGGCCTTGGAGAGTGTCAAGCCTCCAGCAATGTTTACCCTACTCACAAAGATCCAGTGTCCTCGTTGGTACAGCCTTCAGCAACACACATACATTTCATCCAGCTACAGATTTATGATCCCACACACACACACACGCACGCTCACACACACACTCGCACACACACACACACACACACACACACACACACACACACACACACACACGTCATCGCTCATGCTGCATTGTAGAACTGCGTCAAGATGAAATGTGTGCAGGCATAATTAATTCATATATGCATGTGCATTGAATATAAGTCTGTGTATGTTTTTCTGTATACTGTTGTGGGAGCTATGTATGTATGTGTATATGAGATATTGCGCACGAGTGCAGGAAGTTAAAGACAGTTTAAGACAGAGAGAAAGGGCCAACCATGCACTTCATGGAAAGGTCTCATATGCATATGCATACAAGTGTAAAGGTAGTGAAAGCAGTCCAGGGTGTGATAGATGACAGAGGCAACACCATCAGTTGTGCAGGCGACCAGGAGATGAAGCCTGTAGACTTAGATCTGCAACAACCACCAGTTAGAGCGCCTCACACACACACACACACACACACACACACACACACACACACACACACACAGCACGTATGCACACACGCCTCTAAAGAGCACATTTAGGAGACTGAAAACAGAAGTTAAAGAATGTCTCCTACTTGTCAGAGGCTACTTCACGGCTACTTGATGTAATAATAGGTTAGAGAAAGTAAAGTGTGAGATGGCGGTTCTGAAGGAGAGAAGTGCCAGTGAAAGTATAGGGAGGGGCTTGTTGGTGCATTAGTCTTTTCTCAGGTAAAAGCACTCCGGAGAGCTGGGAGCCTGATGGAGTGAGTTTGTGTGCAGGTGAATTTGTCTGTGTGCCTTTGCAGTTGTGTGGCTGTGTGTTGCCCCTGCCAAAGCTACGAAACACTGAGGTTAGACGTCATTACTAAGAGATGGAGCAGGAAGTGCTAAAATGACCACTCCGTCCTCCTGCTCCTCCTCAGTCTCTGCCCATCTAAAGGGACAGCTGTTGAATCATTAAGGCTAAAGAGAGGGATAGCCACAATGTGCTAAAATGACCATTGTCCGCTGACTGCCTTCTCCCCTTTCACTTTTAATCTACATTTTCTGTGAGTTTCTATAAAAACCCATATGCATCCTCTCTGTGACAGGTGTGAACCACCTTTCTCAAGCATCTATTTTGGTTTGACAGAAGCACTTAAGCTCTCAGTTCAGCAGAGCAGGAAAACAAGCAGAAAAATAGATGAATAGATTTACAGGGTAAAGAAACAGTCAAAGGATAAAAGGAATCAGTTCAGTCAGTTCAGTTAAATTTGTGAAAATGAGCACATCTTTCTTTTCTTAGAAACGCAAGCGAGCTTCGAACTGCTGGCTGTGATATCATCAAAAGGCAACGCCCGGAGATGCTTCATTGAGAGCAAATAAAGGGGCAGACATTTTGGATGATGGGAAAGCACTGAGGGTGATCCTCCGCAGACGTGGGCACGTTCACTGGTTAACAACTCCTGAGAAGCAGAAATAAACATTCAAAAAAGTCACAAAGTCCCTCCATGATCTGTTTCATTTACTGGAGAAAGGAAAGGAAAGGAAAGGAAAGGAAAGGTAAGGTTTGTGCCTCTTAACGACAGCGATGCTTTGAACATTTTACTGCTTCTGTAGACCTCAGCTTCAGCACTGAAGTAATTTCATTCACAGATATCAGTGTACTGCTGTCCACACGTAGGCGGGGCTTGGGAGACCTGCCCAATCACAGCATATTAATGGCCACTGAGGTACCGTACATTGTAGGGCTGTCAACAAGTATTCGATTTGAATGAACTATAAAAAATCCAAAGGGTTTACCAGGAAACACCGTTTAAGTCGAACATATTCAAATCTCTCTGCTCATAACATCTGGTGAAAATCATTCGTGAGATGATGTTCTGGCTCTTTGATGTCCGCCCTCTGTCTCACTCCTTTCCTAGTTCAGTAAATTAAGCATTTACTTCAACCAAACCACAGTTGGTGACGAAACAGTGAAGGACGAACCAAGGTTTTGGTTTTGGTTTGTTTCTCACTGGTGTCTGGTGGGTTTGGCAGGAGCGACATATTGGCTGTTTTTGGTTAAACAAAAACGGATCTTACACTAAAAAAAAGTCTATCTCTGAAGGGATATTCCCATAATATCATAAAACACTTATTATAATAATTTGAGTATGTCTGTGGCGAAATCAAACACTTTCAGTGGACATACACTGACGATGCACCAACGGCCACACAGATTACACTGCAGCCGTTCTGTGGCGGCCAACTTTGACAGGCTTAGTGTATTATAATGCATTTTAACAAAGGTCAGAGGGTCACTTCACCTTGCTTATGTATATGAAACTGAACTCTTGCTAATTCAAACAAACAGAAATATGGCATCGTCTGTTGAGAAATGACAAATTCTGAACATAAAAACCTGCATTAATGTCACATTTGTGTGTCAAATTTATACACTACCAGAAAATTCATGAATTTGACAGGTTTTACGCATTCTTCAAAAGAGACGAACTGAATTTAATGACATATTTTAGCAGCAGGAGAGATGTGAGCATTTCCTGAAAAGATGACGCTTCCCTGAGGCCACGTGTGTGCTTATGTGCGTCTGTGCCTTCCATACTGCCAGGTGCTGTTCGCCATCCATAGGATTGTGGTAATTGGGCTGGTTTTGTTGTGTGCTTTCAGCATTTTATCAGACTGGGCTGCTGACATCTTAAAGTATATCTCGGAGCGATTCCTCAGCTCCTGTAACAGCAGCTTTGTGAAATTCTCCCAGTTCTTGACACGTTCTTTTTTTCCTCACAAGTGGGAGAATTATCACTGCTTCAGGGCTGCTTTGTTTTAGAATGAAACTTTTCATAAAGAAGCTTAAAAAGTGCACCTAACTCAGACTACGACCACGTGACCAAGTTAAGAAATGCACAAGAAAATTTCTGACTTGGTGTGAACACAAATAAATGAGGCTGCGTGACCGTATGCCAGCGTGATCTGCAGACAGCTGTGAAATTAAAGAGATGGTTGATTGTTCAAAGGTCAAAACGGAACTGTGCCGCCCAAACAGCGTCGCTAATGACGAGTATATTGTCATTCAGTACCAAATGAAATACTTACAAAGAAGGGGTGGGCAGTGCACCAGTTTCTTCATGGCCAACGGTGTCATGTTTGGCCACGACATTGATTTCTCAGTGCCATGATCACAGTTCCACTCCAGTAACATCAAAGATGTGGACAGTGACATTATAAACAACACACACCAGTTTGTCTGTTGTTGGCTGCAAGGACCAACACCAAAGTCTTCATCTACTGCCCCCATCCAAAGAAGCGAGTGAACTCTTAGGCTACAATGTCCACTAATCAGTTTTCATATTACTTTTCTGTAGCGTCACAAAGTCAGACCAAACGTTATCTCCACGCTTCGTGTTGCACAGTAAAGCTCAGCTGGTTTGGTTGGTACAGGAAAGCTCCCTCTGCCACGTGCCGCCTCAGTATGTGTGGCTGTTGCTGCCGTATATAAATGTACTTCATAGACTTAAATAATATACTGTGGGCATTCTGCCAAACACATGCTGTTGAGATGCCTGATCCTACCCTTTGTCTAACTCTGACAACCAATCACATTACAGTGAATACATAGCCTACATCACGGGGCAGGTTACTCCTTCAAAAACACATTTTCATTCCTTTTTTAAATATGTTTTTCTTTCCCCAGATGCGTTGAATTACGTTGTTAATAGAGTCATATTGCCCACCCCTATTAAGAAGTCAGTCTCATTCACATCAGTGAGCCTATAAGCATGCAATATGCTTGTATCAAGATATATCATTAATAACGCTGCTCATTGGCTCAGGAACTGGTATCAAACATCTTTGAACAGGAGCCACCATCCAGAAATCAACCAGCTAATGTTAAAGTCACTTTTTATTTGACCCTGCTCTCTCCTGAATCTCTTCTGTTTGATTCAAAGGCCTGATCTCTGTTTCTGATCAAAGCTAATCGCTAACTCGGCAGCGTGTTGGCAGAAGACGGCGTGCTGAAACACTGTAATAATATGACACCATTATCGTCATCATTAGCGACATCCAGCTCCTCCGTACGAGCAGCGAAGGTATCCTCCTTCTTTTCAGCAGGTGTGAGGCAGGCTACAGGGTGCGTTACAGCGCAGGTTTGTCGACAGTAAGCCAGCAGCAGTCAGCACGGCTGTGTGATGTGGAGACACTGTGGGAGCACTGACTGTCGGATGGGCTTGGAAGACTCACAGCTAAGTGGATGACATCCAGCTGCTTTATGTACCACTGCTGCTGTTCGCACTTTATTTGTCATTCTGAGAAAACAAAACCAGTTATTCATTTGTTCAAGAAACAAATGTTCCCTGTTTTAAATTCCCATGAAATTCAGAAAATTGTCTCCAACTTATTTTGCATTCAAGTAATCATATTTGATAACACATCCAACAGATATATGGTATAGACCCCCCTGAGAGTAATTTTGACCTGAAAGACACCAAAATGTACTGTAAAATCATAAGAAATCCTGTTTTAAGATTTGGGATTTCCCTTTGACGAATGAGAGAATTTGAGATAAGATACAGGCAGAGGAAGGAGAAAGAGCAAGTGAGAGGAACAGAGGAAGTAATCCAGTCCCTCCCTCAGATATGGTAATTCATGCTAATCTCCATTCACACACTTAATCTCTTAATTGCTTTAATTGACATGAAAGAAGGTTGAAGCCTGACTGATATGGCAAATGTCAAGAGCCTGCCTTGCATCCTGCCTGCAGCAGACATGCATATATATGATCGTATACATACAATACACCCAAGACAGAACACACAAGGTTTGGAAAATATCTAAAAAAAAACAAGTCAACATGTGTACATTAACATATGCACATGTAAAGGTGATTACGCTGTCAGGTCTATGATGAACAAAAGACATAAATACTGTACACTCACTGATGTGCTACAGAATTCAAATAAACACGCACAAAAACAAGCAGCGACATGCAGCCCCACAGCAAGCAAATCCCTCCATTGTTCCACGGTCTTTAATTAGAAAAATAAAGAACAAAACAGTCGCAAACAGTCATACATCCACACTGTTAACAAAAAAAGCTTTTCCTTTTCACTTCCTCCCAATCCGTAACTTCTTATCCTTTGCTTTTTGGGTCAGGTTGTGTGTGTGTGTGTGTGTGTGTGTGTGTGTGTGTGTGTGTGTGTGTGTGTGTGTGTGTGTGTGTGTGCGTGTGTGTGTGTGTGTGTATAAAAAGAGTGCAAGAGTGAGAGGAGAAAGCAGTAAACAAATGCAGATTGAGGGTTTTTCCATATAATTTGTTGAGACAAAGACTGTTATTGTATTCCACTATCATTTTGACTTAAGGCCTAGATCTCTTAGTTGAAACACTTTAACGTTTAACACACACACACACACACACACACACACACACACACACACACACAACAAAAGCCAAAACATATTTCTCAAGGTTTCAGCTCTGAAAAATAGGATTGGATGCAGTGAGATAAAAACATTAGCATATACTTAAAACACAATACATACACAGGCTACAAAAAGATACATACACAGTGTGTGTGCGCTCTGAACTACCCAGCGAGCGACATCAGTCGTGAGAGAAAGCACAAACACACACACACACAAACGCACACTGAACAACCTTTCACAAAAGGAAGACGACAAACAAGGCTACCCATGACCCCGTTAACTCCTTTGTTTTCTGCTTCTTCATAGTTCCACAATCACATCGTACTCCCTGAAGAGACGGGAGTCCTCCCACATCTAGGAACACAGAGAGACCGAGATAAAGCAGCAGCTTAAAACTGCGCCGCGACGGGGAAACCGTAGAAGTGTGTGAATTTGTTGTTCCGACCGTACTGATGTGAAACGACAGAGGACTATCAGAGAGACGGAGAAGGTAGGAGGTAGAGGTGCCCACACCGAGCTTGAGGTCAGCGCCACAGCTCTGCCACCTGACCAACCATTTAACCTCACATAAATTACCTGCTCCGTGTGTGTGTGTGTGTGTGTGTGTGTGTGTGTGTGTGTGTGTGTGTGTGTGTGTGTGTGTGTGACAGTGATCTATCTCTCCTGTGATGAATCCATCCTTTGCACGTGACCTACAGATTAAATCACCTCTACAAGGAAACTGATTACCCTTTCACAGTGAAGATGGCTGCAAATACACCAAAACAGACGCACATGCAGAACACACACACACACACACACACACACACACACACACACACACACACGCACGCATGCACAAACACACGCAGACACACGTCATCTGTGGTATCAAGTAAGGTCAGGTATTGGTCATTGACCTCTGATCTCAACCATCAGTTACACAGACAAGGTGATGATTTACCCTTGTGTGTGTGTGTGTGTGTGCGTGTGTGTGTGTGTGTGTGTGTGTGTGTGTGTGTGTGTGTGTGTGTGTGTGTGTGTGTGTGTGTGTGTGCTGACGCCAGGTCTGTGTCAGAGTAGCCCCCTCCTTTCCCTCTCATAAATTACCTGTCAACTGCAGAACAGATCGAAGTGGAGAGAAGGAAGGTGGCAGAGAGAGAAAGAAGCTTTTATACCTCTTTTTAAACAGTCGGAAAGGCTCAACTGTGACAACAGCTTCTGAGCGTGGGCTTAATTAAAAACACAAGCTGCATTATGAATGATTAATTAGCACACCACAGGTAAACATCAAATAATGTGCCTGTCATTCGGACACACCCAGTTTCACAGTAAAACAAGCACACAGCTCGACTAATAAACGCACAACCAGACGACAAAAAGACACAACAGCCATTGTTTTTTCAGTCACTTCAGAAGGATAAACTGAGCAGTAGAGGAGAAATGAGCGCCGCAGCAGCCGTTGATTTCGCCAAACATTATATGAGTCACTGAAATGAATAGCAGAATAGTGGTTGTTCGAGAGACAAAGGTGGGAATCGTACGGCCAGCGTCCCAGGAGCGTGGTCATTCTGCAGAAAAGCACCAGAGAGCAGGAGAAGAGTGCATGAGAGGGAAAGAGGATTAGTGTGTCTGACAGTCATAAGAGGAGAGTCCCAGTGTAACACCCTCAGTAACACCACATGTCATCACCAACACACTGCAGGACAGCACAGCAGCACACAAACACACACAGACGCTCAGGTTTAAGACAGCCACATAAAGGACTATATCTGCTCTCTGATATGAAGTAGGTACAAGGCAATAAGGCTTAACACCGTTGTTGATAAGTATCAATTTACAATCTGGCAACAAAGTTGAGCAGGCAAAGGCACTCAGCTGTTTAACGTACAAGGTACTGTGGGTAATTGTAAGGCCGTGATATGTGAGTTACGTTCAGAGGCAATGGAGTTGGTAAAACAGTCTGCAGCAGCACGAGGAGTTAGAAACTAGAGGTAATAAACACCAAGGAATTCATCTCTCAGCAACAATGCCACGATCACCCATCTGACGTTAACAGCACTGGACTGTCCAGTAAACTGGCCCCCAGTGTTACCTGTGGAAGGCCCATAATGCTAGTAAGAACTATGTGCTGGAACAGTATGATTTATGGAGCTGTTATTACTGCCCAGTTGAGCTGCTAATGTTTCCTAATGAGGCGTAGCCCTCAACTCAGCACAAAGGACTAAGTAATATAGAAGATTGGAGACAGCGAATGTTGTATCACTGGAGACACAGAGAGGAGTGACGACCGACATCCAGCGGCTGGGGCACAGGACACAGGATGGTTATCAAAATAAACATACATGAAACGGCTAATGAATAAGATGAAATACCAGTCTAACTAACCTTTAACACTAAGCATAAAGTGCAGGCATGCCGGTGCGTTTGTGTTCCTTTGAGCAACCAAATTCACCATGATTTTAATTGACAGCATCTCCTATGACCCCATGAGCTCCATGAGTCAGAGGATGTTAACATTTAATCAGTTTTGTTTTCACTGCGCTGTTAATCATAAATAATGATTCATGTCTGGGTTGAACCTGTCTGAACGAAGTGGGATTTTCAGGAAATATGTAAATGCTGGTGGATGTGGAAAACAATTACACCAGTGTAGGTTTATGCGCCAAACAGCAGTAGCACACTAGCGATGCTGCCAACCCTGACAAGCAAAACAGCTGCTAATGACTAACTCCCATACAACACCTTAACAACCAACTGTAAAAACTAAGTCATCGAGCTGATAATAATGATGCAGTAGTCAGGATGGCTGACTGATGGACAGATACAAGGTAGACACAAGTGGAGAGAGAAGGAGAAGCAGGAGGACTGAAGCATTAGTAGGAGAAACAGGGAGACTAGAATCACTCAGGCATCAAATGGTCTGTCTGAATTAATCCTGACCATCACGCTTTCCCTGTCACACACATACACACACGCATACACACCTCCCTGTCTCTACCCTGCAGCAACAGATGCTGGCAGACAGAGAGGCTTCCTCCATCTCTTCGTCTTTGAACCTCTCTCTCTGCTTCTATTTTTCTGTCTTCTCTATCTTTGTTGCTCCTCTTGTCTGCGAGATAAAATGCCAGTCACCCTTCGCTCTACTTGTAAACAACAAATGAGGGCGCAATAGAGTAAGAAGAGACCAATGGGCAACAGGGTTACACGAGGGAGACGGGAGAGGGGGAGAGAGAGAGAGAGAGAGAGAGAGAGAGAGAGAGAGAGAGAGAAAGGCAGCCGCTATTTGATAGTGTCAGCTGTATAGAGGAGATACAGACAGGCCATTCATCTCAATGGATCAGATAGCAGTCCCCCTGGAGTGCACACACACACACAGAAACAGAAACACAGAGGCAGACTCAATGAAGCACACACACAAACTCTCTTACACACAAACCAGTCCAGGTTTTAAGCTATAAAAAGCACCCTGGGGCTGCAAGCCCTGGACTTAGTCTACTAAAGAGTTGCCTGAGAGAGATTGAAAAATGGCAGAAGCGAAGTTCACAGTTCTCTGTGTGAGTAGAGCGTGAGTGTATGTGTATTCTTTTCCATCCTCCAAGCAAGCCTTGTGCCAGGGTGAGCCAGAGAGAAGGACAGACAGAGAGACAGAGACACAGAGAGACAGACAGAGAGAAAACAGGAGACAGCAGAATCACAGTTTTCAATTTCACATCACAGGGCAGTCGGGGTGGGCACGTAACTGACCGAGCTCTTTCAAACTCTCTAACATTTAGACGTTATCTCTGAACCTCGACACACAAAGAACAACTGTCAGCCATCACAGCTGGTCTTTCTTGGTGAGTTCAGAATGACGATGAAGGATGCTGAGGCAGACTAAAATCAGACCTGTCCACGCGACCTTCAGCAAATATCTAATAAGGCCTGCCTCCCTCTCATGCTGCCACAGATCCACGGTGTTTCCAGCACTCATATTTTTTCAGTTGTACTTCCCTTTGCACATAGTCCACTACAGGAGGTGACAGCTGAACACAAAGGTAACTACAGCCCGATAATTATCTGAAAGTCGAATAGCGAGAGAATAGAAATTATCGCATTACGTTCTCAATTTGACATTGACAAAAGCTACATTTTTCATATTTTTCTGGATCCCACTTCCTCCCTTCAGGGAGAACATTAAAGACACCACTGCTTATCAGTGAACGAGTGAATAAATGAATGAAACATGCAGACATAGAGGCAAATGTATGGAGACAAAGGCAGACAGTTGGATGAGCAGAAAATAATCACTTTGTTAACTTCAGAATCTCTGCAGAGAGACACAGAGAGGAAATGTGGGGTGAGAGGCGGCGATGACACACGACAAAGGTCAACCCGTGGACTGTGCCGTTGTAAGTGGTGTGTCCTTTAATCATCTGGCTAGCAGGATACCTATGAAAAAATCACTTCGTAGGCTACAAACTCATTTGCAGTCTCTCCTGCTGACTGAGAGATGAATTCATGCTTGTTCGGGCTACAACCAGCAATTCATTTTTCAATTCAAGGTCCAGCGTGCTGGGTTTACTTGCATCTAGCGGTGAACTGAATACCAACCTTGTCTCATTCTGCGCGATGGCGGCCACTAAAAACTAGGGTCAGAGTTTGGCTCCCATAGAAATATGGTGGTACAACAAGGCGGACTCCATCAAAGAGGACCCGATCTCTCTGCAGATACAAAGAGCTCATTCCAAGGTAACAACGATTCTTATTTTCACATTATACTACGGAACGAAAACATATGCTGTTACATACAACTTCTGCCATACTAAGCCAATAAATCCAGCTAAATCTTGCATACTGGACCTTAAATAGTTTAGTGTCAGTAAAGAGTAAAAACAGCTCATCACAAATATCCTGAGCCCGATGAGACATTCAAATTCCTTGTTTTGTCCAACTAACAGTCCTAAAACAATATTTTAAAAAAAGCTTCACATCAGAGAAGCTGAAACAAACACATTTGCCATAGTTGCTTGCTTAAACAATCTCCAAGGCAACTGTCTCTTCCAAGATAAGTGAAGGTAACTGAGCATGTTTACCTGAGCTAATATGCATAACATAATTTCATTTAAATCCCTAATATGGCTGTATGCAATATTGCTTATGTTTACTGACTTCAGGATAGGATTTGTCGTCAGCAGACATGAGTCTGACATCATCCCCCAAAAAACGTGGCGGACTGAATATGGCAGAATGATATTCTGGTTTCATCAGTCATACATAAGTCTACACCATCAGTCTGTTTTTCACTCATGGGCCAAAAACCCCAACCACTGAAATGAGCAGGAAGAGAGACATCACAGATAGAAAGTGGGATACTGATTGCCCACATTAAGCAAGCGATTGTGCAATTTTCTGTGTTCAAACAGAAACTTGCTCACACAACTGTACCAGAGTGGAGTGATGAAAAAAGGGTAAGCTGAACTGAAAAGGAGGACAGCAAAAATATAACATGCAGGCTACAGGATGGTGTTTGCGGTTTGATGAAAAGGGTAAAGGCTGAGAGCAGATGTCCACATGCTGTCTAGACAGTGCTTTCTACAGCACTTTCTACACACTCAAAACACACACACTTCAATGTGTCCGTTCTGCAATGAAAAGATATTGATGGTTGAACTCACGCACACAGAAATCTTTACATCTGATATGAAGCCAGAAGGTCTATCTGATTTAAGGTGGCATGTAGTGGCAGAGCCAAACCTGCCTCCTCTGGAGAAGACTCTCCCTGGAGTGTAGAGGTGTGAGGTTAACACACAACACGTGAAGTCTGGTGGTTACAAATCATTAAGCATGTCCAAGTGATAGAATATTTAAGTATTTCCAGGACTTCTGTCCACAGTGCATGGGTTTGTGTTTCTGTTTTGAGCTAGCTAGATGAGCAACCAGGCTTAGCTGCCCTCATTCCTTCATCCGCCCAAATCTCTTCTTCTTCTCTCTCCCCATCTCAACTCATCTTTTAGTCTCATCTTCCAACCTGACTTATTTACCCTAAATCCTTGCCCGAGCTTCTTAAATAAAAGCCTCAGCTGCCACCACACCACAGCTGCTCTTTTTGTGTTTCCACGTTTCTTTACGTTTCACTTCCCTCTCTCTGTGCCTCTACAACAGGGGTTCGAGAGTTTGCCGACTGAAAACAAAAAATGAAGCGTAGTGAAAACAAAAGCCCAACTAATATCACACATAGCCTGCTCATACCGTGTGTGTGTTTGGCTTTGTGCATAAGAGAGCACATGTGCAGACAAATAAACACAAAAAAGTACAAAGAAGAAAGATGATCAGAAAAAATCCAATCTGACTAGCCAACACTGCTATAGCTTTTCTGTTTTTATCCACCCATGGTATTTTTGGGTTGTGTATATGTGTGTGTGTGTGTGTGTGTGTGTGTGTGTGTGTGTGTGTGTGTGTGTGTGTGTGTGTGTGTGTGTGTGTGTAGAGCCTCAGTGATCAGGTCTAAAGCTGTGTGTAGGAGATAAAGGAAGTCATTAGTGAATTCTGCCTCTTAAGACCCCCTAATACCTTGGATGGGACCCTGGCCAGAGGTTAGGCTGCATGTGGGCGTGTACGTGTGTGTGTGTGTGTGTGTGTGTGTGTGTGTGTGTGTGTGTGTGTGTGTGTGTGTGTGTGTGTGTGTGTGTGTGTGTGTGTGTGTGTGTGTGTGCACATGGCATTGTAATCCCGTTCCATTGCCAGGAAGAACACCAAAAACTGTACACATCAGTAGTTGCTGTAACTCAAACTAACTTGAGGAACTTTTGAGTCAACGCTGCAACAAGCCCTGTCTAAAATAAATTGAAATGAATGCCCCGTATCACTAGATCATTGGAAAACCAATTGTTCTGATATAATATTTCACCTTCCTGCAGTAATATCATAAAAGCTATGTTAGAGGGTTTGAGATTCACATTCAGCCCAGTTCAGAGCAATAGTAAGAAGAATGATGGAAACAGTAAAAGGATCGGGGATGGGGCGGTTATGGGCTTGTAATGTATCAGGGGACTTTTTGATCAGCATTTAGTAGGCTTAACAGAGCTCTAGATCAATATAACTGCTAATAGATGCATTGATCTGCATCTGCTACTGCCTGGCCCACGTTCTGACTGGCATAAATACATTCTCGCAGACACACAGCTCCACATACTTCCAAAAACGCCCCCACAAGCCCTCAATATGGACACATACACTAACAAAACACACAACGAGCTTTAACAATATTCACTGGTAACTATGGCAATGGGAATGTGAAAATGATCACTTACATGGGGTAATACAGTTAAACTCCATGACTTGAAAACACACATGGACACACATACACACCATTATCTATACTGCCAATTAGTCGTCCAATAAAACCGTCCACAACCCGAGAGCAAACCATAAAGTACGGAGTTATAGCTAATGAACTCTACAACTCAGATATGCAGACTAATGCACACTTGCACAAAACCGCACACGTAGATATAACAAACACACAAAGACAAGTGAGCTAGAAATATGCTTAGGATGTGCAGCTTGAGATGTAAATAGACATATCCACTAAACAGCCATAGATAAATACACACAGAGACACACACACACACACACACAAAAAAAAAAAATCTAATGCAGCAGAAATGTTCAGGACTCCTTAGTAAAGAACAAACAAATGCTGGCCAGTTTGAATAAACAAATTAAAATGATTGCAGGTTGAACAGGGAATAAATACAACTCTTAACTAATTACTCCCTCTCTGTCTGGCTTCAGCTAGACCGTCACTAACAAAAACACAAACGCATGCACACAGACGGATAGACTTTTATTCATTTAAACAACAAAGACAGTGTCCCTCAAAGGCATGAGAATTAGGTAAAACTAAACCAATTGATACAAGGAGATGTACAATTTCCAATATTACAGACCTCACTTACATCTGGTGTTAAAATGCGATATGTCTCTGGACACACATCCACGTGTAAACGTGCTGGCATCAGCACACAACATACAGATATTTGATCTTAAAAATTTAAAGACTGAGCAACTAAGAAGACTGAAAGAGATGCCTCTAATTACTGATCATACGTCTATTCCATGCCATGAAAGCACAGAAGGTTCATTATTCAATAGAACTGCATGAAAAATGAAAGGAAGACAAGTGGGAAGTGAATAACATACAGTCAGGAATAACTGTGTGTGTGTGGCAGTGTGCGCTGCACTCATCTGTGCAGCTAATGTGCTGTTAACAAGGCAAGTCATTTATCTAGTCACAGAGTAGCCGACACTCAGGTACAGCAATGCGGGACAAAGAGAAAACAATATATTTTATACAATGAAAACAATAACTTAATGTATTACATTTGCAAAAGTTACAAGAGGTGACTCCACATTTGTCAGACAGCATCACAAAACTGTATTTTTAAAATTACTCAAGGGCAGGTTTTGCTCTGGAGGACAGAGATCCAACCTCAATGAGGATAACGAGGATGCATTTAAAAAAAATGTTGTAAACGCAAAAGATCCGACTGGTTATTGTCTGTATAATGTATCCAGATACAGATCCATTTTAATAGCAGGTGTAAATGGGGTGACAGAGACGATGAGAGAGAGAGAGAGAGAGAGAGAGAGAGAGAGAGAGAGAGACTTTGTACTTTGCCTTTTCCAGGAAAGCTTTATATACACCTCACTTCCTTCTGAAGCTGATTTTTTTTTTCTAGGAATTAAAAGCAGACTGAATACAATTCAATTCAATTCGGCCCCTGAAGGAAACAACACACACACACAGACATGCATGCACACCTCACACACAGTCAAGAAATAGATCCCAATCAAATATCTCCCCACTGATTTATGCAGGGAAAAAGCAATTTATTAAGCTGCCTCTTAGGAGCTGGACTCAAACTAAACTCCTACACCAGCCTACTTAGACAGACAAGGCATACACACACACAGGTGCGCGCACACACAAGCACACACACACAGAATACGAGAGAGTCCCTTATTTCTTACCAATAAGCTCACTTCATATTCACACTTTCATACAAATGCAGATCCCAATAATGCTTAAAAAGCTCTCAGAAGAGCATCAGCAGTAATCTGGTGAAAATAGCAACTAATGGAACTTGCAGACACTTATAATTTGATGTGATTCAAACTGACAGTAACAACCAATCCCTGTCCTTACACACACACACCAGCTGGTCCAAGGGTGGGTCTGCTGCTATACCTATCAGGACAAGCAGCCACCTCGTCGTGACCAAAACCTCTCTTCTGACCCCATGTTTAATTTTTCAACCATGCAACAGTCCCAAAACTCCTCCCACAGGCTTCAGGATGAGAGAGGAGAACTCAAACAAGCAGAGTTGGAAATTAGCCTGGTTCTAATGAAGGCAAGGTGTGCACCTCCGCTATGCACCAGAATGTTAATGCCAGGGATTAAATTGAGAGCTGGAGAAAGTGTGTGTGTGAATGTAGGTGTAGGTGTAAATGTGAGAGATGGATTGCAATGAAAGCAGTCAAGCGGAGACAAAAACCCAAATCTGGCCTGATCCTCCTATATTAGCCCGAAATACTGAAGCATTGCACACACAGATGCACACAGAAATAACTGGAATAACAGACACATTTTATAAACACTCCTGTTGACAGGGTGCACTAATATCATGTTGGATTCATTAGTTCAGTCATGCAACCCGCACAAAGTCCTGTAGCAATTAACATCTGACACACACACAACACACCAAAAAATGCGTACGTGCACACATGCATACATACATTTTTACATCAATACACACACACACACACACACACACACACACACACACACACACACACACACTAACACACACAGAGCAGCTCCTAATTTCATTCCACTAATACAGTCTCAGTATTTACAACCTGCTTGAGAAAACATGTTCTTGCTTAATTAGATTAAACAAGAGTGTGTGTGTGTGTGTGTGTGTGTGTGTGTGTGTGTGTGTGTGTGTGTGTGTGTGTGTGTGTGTGCGCTCCTTTACATGCATGAAACAACAGGTGAGGCAGGGATACAGCGTTAGACAGCATAAGGAGAGAGGGGGACAGACGGAGACAGACGGAGAGAGGGAGAGGAGGAAAGAGGGAGAGACTAGACCTTCATTCTCTATTCAGGGAGGTGGTGTAGATCGTTAGCTAAATAAATTAGAGCCTTGCGGCTGTGGATATCACACTGCCATATGTCAGAGAGAGAGGAGGAGGAGGAAGAGAGGGAAAAGAGTGGTGGAGAGGAAGAGAAAAAAAATCTGTTTGCTGCAGTAAGTGTGAATAAATACATACGAATGGCAACAGAAACAGATGTGGCCTCAGCTAAGAGAAAATGTTGGGATGGTGTAAAAAGAGGGAAAAGGGTGATGAGGGAAGAGGACAGGAGCTAATCCAGTAGAGTTGAACTGAGACCAGAGTTAAGCACATATAAGCTTGTACTCTGCCCTGGGCCTTTACAGCACACATAAACACAAACACACACTCCCACACACACATACAGATAGGGAGTAAGAGGGAGATTAATAAATCAGTATGAAGTATTGGGATTAGCATAAGGAGAGAAAGTGGTGTCTGGGGCATTGGACAACCTTGTCATTGATTTGGCTAAACAGCCTACAAACCAAGCAATCAGAACTACCGGACCCCTCAACCTGAAACACCCAACCAGCCTTTGGCCAACTGCTGTCACACACTTCACACAGACTTCATCTGTAATGGTGGATATTTCATTCATTTCAGCAGTGATCCTGCCTCCCTTGTTGGAAGCATATATAGGTGTTTAACTTTTGGTGAATTTATTATTGTGCTTGAGCATTTGCCCTCCAAGCCAGTAGGTGGCAATGAAAGTATTACAGTGGTGCCCCCTACAATAACCAAGGTAGCTGTGCACTTTGTTTTTAGGGCAGGACTCTATCGTCAGTCAGTCTTTAAGTCCACGGCACTGAAGGTCCATCGCAATGTACGAGAGATCTTCACATAAGGAACAAACCTAAGCAATGGTTAGCTTAGCTGCTAAACTCTTAAAAGATAATGTTGCATATTGAAAAAACAGTGATACAAAACTATAGCCAGATCTTTGAGGCTGATACCAACAATGATTTTAAGTATCAGAAAATTATATAATGGCCAATCTGAATTACAAACATCAAATCACACATAACTTTGGCATTTCTCTACTCACATTTTTTACTACTAATGAGCTAGCCAAGACACCAGCACCAATATATCTGTAACAAGCGATTTATCTGTCTAGTTTTATACTTAATTGCAGACCCAGAGAGATTCTCTCTCTCTAGATAGCTACATTCTCCCATCATTTACCTACTTCAAGCTTTCCAGTTCCTGCAAAACATCAGTGGAAAGCATTGACAGTCACGCCAACGCAACTCCGTCTAAAGCTGCCTGAAATCTTTACATCGCAATAGTGTCATAAAATCTGCCATGTTGATGGTGTAGTTACCTGCAGCAGCAGCAGTCAGTGTGAGAAATGGTAGCAACTAGTGCTACTCCCAAAGCACACTGGCCCTGAACTCCTTTCCATTGAAGGCAATATTTATGGCCATAAACTGTTTTATTAACCATGAAATGCACTCATATAACACTGCTGGAAATACCCAATTTAGATGGATGACACTGACCCAGAATGGAACGCAAGTAAACAGCACTCAGTTGGCCAAATCTTCGTGAAAATCCTGTGCTGACTGGCCAAAAAGTTACCCAGTGTAGCTATTGTTGATTTGGCAGCAGACACTTTTTTTTGGAGCTTTTCTGATTCAGTGCTTGACATAAAACTTGAGGAAATGCGATAGCTCGATTTGAAAATGTAGTTACTCAAAACGAATACGTTCTGATTCATAAAGAAGAAAATTCTTAGATGAATTAACATTAAATTTTACCAAACTGATTCTGAATTGTGGTGACAACAGGGATACCTGCACATTCCCACCGAAACATTTCTGTGTTTTCACTTACTGGACACTTACTGGCTAATTAATTAGCACGCACCTAAAATCATCCACAGCGGCTCTTTGTTGAGGTTGCTGCAGCTCTACCCTCTGCCTTTCTTACCGTAACTTGCCTCATTTTCATTCTGTGTCTGTATTAAATACAAGGGCACCACAATCAGGCAGACACGCATGCACAGGCGCTCGCAGACACACACACGACAGCACAGCATCTAGAGGGGATTAAACAGCTTAAACATTGATTAGACACACCTGAACCCAAGAGGGAAGGAGGGATCGACAGCAGGAAGGCGGAGGAAGTGGGAAGCAGGGGGTGGTGTGCGAGGTGGGAGGGTGTGGGTGTCTAAAAGCATGTTGGGAGAAGAGAGAACACAAGAATGGGTGGAGAGAACAGGCGCCAAGGGTGGGAGTGGGGGGAGAAAATATCACACGGACAGAACCAGGGTGTAAATGTCTCAGAACATGTCCTCCACCATGGGGTGAGTGGCAGAGGGAGATAGATGGAGGGAAAGGAGTGAAAATGCTTTCTGCACACACTGACAGAGACGTTTTAACACTCCTGTTTGTGGCCAGGGTGTGAGGACACGCACTCACATAGACAGTCCCCTCTCCCCTACCATGCACACACACACACACACACACACACACACACACACACACACTCAACAGGCATACACAAGCAAAAGCTCAGAATAGACCTTTTCTACAACAATCAAAATTCTATCCACAACCATGCATACATGAAAAGAGCAGAATAATGCCCGGAGTCAATGATGCATATCCGTGTCTATTTATAAGTCCTGCAGCCTACACTGGATTGCAACACAAAGAAGCATTCCCCCTGTGCTTTTAGCTCTCTTGACTCTTCTATCACCCTCTCGCTCATCCATGAAAAGACGGAAAGTTTTTCTTTAAACGACAGACGCTTTCTTCTTCTTTTTCTTTCCATAATACATGTTATGGAAGTACAACTTCCCATATGGGCAGAGGGAGGTTGTTGGGAAAGTCAAAGACAGCGACAGAAACTGCAGAGTTTCAATTTGTGTGTATGAGTAACTGGCAACACTTTAATTTGCAGGTTCATTTCATGCTTCTTTCTAGCAAATTTGGAGTAAAAATCCCCAGAAATGATTGCCTTCCTATTAGGGAATTACTGGCCTGGAAAGGAATATTATTCCTTTTCTACCCAGACTAACACCAGAAAGTTTTATGTGAGTTTCTTTGCTTGTTTTCTGCTTACTTTCTCCTTTTCCTCACATTTTCCTACGGGACTTGTTTGAAAAGAGGAGCGATGAAATTATCCACAGTTTCCCTTCTCTTGTAAACACTTGATGTATCACAGTTTATGCAGACGCAAACACACACACACAAGTACACGTCAACACACATAGCAGTATAATGTTAAGGTTAGATAGCCAGACATACATGGGCCTAAATGAATGAATTCATGAGTTATTTGTTTATCTATGTATGCTCCAACTGTGAGCAGCTGGTAAACACTGCTACGTCTTTGAGAAGACTTACTTAAGAGACAAGCATAAACATTTATTCACTTGAAGCATAGTCACATACAAAAACACATAGATACTACCATGACCCAATTTGTTTATGCGTATCAATGGTTGGTCGTCCGCAAGGCATCCGTTCGCTCCTTCGTGCTTTTACCTCTTTATCACAGAGGGAAATGATGGCTAATGTACTTATAATCTGATTATATGATTGCATAACTACTAACAGTCTCGCTCTCTCTCTCTCGCTGCCTTTCTCTAGGATGATCAGTGATTTATGTCTTTAAAAGGAAGTATAAAACCAAAAGCAACGGGTGAAACGAACTGTGAGATTAAACTAACCCTCCTCCACGACTTTCTCTTGCTCCCTCCTGAGCTTTCTCTCCCCTCCTCTCTAAATTATCTGAAAGCTGTAATTAAAAAGTGCACTTTGGTTCTTGTATGGTGCTAACAAGCAGGCCAAAACACACACATGGATACACACACACGCACACTAAATTAGAGATAGTTGAAGCTCGACTAATCATCTGACTTCATGCCATAGTGAGTATAAAAAACAAACCTCAACATTGTACTGTAAGTCAAAAAAAGGACTGTAATTTACTGAAGTGTATGTGTCTCAATATTCTCAATGTTTACAAAATCCTGTCACTGTGTAAGAGCCAATGAACCCACACATGCACAACTGAAAGACAACAAAGATTCAAGATGTGAACTTCACAATGGTGTTGCTAAAGCACTGAAAACGTGTCGTGGTACCTCATTTCAGACACAGCTCTGAGCTGATTCTGGAGTCATGAAGTCAGGTTTACGGTCATTTCCATGCATAAAACTCACACTTCAACAGAAATCCTTATGAAAGCTCTTTATTCACCACCAGATAATAATGCCCTTGATCGGTTAAGATTATCAAGCGACTAATTACCCAGCAGCATAATCAGAAAACCAGGTCTTGGAGTTAGGAATGTGCCTGACATCGAGGAAAACGTTCATCCCTGTGAGATAACAAGCTAACCAAACGCAGCTTCATCCTCCTTGGCTGCAACCAAATTACTTATCGGCAGTCGGAAAACCACGCCGTGCTGATCCATCCAAATAAACAAGCCAGGTTCAAACAACAGCAAGAGCTCCAAAGACAAAGACACTGAGGCGTATATGCCTGTCATATTGCATGTCTTGTTACTCTCAACTGTTAGCCACAGTCTGGAACACCTGCATGGATGTGCCAGTATAATCCCATCATTACCACTGAGGGAAAAGTCCTGCGTCAGTCTCAGGGGTATTCATTGTAAAGCAGAAAGTACATTCTACTTGTCTCTTCTCCAGCTCCCCAGGAGACACATAAAAAGCTGCATTTTGTCAGCACCATCATTCAGCCCCATTCATATTTGTTATCGAATGCTTCAAGGCCATACCGTGCAGTCTCCTTTGAAAGTTTTACAATGGCTTTGCTACACTGGCTTGATAGATACCAGACAATCCAAATCCCAGGTCCAATTATAAGCATCAAGAACAACCAGTGTGTTCTTATGATGTATTCATCATTTTGGTGGAGAACAGACACATAAAACTGCATTGCTCACAACTCAAATTATTTCCTTTTGCACTGCTCAGTCTTCAGCTCTCTAAAACTGACTGCTGCCTTCACAAACACATTTTATCACCTCCAGCTTGCTTTGCTCAACAAGACAGACATGCTGAAGTTGAAATGTCCAATCTATAATTTTAGAAAATAAGGAGCTCTTAGCAAATACTCCCCACTGATCCTGCAGGCCTACTTTGTGTTTTTGTCTTGCAGATGAGTGGGCAAAGTGGAGGGTTGATAAGAGTGGCAACGGCACTCTCATGAAAGAGTCCTCTCTGTCTTACCATTGTCTCTTCCCAATCCATTTGGAGATGGCGCAGCTCTTTTCTCATTTTTGACATACCGTGGCTTCTCCTGTACTCGTCAATAAGGGTGGGTGGGTAAGGTAAGGAAGCTGCATCAAAAAACAATTAAGGTCCAGTGTGTAGATTTACTGACCTATAGTAGTGAGGCTGCCAATCGCAACCAACTGAATACTCCTCACCTCACCCTCCCCTTCCAAGCATGTACAACCTATGGTTGGTGTAGGGCTGGGCGATAAAACGATAACGATATGTCTCAGACACATAATCAATATCAATAAAAAATGCTTTTGATAAAACATTCGATAATTTTTTTTTCTTTATCGGAAGAAACCAGAAGTTGCGAAGCGAGGTTGGTTGCATGAACAAAGGCACTCGCTCTCAGGTAACCGAGCAACGTAGGGAGTAATCGCTAGTCAGTGAGAGAGACATGCTAACAAGCCAATCATGTAGCAGTAACACCATCTTGTTGTCTCGTGTTTGATGCTTCACGAGGAGTGAGATGAGAAATAGAAAGTGAGCGCTGCAGCGAGCGAAGAAATTGTCGATAAAACAGGGAAAGTCAGCTTGCCAGTATGGAGTTTTTTGCAACCGCAGCACCACCGCACAAGCAGCAGACCGCCATGCAGAGGTATCTGCTTCAGTGCCTGATGACAAATCATCTAAAAGGCACGAAGACATAACGGAGGCAGCGGCATATCATAGAGCTAAAGACACGCTTCTTTTACACTTTTATTTACATTTATTATTTGAGTGTTTTCCATAGTTGTGTTGACATTTCCTTTCCTCTCTGCCTTGATAGCTGAGGGGATTATAATCAGAGGAAGGTTAAATTTAAAATAAAAGTGTTTAAATTTAACATATTTTTCTCCTGGTCCTTATTTTAAATAGGTCATAAAAAATATCAATAATTATTGATATCGACCAATATAAAACACTTATATCGTGATACAGTTTTCAGCCATGTCGCCCAGCCCTAAGTTGGTGGCAGCTAAAACACGCAAAAGGCACTCTCTGGAGTCAGTGTTTGGTCTGTTTTGGGCAACTGTAGAAACATGGCGGTACAACACTGGGGGCCTCTGTAGAGGAGGACCCGCTCCCTCTGTAGATAAGAAACAAGTTCCACATAAGAGTGTAATCCCAAGGTATTGGGGTTACACAACGATTAATATTTTCAGGTGATTACACATTGATGAAAACACAATTCTGACTATTATATTCTATTTCTGTCAATAGATTCCCCCAAATCCTACACACTGGACCTTTAAGTTTAAATTAACTTCTGTGCCACCTGGATCAGAGTATTTAACGGTCAAATATTATAAAGACAGACAAAACAATCCACACCATGTCAACTGAAATTATGTTAAATATATCCATACTTGAAGTATTACTAAGGAAAGAGGGACTTAATTCTCCAGTCTCGCAGCTTAGACATTCAAATTACCATATAATATTATGTATGATGTGTGTCTGTGTGCTTGGATGAAGAGTCGTTAAAATATATTGGTTGTAGGCCACCAGCAGAATTAAAGAGCCAGAGTGTGAAAAGTTGGGCTTTGCTTCTGTGTGTGTGTGTGTGTGTGTGTGTGTGTGTGTGTGTGTGTGTGTGTGTGTGTGTGTGTGTGTGTGTGGGTGTGCGTGTGTGTGTGTTTTGTCTGCAGAGGATGAAATACATTTATGGATGCAGCATATTCTGCACAAATGTGTTGCACATCAAGAAAAGGTAAACCCACCCACATGTAAAAACACTGACACACAGGAGAGCATTATAGCTTCAAGACATTTATACCTCAGAGACACAAACACCTCACACACACACAGACACACACACCCACACGCACACAAATCACATGTGAATGAACCTGAGAACAAGTTTCGCATCAAAGCACTGGCAATAAGCGTATTGACTACGGAAATAACAGACAAACGTTCTAACACAGGCTTCAGTACTTCAGTAATTGCGCTCATAAAGTGGCATTATGGCAACATGGTGTGACCAGTAAGGTGCCATCCTTCTATCTTAGTGGAACCTGAGATTGCAACCCAGTATGACAGGCCCGCAGGCTTTGATTGGCTGATTGAAGTAGACTAATGAATGACTGTGTGAAGAAGCCGGAGACTTATTCTGGACTGATTAATGTGTTTTCCTCAATGCCAATTAAACACTGATTACACAAATTAACAACTCTGGGCCACCGTAATCACTAAGTGCTCACACAGGGACTGGCGTTGATGGAATAGGCTACAAACATACGCACACACATAAACACACACACACAAAAACACACATACACAGCTGTAAGGCACCACACCCCATTTGTCCTTCTATCCTTGCCCAAAGCCCTGTCAAATGCTGCCAGGCCTGGCAGTTGTTATAGCTAATGCTTTTAGCTGCATGTCGTCCAAGATAGAGTTACCGACCACACTCACCAAACACCCTCTCCTCTGACTCACTCGCTCTCTCAAACACACATGCAAGCACACATACACACGGACACACACGAGGAAAAACGTGTCACCCAGAGCCATGCAAGACAACACATATACTGGGCCTCAGACAGACAGCTGGTGCCAAAGGGTGCAGTTAGTGAATCCCCCCTCTGGGATGGGTTACAACCCCCTTCCCCTTGTATGGAGCCAGAGGGAAAGACGGACAACGAGATGTGAGATTAAAGGGAAGGAAATATGGACAGGAGAGGGGAAGGAGGGAGGAAAGTGAGCCAGCGAGGACTGGGAGAAATGGAAATGGAAAGTTTTCGCAGACTGAATGTAATGTGACACCATGTGATGGGGGGGGGGGTGACAGCATGGAAAGACACAGTCAGTCCACGAGAGGAGAGAGAGCATAAGAAAGAAGGAAGGAGAAATGAAAGAGGATTTGCACAAGTGAAATTTGAAATTTGGAAAGCACTGGAACTGTAAACTGCATACGCTCAGATGAACAGAGCCTTTGCCTCTCTCTCGTAATGCTTCTCACCACATTTCTGAGAGTGAACGTAGTCGTGTGTTCTGTCTGTTCTGACAGAAAAATTAAAAATTAACACTGCTGCGATTCTGCTAACATGAGAAAAACCACTGACTACATAAACTGGTGTCTTGATGGTCAGTCGGCAGACAAACCTTTATGTATGTTGTGTTCAGTTAACTTGTCTGTGTCTGTGTGTGTGTGTGTGTGCGTGTGTGTGTGTGTGTGCGTATGTGTGTGTGCGTGTTACCTTGTGTATGTGCAACATAATGCAGTTTCCTGTTTCAGCAGAATTGTACAGCAGAAAATTGAAACTGAAGAATAAAAGTGTTTTTCTCCATCCGAGCGGATCCATATGCAGTCCTTTCAGACCCTTACGTGTGCACACTGTGCTCAATGAGTGTGTGTGTGTGAGTGTGTGTTTGTCGTTTTGTGTCCCCATCTACATAAGTTTGATAGCTGCTGCACTCTGCTTTTGCTCACAGTTGGCTTATTCATAAATTATTGTAATTTTGCCGATACATCTGCTCAATATGTTCTTCATTGTGTTGGAGAGTCATTGCTGTGGGGAAATATGAGGATAGGACCAAATAAATTGACGTTGCATTGCATACAGTATTGTTCCCTCCCAAACACACAGATAAACAAAACACACTTCTCCCATCCTCCGTCTCACTCGCTCTATTCATTCATGACAATAAAGGTGAGCTTGTGTGAGTGAGAATGTGTGTTTGGGTGAAAAGAAAAAAAGGGCCAGCTGTGTCATTATACAAGCCTAATACATCCATCATACAAGCTAATGTGATTTATGCTTGCAATGGCCAGGAAGACCATGAGGTGAGAATAGAGAGGGGGAAGGAAAGCAACAGAGATAGAGAGGGAGAGAGAGAATCGAGATGGGGAGGCGCTGAAGATTGAGAAATACTTTCAGCGGTGATTGTGTTGAGCGTGGTGAAAGCAGGTGGTTTAAAAGCCCATTCGCGCACAAGTACACAGTCCTGCTGCAATTATCCACACACCTGATGCACACATATGCTCAGATACACAAGGTGCACACAAACAGCCTATGTGCACACACCTTGATGAGCAAGTGACATCCTAATAAGCTACTATGTCAGATAAAGTGACTCTGAAAGCACATAATGAAGCAGATTTTGACAACTATACTGAACAGTAAATTCCAATTCCAAACACACACACACACGCCACACAAAGGCCATTCAAGGTGTGTTTGCCAGGCATGAGGAGCTGTTTAGAAATGATGGTTGCAGTAATTAGCATAATGTTTGCCTAGAGCCGTGGACTGACATTTAGAACAGTGGATTATTGGAGCAAAACCCGCACACTGCCTTTCAGAGAACACTATCGTATTATTAAAAACAACTATTACAAATTACTGTTATGATATCAATGTTACACTGGCCGCATGAGAATTTGTGGTTTCACCGTGCAAGTCAGGCCTTGTTTTGTCCATGTGTGACATATTCACCATAGGTATGTACAAATTGGCTCTCAAAAGCAGAGCAGGTGGGTGGTTGTCCGTGAATGCAGGACAGAGATCAGAGCTGGGCGCTGTGCTGTCGTGGCTGTAAACAGTGCTCACGGATTCACTTAAAAAAATCATGCCAGGAGCCTGGAGTACCGGCAGTTTCATTGACAACTCAAGGGCTGAGGGCAAAATACAGCCAACTTTGAACACATCAATCAGGTTTTCTCAAGGAAAATATTAATTACTTTAGCCAGTAATCTCTCTTTTCTGTTATTTCTTGAGCAATGAATCAATGTTTTACTGTGTGGCCAATCAGGTGTGTGGAGGGGCACAGTGTTACTTAAATGTCACCTTGTCTTAAATATAGTCCAAAATCCAATAAAGGGAAAGTGTCTCACTGTGGGTAATCCTGCTCATGTTGTCTTTATGAAAAATCAAACTGTAGACTCTAAGTGAATAGAATTCAGCAGAGACAGCACGCTATCATGATTCATTACTAAACTTTAAACCTGATTAAATGTACACCTTCATCTGTTGGAGGGCCTAAGGGAAGGTGAACAGAGCTGCTTAACACACTTCATCAGTTCATATATCAGACGCCTCTCATCAACTCCATTCACTCCTATGATAAAACAACAACAGTGACATACTGGCCTCTAATTTCCTGGAACTGAGCACAAACTTCCTCGAGTCACAGAGTATTTCTTACAAAGACGTTGAACCAGGATGAGTATATTATTAGTAGGAGGACTGCAGTATCAGCAGGTGGAGTTGATGTGAGCCTCAATAAGAGCCAATCACATCCTCTAAACCTCTTTATAAGGAACAGACGGTTTAATGGGCCAAAAGGAGTGTTGAGGCCAGCTTCTGTCACAAAGCAGACAATCCCAAATATTCCTGTATAGCAGTCCAAATATTGACATACAGAAACTCAAATATGCTTACAAGGGTAGGCACCACTCATTTAAGTTGAATTTGCATTTCAAAATCTCAGTTCATGTGAATAATAAATAAAAATTACGTCAGTGCACTTTGGCAACAACCACAATAACTTGACAGACATTAAAAGTCTGTTGTCTATAATTTCATGAGATGATTTAAAGGGATGCATTGAGATTCACTTACACACTGACAATATAAAGATATCTCAGCAAATACAAAAGAAAAGAAAAAATAAAATAGCTGGAGCAGCAAATAGCTTTTCAGTAGCTTTGCTCTTTTATTGACCAAGTAGTGCGGTAGCTTTCACACAAGCTACATTTTCCTGAGCATTTCTGAAGCTCAAACAAAACAGCTGCAATGGATCAGCCAGTGATGCCGCCGCCACACACGGATGTGTTCCTGTAGCCAACAGAAGCGCCTCCATGACAGTGACATCACATCAGTACCAAACCTTGGGCTCACGCCTACAACGCCTCTGCTGCAGGGGAATGCAGACACACAAGCTTGAGTTTACTTGATGGAGATATGGCCGAGGGTGATCCATGCAAGCTCAGGGATATGCTCATATTCTGCCTATAGCTGCAATATATACATTTAGCTCATTATTTGTGTTGACATGTTGCTGTAGCTTAGCTTGCTACATTTCTCTGGGGGTAGCTTTGGTGTAGTGAGGCTTCATCTAATGTAGAGTAACTGGTAGTTAAGCTCACTACACTTTCCAATTAGCTTGCCCAACACTGATGTCTGCTGCTGCTCCCGAGGCAAACTAACGATGGTCATTATATACACTTTGGGGTTTCTGTAATCCTCATGGAAACACTGGATTTCATCATTTAGAAAATCCTTCTGTCACATCAATTAGCTCATTTACAGTCCTTTATTCATAAAGCAATCAATTTGATCAATTTAAAGTCGTTTCCATAAGAGAAGATAGTCAAATGTAAAATTCATTAAGGATCGTTATGTGAAAGTAGCAGAAGATGCATAGTGTAAAAAATGTCATTTTACTTACCACCGTCACATTAAAGTCTATTCTTGCAATATCAAACCACAGAATCAATGTACTGATTTTTTCAAGAGACAAAATCTACATGTTATAATTTTTTTCTGTCTAATTGAAAACTTCATGCTTTTCTAATAAATACATTCTCTAATTTATAACAATGTTCAAGTTTTTTCTGTCACTGGTTTGTGTTGCAGACGCAGAATAAACACACCAGCATGTCAGGGACATGTCATGCGCAGTGGAGTGATGTGGTGAAAGCGAGTGGCATTGTTGACCGTCATGAGTCAAACACAACCACCGTGCTAAACGTGCTGGTTGGAGTACAGCTCGAGATGATGAGGGTGTAAAAGAGTGTCTGTGTCTTTGTGTCGTGTGTCCTCATACGTGAACTTCTGTCTGCAAACTCTGCAGCAGCTCAGCTCAGGGTACTATTGCAGGGTTTGCATCAACAGGCAAACAGGATAATTAATTTCTCCCTTTCGCTTGAATGCTTTCATTTTATTTTCATTTGCTTGCCTTTCTCTCTTTCTACTCCCACATTCGTCAGATAGTGAATCCTGTGAGGGATGACTTCAATCCGCACACACGCACATTCATTTTACTACAGGAAAACAAAACGTCTGTGAGGATGCTGTGTGTTTGTGTGCAGTGTGTGCA
The DNA here is from genome assembly GCF_039877785.1 of Chaetodon trifascialis. Taxonomy (NCBI): domain Eukaryota; kingdom Metazoa; phylum Chordata; class Actinopteri; order Chaetodontiformes; family Chaetodontidae; genus Chaetodon; species Chaetodon trifascialis. Next base: position 2,972,048 of record NC_092057.1, read on the forward strand.
CTTAATGAGATGAATGCCTGTGCACCGCCCCTTCCCAATTACAAAGAGTGGAGGAGAGAAATAAGTGGTGGAAAAGCAAAGAAAGGATGCAACACAGGCAGGGATAGGAGAAGAGAGTGATGTGCAATGATTAGAGAAAAAAATCAAAGAAGTAAGAGGAAAAGTGGAAGAATGGAAAAAATAAATAAATAAATCCATCCAGTCCATTAGCCAACAAACTATTTTCTCTCTTCTCTGTCTTTCTCTTTGAGGAACTCACTTCATCTTTCTTTATGTCTGCTCATGTCTATGTCATCTTCTCTCATTCATCCGTCCACTCCAATGACCCCATAACTGACGATCTCTTTCCATCTACTTTCTCTTTGAATTACTTATTTTCTCTCTTTGATTACTTTTCTTCATACCAGTATATATTCTCATCCATCTGTGCCCATTAATTTCCTCATCGATCAATCAACACCACCTTTCCTCTCTCTCTTTAATGGAAGAGTTCATCCTGATCATCTACTCAACCACATGTCAGTCAGAACATCGATCTCAGCACACAGGAAAAACACATGCATATTGGGGTGGTAAACTTCTCAAATCGTGCCATTTAATCATCATCGCAAACACTGAGACATTGCATTAAACTAAAATTGATGGATAATTTACATTTTTCTTTAAAAAAGTAACATTTCAAATGAATCTTTCAAATTAGTAAAAATCCACTTGAGTTGCAGAAAAGTGAGCCCACTGATGTAAAAGTGAGGAAAAGCTCTCCAGTTTCGAGTAGCACCTCTTACTGTAAAATACACAGGCCTGAGTGAACATGATGAAGCAAAATACGCTGAACATGAGACCATAAATATCAAAACAAATTGCAAGTATATATTGAGTCTTTCCCACCTTTCCCTGAAGCGTCGCTGGACACCTGTTAAATCTCTGCACAGCAGATCAGCAAGCGGTGCCAGGCGGCAACACCAGGTCTCACTCACAATGAACAGCAGCTGTTACACTGAGCAGAACGCATAAGCACAGTGATATCTGTGCACTGCCAACAATGGCACAGACAGTCAAACAGACTGCGGCTGTGAGGGGATAAATCCAGCAGGTAGAAGTAGACGGCATAATCACCAGACTCAACATTCAGTAATGAACCAAAACTGACTGAAAGCACGTCAAGATTTCCTCACTGGGCTGGTTGTGGCTCAGGAGGTAGAACGGGTTGTCCGTTAATCTCTGGGTTAGTGGTTCGATGCCTGGCTATCCCTGTCCACTTGTCTTTGGGCAAGACACCAAACCCGACACTGCTCCCAAAGAACAGGCCACCTCGGCCCCCGATGGCCATCGATGTATGAATGAGTGATGAGTGATCCATTATGGTACAAAGGCCTGAAGTCCATTTAACATTTACCATTGACTGATGGTTTGTTCAAATATGATTACTGATTATAAGTCAGGTCATATAGCTGACGGTGTGCACAACTTCAGTCCTCTGCCAGCACTAAAGCCATATTTCATTTTAGCAGCAGAAAGCCTCTCATATCTGCATGGACCTCCAGCAAATGAACGCAGTGGGTTACTACATTTACAGCTACAACCGCAGCACCACCAGGCAAAAACTGACCGGATCTGACTGGGGTGGTGATCAAATAAGACTGAAAGGAGTCAATTCTCAATCAATGTGCCCCTATATAAATAAGCTATATGCCGTTTTACACTACAGTCTGTGTGTGTGTGTGTGTGTGTGTGTGTGTGTGTGTGTGTGTGTGTGTGTGTGTGTGTGTGTGTGTGTGTGTGTGTGTGTGTGTGTGTGTGTGTGTGTGTGTGACAGGGAGACATTATCACATAGTGTATTTACAGAAAATGGAAAGAAAAGTGATTTGGCGCTGTTTAAGTGGCTACTTCTAGAAGCCATCATTTCAGTGAATTTTTCTTTTTTCCTTTATACGTTGATCACTTAACCATTCAAAACACTCATTATGTTCCTCAAGCCATTTTAGATAACAAGCACTGTAAAAGGCAGAGCCAGAAAGTGTCCATCAGTCTGGAAACTCAGGAGAGTTAGTATATCGTATTACTGATGAGACAGACACGAACGTGGCAGACAGCAGGTCCTTAGCCGTGTGCTGCACACTCATGCACATATACATGCATTACAAACACAAGCCACCAATTTTTGATTCTGGCCATAAACTCCTGCCATATGCACTCACTCTGTCTCTGTCTCTGTCTGTCTGTGACACACACACACACACACACACACACACACACACCCTTGTATAACACAAGCCAAGCCTCCATACTGCTGGCTGGCTCCTCATAGAGGTATGCCCACCTCTAGCTCGGATCAAAGGACTAAACTAAAAACCTCTGGCCAGACACTCAAACACTCTCTCTCTCTCTGTCTCTCACACACACACACACACACACACACACACACACACACACACACACACACACACACACACGGTACAGTCCTTCCTGCCTATTCCTGGATGAGATCAAAAAGGGTCTCTTTTGCTCTAAGCCTATAGCATAAACCAAACATAAGCAGTTAAGTGTGCAAAAACACACACGTGCGTGCTCACACACCCACAAACACACACAAAAACAGACCCTCTCAAACACCTGTGGCAGATCAAACGCATCAAGCTGAGAACACACCTGCAGCAGGGTAAAGCCCTTGTACTGTTCAAGTAAATCATGCTGCTGCAATACGCACACAATGATGTGTGCTCCCGCCTGACCTCGGTAATATTCCGTGACTGGCGATTCACTATGCAAAGATCCCATTCAAATAGCTTGATGGCCTCGCCACAATGAGAACATAGACAAACAAATAAAGAGCCTCAGCCAGGTGCGTTTGGCACAGGGAGCGTGCGGGGGGGGGCACATTTCATGTTCCTCCACTGAATAATCTTCATATCACGCCACACTCTGCAGTAAAAATGACTACAGCCACACTGAAGGTGAGCAGAAACAGGAAGCAGAGACACAATGAGGGACAGCTTGGGGTATGATCCACTTAAAGGTTGTCAGTCTGAATCCAAATACTGACTGAAACAGTCTAAATGAAATGAAAGGGAGTCACTTTCTTCACCCCGCTGTGAGACTGCTCCTGAGCCTTCTACTAATCTAGTGCTGCCACTAAATGACTGGCAGTACAAGACCAGGGTTTTAAAGGCATCTCCCAGGTGTTAGCAGAGAGAGTGTGTGAGTGCATCTCTCTGATGTATCTCCAGCCACCGACCTGCAATTTTGTTTCCATCAGTTGTTGCTGTAAATAGGAATCTGTTCCTAGATTGGCTTGTGTATGTCACAGAAACCTGACATTTGTGACTGCCAGTGTCGAAAATGCTGCTACCTCTTGGGACTCCATAAATCCTAATTTTAAAACATCTTAATCTGAATCAGTACTCCTGTGCTGGACTGTGATGTGTAGGTAAAATGTTACAACATATTCACAGAAACTGTCAAAATATCTGTGCATGTGAAATGCATGCAAATAAATAAATTAATAAGAAATTATTTTTTCTTAGGGGTGTAACAATATTAAAAACTCATGGTAATAATATCGATAATACCTCGATATCACGATAGGAAATGTGTTGCATGAATTAATGTTTGAACCATGTACAAATTTAAAGCAAACACCATGCAGCAGTCCTTTTATAAAACTATTTAAAGTTAATTTAAAGTTTAAAGTCTGTCCTTGGGGTGACCACATCCAGGATCAATTATGTACTGGCCAGTTTAGCAGTCTCTGTTTGGTGGTCAGCACAGCTGCTGCAGCTTAACTGTGATGTGAAACACTGCTACACGCCTCACTCGACCACGCGGCCTATGTTCAAACCCACGTGTGAAGCAAGATTTAACATGAGTGTAAAACACTACGTGCAGGTCCATTTAAATCTGCTACGTCCAAATTTTGTGCGTTGTCTGTAACGACAGCAACATCGTGATGATTGCTGTTATTCTTCATCTCAAGCTCCTTCTCCATCACAGCAGATTTCAAAACCTCTATGTAGCTATCTTAAGTCCAGTGTGTGATTGGAAAAGAGGCCGCGTCTGTCGGATAAAACCCTTCATTTCCCATTGGCTGGTCATAACATGAGCTGTGACTGTAATACAGCTGTGAGTAGCTCGTGAAGTCCACTCATCTGTGGTTATTGAGATGCACTCTGCTTCTTTGAGGCTCTGTGTCACTTAAGCTTTTGTCTCTTGGCACAGAGCTGGTATCACTGTGCAACTTAAGTGCGGCCTTGATGTAATTGTATATTTAGGCTCCAGCGTGTTTACATGAACATGAAATCCATCGCTGTCAACCACTCATAGTATCCCAGTATGTTGTGATTTGAGCTTTTCTGGGTGGCGATGTGCCAAATGGCTGCTCATGTTGTTATGTCATGTCGTCCATCTATTTGAAAGTTGTTTTGCATTTGTTTCCTTTTCACCATTGTCAGTTCCTGAAACGGGAAAGCTGAAATACTGCCACAGATCAGCCCTAAAGGTCAATGAGGCATCCTCAGTCTCTTTTTCATTATCGCCACGTTCATGCATCATTTTCTCGTTGGGTTTACTTTTAGCAGTGCTTGGCTTGCACGCAAAGGACGACAGACTGTTCCTGGCTACTAGGATTGCAAACAAAAACAATACAATATTCAACAAGTCGACAGTAAATAAAGATGTGTCATCACAGTAGATAGCAGTCACAGCCCCAAGACGGCATCGAGCCATATTTTTATCACAATATCGCGAGATACAATAAATCCTTACATCCCTATTATATCTTCATACAAACAGCAGGGCAGGAATTAAACCATGACCAAATGGCCAGTGCCATGCATGCCCCAGGGTGTAGCCATAACACCCTTCTACCATATGGCCAATTTGGGATGAACTGGCTTGAACTGGCTATTGTGCCTTTAAAGAAAGCAGTACGGTGTGAGTATCAATAAGTTTACAAGCATAATCCTGCACAGTGTTCGCTAACTACAAAAGGAAACAGTTATGTTTCGGATTTGACCAGGCACAGTGTGCACGACTATCATGACTGCAATATCACCGGCTGTCACTGGCTGCAGAAATGCTAATTACATAACAAAATCCTTTTCTTATTTGTACCCTCCAGTGTGTGGAATCTGAATTACAATATGTGCTCCCAATAAATGAATAATGTACAAGACTTACTGACGATAAGTGTATATATTCAGTTTCATTTAAGGATTTGGTGTTGATTCCTGATGTTGAAGACGTTTCTTGAAAACTGTTCACAGTATCAGATCCACCCAGCAGCTCATCAGCAGCAAAACCACTACATGATCACAACAGCTTGGCGTTGCTTGTTCTTAACCGGATTTTCCTGTTTCAGGCGGTTGTGGCAAGCAGTTTATGCAAAAAAGAAAAGACACTGTGAAAGCCTTTCCCTGAAGTCTTTTGAAAATGATTTTTGTTCAAAAGCAGCACACTTTCATATGAGGCTATAGCACAAGCACAGTTAGAGGGTGAGGGATCGGAGGAGCAAGAGTTCGACTGCAGAACGAGGACAGCACTAAATTAAAGATTTTCTTAACATAAAAACTCAAAGATGTACAATACCTGTACACAAACACATTTACTAAGTAATTATCTGAAAGTGTGCGAGAGGTATTTCTGTTACAATCTGCTCGTTCTATCTTACTATACTAAGCAGTCCTTGAAAGCATGACCTTGGGGAGGAAGGAAAGAATGGCTTGGAGGTTGTTTTTTTTTGGGGGGGGGGGGGGGGGTTGAGAAACACAGTGATAAATGTGTCACAGGATCATATTTAATATAACCAAGGAATATATTGTAAAGTACACAACCTGCAGTATTTAGGGCAAAGTAAGTTTCACAAATAAACATCTATGTGACTATTGCTTTAGAGATTAATCCTCATGCAGTTGACTGTGGTCCTTTTCAGAGCTGTATACAACTTTGCACTACTTACTGCTATCACTGAGTTCAAAGTTCTTAATACCATTAAGCCCAATGAAATGTACTGCATATGATGTAACTGTCACAGTGGCTCTTGGTTTCATTTATTAGTTCTTGTCTCATCTTCCTCTGGCTGCAGATTATTTGAAAACACTGAAAATACTCAGGAACAGACATTACTATTCATCACAAAAACAGAGAACGAAGCAGTGATACGAGATAAAAAATATTTTCATGAACAAGTATCTGTTATGTCACTGAGTGAGGGGTTGGTTTTTTTTTGACATTTTTAAATATACATACCCGACACCCCCTTCATATCTGACAAGGTGTTTTGTGATTGTGGTTTATTTTTTGTCTTGTGCTTTACATTTCCTTCTTTTTCTTGTCTTTTTATCAGATGCTGGAAGAAGAAAATACCTTTAAGTGTCAGCCATAATGAAATTCCACACGAGATTACAGGCAGCCAATTCAGAAAATGAAGAAAGGATTACTGGTCAAGGTTGTGGACGCCTCTCTTTCCATAGAATTTGCACATTATATTAATGTAGGGATTAACTTTTGAATATACACATGCATATTTGTGTATGCATGATACATATTAGGTACGACAGCCATGCTATAAATGCCATCTTTGTTAAGTTGATAATGTTCAGTGTTTGTTGGTTGAGCTAATATTACAGTCCACAGTTTGCAAAGGTGTATGACAGTATATAGTATATAAAGTAATATGTCCTATATTTCTTTAATGCAACATTATTCAGTTGCCAGCCGTATGTTTTAGAGCCTGGACTTGTTTTACCTATTTTAATATAGGTGTAAAGCAGTGGTTCTCAAACTGGGGGATGGGTCCCCCAGTATATATAAGGAGTATAACTAAGTTGAATGAAAATGATTCATGTAGGGAAAATAAACAAGCTAGAGTTTACTGATGCTGTCAGGAATTTCACTAAAATTCAACTAGGATCCTTTTTTATTAGCCACTTCCCCGTCATTGTTAATGACTGATAAACACTGTGAGGTTGGGGATGTGAACTTTTTTTCAGCTGAAGGGGCCTTGACATAAAAAGTCTGAGGACCACTGGTGTAAAGTAACCCAATTGTGCAGAGCAGTTGTATTACTTAGAAAAAAAAACAATCTGTTTGACTCAGTATCAGGGGAAATATTTGTGATAAAGCATGACAAGGTGACCTGACAACATACAGACAAGCTGCACTGACATTATAGCCATTTCCCAAAGGAAAAGAGAGAGGCTGAATTTAATTCATAATACACTTTTTGAAGTTTGTTTATCTTAAACTAATGAATCTGTTAATTTCACCAGTGAGTTAACTGGGAATGTGTTTTGAAGCTTAAACCTGTAACTACTGAGCTTTCTGGCCACTTGGGGGCAGTGGAAACAAGTTATGAACACAGCATTGATACATCATCACATTTTAAGTTGATAAGGCAAACTTGTTGCTCGAAACAGCAGCTTACTTACACATGACCCAGCAGTCAGAAAGCAACACTGTCATTCATTTAGAGTTGTGTTTCTAGCAACCTGGGGAACAGCTCTGTTTTCTACCAACCCCAGAGGGAAATGTCTGGCCCTTTAGCTGCGAAATGCTTCACTTTGTTCACCAGCTAGTCACTAATGTGTCTGTCTACTGTTTGATGCTGAGCAGGTTGGTTCAGTGAGCTCTTAGAGCTTTTCCACTGAAAACAGCTGCCTACTGCTGCAGAAAACACCACTACGAAACTGGTGGCAAACTTAAGTTGCAGGTGGAAAGCGAAACAATAAGCTGAAACACTATGAAGCTCTGCAAAGCCAAGGGGCTGCAGAGTCGAAGGAAAGTTCATCACTACATCTGATTCCTTTTACACTGTCACATTGTTTTCAGATACATACATTGTGATGACAAAAATATTGATTATAGCCACTTTAAGTATTACTGTTGTTACCAATTTACTAGCAATTTAACGTAGCATTTGCTCATTTAGATCAGTGGATTATGTTTGAAAAATTTGCCAGAATATTGAAATATTCAATAATTTCTTTAGTAATTCCCTTGAAGGTGTAAATGTAGCAGATCACTAATTACCTGCAGTATGTGGGAGCACACGGTCACTCGTTGACAGTGAAAATAACTTTTTTTTTCAACTCCCTGTGGCCATTATGCTTTCACAATAGCTAGAGGTCTTATTATTAAATTTGGGTCTGACCAGCAATAATTTGTACAGCAACAGCTAGAAAGTCTTGTTTTGCCTCTTCAGGACTGAGTAAGATCCTTATTTAGCTAATTCAAACAACAAATGGAAGTCACCATTTGTTTGATTCAACAAATCAAGGTGTGTGTAAGTATTTTACTTGAAACCAAATGTCAGATATTCCACATGACAAAATAAAAGATTATTTTCAGGTAGGTTCAGAACAGGACAGGGATATTTCTTTCTTACAATGAATGTATTGATTTGCTTCTTCTTTATACTTCACTGAATCTGTTCAGTGCCGCCTGTTCCTCCATTTGCACTCTGTTTTTGGTCAGATGGGTGAATGTTGCGTACACAAGTGTGTGACTGCTCAGGCATAATACAAGGGCTTAGTAGACTTCAGACTTTTTGGGGGAACTGATATAACAAAAGCATCGCTGGTAGATTATGTTATTGTGCACTGTGAGAAAATAAAGCTAATACAAAATTAAGAACAATTGTAATTGTAACAACTGTATAGAGTTACCTGTATCTTTAAACAATGAAGAATAAATAGAGCTGTAACTATTATTTTTTTCATTATTGCCAATTCATATCTGCCAGTCATTTTCTTGGTTAAGTGCTTAAATGTTCAGTCCATGTCAGAAAAAACAGCCATACAATGTACATGTATATTACAGAGAGAAGAGCTTCATATTTAAGAAGCTAGAATGAGAGAATGTTTGGGCTTTTGTTTGAGAAATGACTCAAACAATTATCAAAATAGTTGCTGATTAACTTTTTGTTAAAAGTGTTTCAGATCTAAATACAAATAACACCATGAATATTAGGCATGCATGTCTAAGAGGATTGTACACAAGACTGAACCTAATAATAGGTGGCTACCAAATTCTGTCTCACACACTATTTTAATAAGCCACTATGAGCCAAGATCATGAATTGAAACTTTTCCAACCCTTTAGTCAACAAACAAAAGTTGTGAGGGTGTGTGTGTGTGTGTGTGTGTGTGTGTGTGTGTGTGTGTGTGTGTGTGTGTGTGTGTGTGTGCACATTCACCTATCTTTCTATTTGTCTGCCAGTTTCAATATCTGTCAGTCTTTCTGCTTTGTGGTGTCTTGCAGTTCAATCAATCAATAGAGTTCATGTTTTGCAAGCGTTTTGCTTTATTTGGATGTCTCGCTGCAGAACCATCTTGAAAAGTACAAGATAAGCTTTTGTACTATACCCCACCCTCGCTGCTCACGCACGTACACACAGCGGATCAATAGCAACCTCGTCCCCCTATCTTACATAATAAATACCAAGGCCTAAACAGCAAAGCAGCCTCCATTCCACCTGTGTGGCCTGCAGCAATGGCTTCTTTAGTCCCTTATGGGCAGACAACGAGGGAACAAAGACAGAGAAACCAAAAAGAAGAGGAGCAATACTGATAGAACAAACACAAAAAACTGAAGAGCAAAAAGAAGCAAGACAGAGGGGGAGGCAGAGAGAGCCCAGAATGTATCCCACTTGGCTCATATTTCAAAGCTCTGAAGGATGTTTTTGAGGAAAACCCTATAAAATGCATCTTTTCACAAAGATAGCAAACCATTCTGACTGGACAGGAGCACACACATGCATACACACTTCATACACACACAAAGCTTTTGGCAAATGTACCTATGCTTTAATATGATACTTAACATGCCTTGAACTGACCACAGCCATAATAACACTGCTGGAGAGGGAAACATGACTCAGCTGACCTCTTAATGATCTCACCGACACAACGTACAAGCTCACGGAGGAAGTCGTATGAGCTCCTGCAATGTGTTGGTGAGCATAAGACGATAGGATAGATGCACCTGCTGGTTTCTTCTTTGTACACACACACACACACACACACACACACACACACACACACACACACACACACACACACAGATGATTACTTTCCATTAGGAGACTCTGGCTGCTTCTCTATATCTGCCACTTCTACTATGAGAAGAAAACACTTAGGACTGATGGAGGGTTAGCATCAATCTGACACACACACACACACACACACACACACACACACACACACACACACACAGTATGTAGTCTGCAGTCCTGTCAGACTAAAATCTCTGACACGTATCAGGTGTGCACACGTAGACAGGTAGACACACACAAAGTCTGTCCCTCTCAAACACACACAGCCGCCGTAAACTGTCAGGCAGCTGTGGAAATGTGGTGATTTGTTCCTCCTGACAGACAGGAAATAAGGGAGTCGACCAAGGACCTCACTTCCTCTTAGACCTGACTAACCTGACGTCTATCGCACACTCCAACACACACATACATACACAGTGTCTTCTCCTCCATTCTCTAATACATATGCACACGCACACAATCCATCAGACACCCGAGTCTGTGCTGAGGCCTCCAAAATTCCAACTACTTGAATGTGTTATTAAATTTGATGTCTGTGGGCAAAGAAAGAACATATAAACAGTAACTTTACAGTTTAAAATAGCTCAAAATCCAAAAGGTTGCATGATGAAGTAACAGAGAGAGCTATAACTTCTCTGGTCACCACCAGAGACTTCTCTAGCACAAACTGCCTCTTAAAATATTATTATTCTAAGCTGCAACTACCAGTGGAAGATAATAAAAGCTTAAAACTGACGTAAGATTCGTAAGAGTGTCAGAGAAAGGTGGAAAATCCATGGTGAGGTTGTGCAGTGTGGACGATGATAATTAGTTAGATGAGGCTCCTAATTTACCCTCTCCTCATTACAACATGGTTAAGCAAATTTCCACATCCGCTTTAACTGTTTGACACTGATGAGAGAGAAGGACTTTGTGTGTATGCATGTGTGTGGGTGTGTGCACATTTGTAAAACTGCATGCTAGTCTATTTGATTTGGGTTTTGACATCACACTCAGAACTCTCCCAGCCCACAGCCCACCATCCGAATGTCCTATCTGTGACCTCAATTCACTTCAGCATGCCCAGTGGTCCAATCAGGATCAAGCTCTGGCTCAGTTGAGCCAATGACATGTGTCATATCAAACCTAATCACACTGATGGACCCACTAAGTGGGTCAGTGTGATGATGCAAGTCTTTGATTGGCCTAGTTGAGGCAGAAGAAAACTTGCAAATTTATGGTAAGAAGCTAAACTTTAGCAGGAGCTCTAAAATTTGTGACCTACTATTTATTTTTTAGACTAGAAACAAGTGCGACGGTTTAGCAGCTGGGATGCTTGAGCCACATTTTAATGCAATTACCTTGGGCAAGGTTAGCAATAATGACGACCAGCAGTATTTTTTTCATTGCACTTTGGCTACTTGTGGACCATTATCATTATCCACAATAGCAACTGGGAAAAAATCAATCTCCAAATATTATAAACCTAATGGTGCATATAGCTGTTGTTGTGTGAACCCCTTCTGACTTTGAACATTTTCATGTTTTACATTACATAGTCCTCTCTGATTTGAAAATCATGTTGAAGATCTCCAAAATGCACGGCTGCAAAAAGGCTGTTTTCAGCAGTCTCGACGCTGTCTGTTAGCAATATAGAATATGATTTACATTTTGAAACACACTGAACGTGACCCATCCTTGACTTCAGTCAGAATATAAAGTCTAGGATCCAGGCTCTGTCTGTATCCATGCTGGAAATGCGAATCAGTCAAACAGCTGTGGAGCAGAACCCACTCAGTGACAGGCAGGCAGTTGGGGGCTGAGGGATAACTTATGAATAAAGAAGGGAGGGTGGAGAGGTGAGCAGATGAGAGGTGGAGGAAAGCGTTGGGGGGGTGGAGGGGGGGACAGTAAAATGCTGCCGTCACTTAAACTCTAAAATGAAAGATCGATGAGCTTATTTAAATGTGCTCCCACAGACGAGAGTTGGCTCATATAAAGCCTCACATTTATGGGGAGGGGTGTGGGCATCGATTGACTGAGAGAAAGAGAGCGACGGAGGGAGAGGGACAGAGGGGGAGGAGGGAGGAGGGAGGAGGGAGGAGGGAGGAGGGAGGGAGAGGTTGGGAGAGATCAGGAGGATCAACCTTGGCTCATGAATTTCATCCTTTTCCTCCTAAAATAAAACGTCCTGATAAATGCTGGGGATAGAGGGATCGCAACCTGGAAAATCTACAGCCTTCGATTGACCGTCTGGCACAGCTTATCAAATCAATAGCCCCACTCCCCGCCACCACCCCCATCCCATATCTGTTTCACTGATTTCCAATTCACCCCCTATCCCCGACACACATACATGCAAACACAAGTGCCAGCCACCCTGAGGTACAGACATTTTGCAGCAGCATACCCCGCCCCCTCGAGCCAAGACAGCTGGAAGGGGTTGGTGGGTGTGAGGGTGGGGAATGGGGTGTATGCTAACTTGGGCGCTTGAGACCTTGACATTACAGGGAGAACGGAAGGAGCTGACTCTGCAGCCAGCACCATCCCTCCGTCTCCCACCTCCTCCTCAACACCCTGGAGGGAGGGAGGAAGAGGGAGAGTGTGACAACTGGGGGGGGTGGGGGGTGGGGGGGGGGAGCGAGTGGAGAGCAACTTTTGACACACACAGAGGTGTTGTCATACCATCATCATCGATTGAACTGCAGGCTCAGCTTCCTGAGTGACAAGCACGGTGCGCCGCATTCCCTCTACCCCTCCACTCCATCTTTTATTTTCGCCCCCTTTCCCTGCCACTCCCCTCTCCCCGCTCTGCTCCTTCTCTCACCACCTCCTTCTCCTCTTCACCACACTGCCTCCCTCCTCCTGACTCTTTCTCCCTCCTCACTCCTCCTCTACCTGTGCTCTCTTTCACACTCACGCAGGCACTTTCCTGCACTTGAACAGCCTGCATGTTCTGCGCATTCACAAATAGCTCACCCCCCACCTCTAACACACACACACACACACACACACACGCACAGGCATTCCTAAGACCCCCTCCTCCACATAACCCCAAGTCTCAGCCTTACATCCAGCCCACCGCACCATCTGTGACCCAGAGAGAACTGTGAGCCGACACCAGCCTGACCTTTAGTGTGCTTTTGTTTTGCCACTCTGACATGATCTTGTGAGGTACATGCACACATCCATAGACACACACACACACACACACACACAGAGGAACACACAAATATCCAGTTTCTCTCCATTATCATCTCTGTAACTACGAAAGGGGGAAAAAAAAGCCCATAAATGCATGTAACATGGCAACACACAATTTTCCCAGCAGTTCTGGTCATGAATCGATATCTCATCATATCTGTCTTCTTTCCGGTTGCTGTATTCAACAATTACTCCACACAGCAGCCTTCTGCAACCACAAGTCACACACAAATCTGGACCCATGCGACCACAACAGGGTCAACACTGGACTGATAGGATGCAACTTAAATTAATACACTACAGGCGGTTGCATGTGTCTATGTGTGCGTGCATTTGTGCCAAATCAAGAGCTGTAGTTAAGCAGGTCATTGACTAAGAGGGGGATTATTGATGCTTGGAAACTGTAACATCCCCCTGAAACACATCCTCAATACCTTAATCCTACAATCTATGCATCATCATAACAATAACAATAATTTACACATCCCCCTTATCTGTCTCTCTCACGCAGAGAGACAGTGTGACTTCATTTACAAAAAAAACATTACTACTGGCCTAATGAAAAACACCCCCCCCCCATTCCCCTCCCACAGGAACACAGACACATCCCAACTAATAAGCAAATGCCACACTTGGTCTAATAAATCACACCCTTGTTTCCAGTTTAGGAGTCGTTGTCTCACTTTTCCCTCGTTCACCATTGTTTTAGTGACAAATGAGTCAATATTAAGTATTTTCACATGATGCACTTACCCACACACAGCCTTTAAACACCTGATGTAGGCTATGAATTGATCTAACGTTACATGCTGTACTTATAACATATAGAAAAATAAAACAATATTGTTCAGTCCATCCTGACATTTGAACCCAGTGCTCCCGGGAGTAAAGCTCTTACCTTGGCCGTGCAACATGTGGCAGCTGCTGCTGAGAAGGAGCAGAAGAAAAAGCGGCAGACACCGGCTCCCACTCCGGGTCGCCCCCGTCCCCTTCATCTTCAGCTGGCTCCCTGCTGATGCAGATCCCTCCACGCGCTCCGGGGACCCCTCAGAGCAGCAAATTCCCGGTTTCATCATGCGGGAGAGAGAGGACCGACGGTGCCCGTGTCCGCTTGTGCTTTACTGCTGCAACTCTGCTCTGCGCACGAATGGGAAGAAGTCCGAGCAGAGAGGAGCGGGAATCGGCGATGGCACCTCCGCGCTTTCCCGCTGAGGCGAAGATCCGAGCTCCGGGAGTTCGCCGCTGTCCCCGTCGACAGGGTCCCCCGCTCTGACTTCCCGACTCCGATGTCCAAAACTCGGCAGGAGAACGAGGAGGGGGGTCGGCTCACCACCAGAGACTTTCCCTCACTAGTCTGGCTTCACGGCGTAACAGCAAGGTTGTCTCTGTCTGCTGTGACGGACTCCGCGTGTCTCTGCGTCCTGCGATACCTCATTTTCATTTGGATTGATCCGAGCAAGGAATTAATACATTTGAGTGTGTTTTAGACTGATCGGCTTATTCTCCGCTATCGACCTCAAATCCGCGCTTGTTTTGATGTCTTCATCGGGGATTTGTCCCGCGGATCATTTAGTTGTTTAGGCAGTGGTCGTATTAATGAAGAGGCAGTAAAAGGCGTAAATTATCAATCCATGCTTTGCCGTTGTGTGTGTGTATGTGTGTGTGTGTGTGCGCGCGCGCGCTCTAAAAATCAATTCAGTAATTGATTCCGTGAACACTCCTGCTTTCTGACTTCAAACAAACCGGACGGACCGCTTCGAGTGCGGTGATGGAGAAGCTGCAGTCCGTTATCTGAAGTTAAACAGCCTAATTAACTGTTAACCCGAGTGGTCGCGGGTCGAAATTCTCCCCCGCTCACCCAGAGCAGGACTCTCTCCTCGGATACCAGATAGGCTAACCTGCCGTAATGCGCCGCGTCTCGGATTACACGGAAAAAGGACACAACAGGTTAGCAAAAACCTAAAGCCGTTACAAGTTTCGCGGCTACACTTGCGAGTTTTTCTGCCGTCTTTTCCGTTAGTTAGCTAGCAGCAGGCAAAAAGTAACGGTCGCTTTGAACTGAGGAACGGCCGTTACAGAGACGGTAACGTTATGTTACTCTCACCGCTGCTACTGCGACACTGGAGCCTTTCGCTTTTTAACCGGTCCTCAACGGTCCTCCGAAACAGTCGGGAAAGAGGCGGTTAGTTCACAAAAACGTCTCATCGTCGTCCGTTCATACTCACGGGAGATTCGGCCCCCGGTTAGCGGCGTTTTTTGCCGTTTTGCTCCGTCTTGGCACCTTGTTGTGGCTTGGGGGAGCCGACTGAGGCGATGCGTCTCCCTCAACTGAACACCTGCCACCCTCCTCGACACGGAGTTGGGGGAGAGAGAGGGCTCTTGTTCAGCCTGATTCAAGCAGCTACTGAGTTTTTAGTCCTTTGAGAAAGCGAAAAGTCGACGGTTACGAGTCTGAATGCAGCCGACTTTTCCCACTAATACCCGCTTTTCTTGCCCACACTCTCCGTTAATCTCTCCCTCGATATCCCAAACTCACAAACTAAACTTCTATTCACTATCATCCGTTGTCGCTGATTGGTGGAGCCGAGTGCTCCCGCTGTTCCTATTGGGCAGTCCGAACCGGGGGGCGGGAAGCAATGCCAGCACTGAGAGTGTGGTGGACGGCGCCCCCAAACCCCCCACACAGAGAAACGTGTGTGGAAGAAGTTACTCAAGAAAGAAGATAGCCAGTCGACCATTTAAAGTATTTAGGGACTCACATTATTGGGCTTTTCTATTATATATTGCTTAATAGATAATTTGTGTGTGAAACAATTCAGGGAGGCAGAAGAAGGCACAGTGAGGAGACTATAGCCTGGGGATTTTTTCACCTTGCTTACTTCAAATAAATTTGATTATATTATTTAACTGAGGAAGAACTGTGGAGCACCACTCCTGGTCCAGCTACACACACACAAGCACTTTCTTCATGGCAAAATAACTGCTTGGAGCTATATCTTAGCACTAGTGATAACCTAGTTTCTTCCATGGTGAGGGTCATTAAATGGCACATTAATATTAAAGCCTACAACACAGTGACCTTATCTTTTATTGCCTCAATAAATCCTCAGAGGCAGACTTTCCATCCCCTGAGTGGCCAAATAGTCTCCCCATCTAGCTGTCCCCAACAAATTCTCCTCAAGCACCTTCACCTCGGCTCATCCATTTACGTATCTTTCCATCCAGGCTCTTTTGGCATTTGGCTTCCGACTGTCTGTTTCCAGCGAAGTGACTGTGATGCTGCTTGGAGTTTCCATGACAAGCTTCTGCTGCTCAGACAGCAGTGCCAAACCTCAGCAGTTGCTCTGGATTCCACATTAAAACACCAAAATACCCATCGTCCGCTTCAAAATGGCTGTAAGAATTATATCATAATTTATAGTGAAGGTTGACAAATTACTGGGTAAAGCCTCAACAAAAGAGTGGATAAACACAAGGAATGCAGATGCTTCATTTGAATTATAAGCTATGGTTGCCAGGACCCAAGTTTATCCAACTTCTAAAAGTGAAACTTTGGATTTCAGTGAAAGATGAAAGTGAAAATCTTTCACTCCTGTTCACAAACTGAAGAAGATCCTATGATGCAGAACATGTCCTGCACTGCATGTACAAAATATCACTGGGCATGACAAATAATGCATTTTTTGAAGCAATATGGGTAATTTAAATGTTATTTTGTGCTACCATTCGCATTTGATTTGAACATTGCAGTTAGTTTCCTATTTGTATATGTTCATTTCTGGGGAAATTATTAGGGATTTCACATAGATGGAAAAAAAAAACAATAAAACTAACAAACACACTGCTCCAAAAGATACCATTTACACTTTGCTATAAGAGAAGCTGCTTGATAACAGTGTCTTCTTACTCCTACTCTCATGACTGATCGTTCACGGCCATCTTCTCGACCCTGCTGACCATCTATGAGAGTTTGAGCTGACATTGTTCTTCACCACCATCATCCAAACTGTAAATGAACGAATAGCTTTAGGAAGAATGGTGCTCGTCATCCATCCAGTAAAGTTCCAGAGACAGCTTGAGGCGACCTAACCTGCTGTAGTGCCACCAGCAAGGGCTTTAATTGCTTTCTGTATGTCAGCCATCTTGCTGCCGGGGTCTTCACTATAATTTGCTTGACTGCACACCACAAAAAGTGCAACAACTCGCCTGTCAAACGTTGTATTTTCTCTGAGATTCTTTTACTCACCTGCAAGGTGCTTAAAATTCAACAGCCACACACCTGGCTGACCTGTCCCCCCCCCCCCCCCTGCCCACCCAGTGGTCTTTGCACCTTTGGACCTTGGCCTCCTTACCCCTGCCCTGTCACCCACCTCCTCCCATCTCCACACCAGGCAGGCAGCAACGTGTTTGGAAACGGTGTGAAGAAACTCTGGACATCTGCCAGTTGCTATGATACCATTACCAGTTTTACAACCTTAGTTTGCTGAGACACAACTATGCTTTTTGTCATTTTTGACTGTGTGTTTTTTGTTTTTTGTTTTTTGTTTTTTGTTTTTGGACCAGCTTTTTGTCCCACTTTGGCTGCTGCTCTTGCCCTTAACAAGGTATTTTGAAATGGAATACATTATCATGCTCTAAATACAATGATTACCCTTGTCACCTCTAACCTCCATTTTTGCTTTCATCAAAATGTTTCCGACTTGTTTCAGATTCCTGGTGCTACTCCTCTTCCTAACAGTTCAAATTTTTAATACAGCTGTTTCTCCTACTTTCCTCCAGTGTCTGTCCTGTTCCAGTGGAGGCAGGTCATGGATATTGCAGTAATGTTATGTGAATGAATGTAAGCAGCATTTTAACACACTTAGCTGCAGGGGAAAATATTCTGCAGAACTGGCCTGCATCATAAATTGAAGGAAGGCTGGAAATTCATAAAGGAAAATGTTCAAGGTAATAAGTATCTGTATTTCACCCCCTGGTGTAATGGGCTAGATTTCATTTGATAAAAACCCTGTAAAAAGAAATGCTGTGGATGGAAAGTTCTAAAATTTTGTTCAGTTATTCATAGGAGATACGTATCCCCAAACTGCCCAGTAACTATTTATAAAAAGGAACAACTCAACCAAAGCTAAAAACTGCAGAACCAAGGCTTAGTGATGTACTGCCTGTGTTAACTCTCACGATAATGAATGAGAAGCTGAAATTTTAGGGCGATCGCTTCGCCCGCCCAGTATCATAGATGGCATTAAGACTCATATTTTCTCTCAGACTGAAGATGTGTTTTCACTGAAGATTCACTGTGTTCATTGTTTTTAATCCAGAAATATACTTACTTAATTAATTCATTGATTTGATGTTTTACAGACAAATGTCACATGCTACAATACCTATCACTTGGCCATTATACAAATACACAACTAAACAGGAAAACTTACGCAGAACAATACAAAATACAAGCAACGTTCCCTTTAAAACAAGTCTACTATGTGCAAAATGTTTTAACTTTACATATTTCTTATGAACATGATAGTGGTGAGATCTTATTGAGTCCTTTTCTGCAATTTTAACTTGGCTGATAACTCATCTCATCTCATGAGATACTATTAAAAGCTCTGGAAAAACTGAGTGAGTGAACCTCGGATTTAAAATACAGTATTACAGATCTGTACGTGCTCTCAAGGTCAAATCTGAACCTCTGCGCTCCAACAAAATCCTTGATGTCCATACCCTTCGTCCTTAACAAGAACTCACAAGGGCATACACAGGTGATGGTGAAATAAATCCCAATAAATGTCAGTTTTAATAACACAAAATGTTTGGAAATGAAACCCACAGAAGCTTGGAACCATTTCTTCAAGCATGAATTTTTCCATAAGATTACTGAGTTCTTTTTGTAACATGTCCAGTACTTATTAGTCATTCAAGTCTATATAGTTCCCCTTTCGTCTCTCTACAGAAATGTGCCCACACACACACACACACACACACACGCAGTGGGTTATCTGGTTCCAATACATAAACTGAGAGCTCACCGGTTCTCAATCTGAAGCCAATTTAGCTTCCAATTACCTGTGTATCCAGTACAATTACCACTGCATTTTCTGCCCTCAATCCATCTATTGCTCGCTATCACCAAAGCATCCTGTTATGGCTTCGTACCCAGAGAAGGACACATATAATTACAAGCACACATCTCACACACACACACACACACACACACACACACACACACGCACACACACACATGCACACACATTTGTGCATACAATATGGATATCTAACCTGACATGTGCATGGACACCTATCTGAACTCATCTAGCTACATCTGCTCAGCAAATCTCTCTATCTCTATACTCTCACCCACCCGCCCACTGGTCCCACACACACACACACACACACACACACACACACACACACACACGCTCACAGTGGAGCGATTGAGATGACCTCCGCAGAGGGCCCTATGATCGGGCTGAACGATGACACCAATCTCTGTTATTCTCTCACAGGCAAACATTGGGACTGTCCCCTGTCTCTTTAACACCTGTTTGATTAGGCTAATGCCTTCTGTCCTGGCAATCAACACGGTCGTGCACGCACACACACACACCCAGACAGGCGCGCACACACATACAAGCGCATGCAGAGCTAATGAGCGGCTTCCTGCAGCTTGAGCTGTCATCGTGGTGGAGGGAGATAATGTCAATATTAACTGACCTGTCATAGCAGTGGAGTGCTGGGAGGATGCACACAATGGAAAAGTGGTTGCAGACAGAGAGAGCGAGCGAGAGAGATTTTAAAGCTGAGCAGTGGGACGCTGACTAACAGCATCAATTGTTTATTCTTGTTGCTTTAAGAACTCCTGTTCACATCAGCATGATGGCTGTTTTTTTTAAACCTGTTCTTTCACCATCATGTAATTGCTGCAGGCTGCTGGATGTGAATCAAGATTCAACACAGCATGGTACATGCTACACCTATTCAGAGCAGACTGCATAGATTCCATCAATATCACATACATCCTCTATTGTTCATAGGGACATAAAGGGACAATGTGATGGCCTTTGAGTTGAGGCTTTGGTTGTTGCCATAATGTGATGCTGTAGCTGTGCTGAATCTAAAGATGGTCATGCTGTGAAATGAGCTCTGTGTGAGTGTGTGTGTGTGTGTGTGTGTGTGTGTGTGTGTGTGTGTGTGTGTGTGTGTGTTTATATGTCTACTTATGCCTGTGTGTTTGTATGTATTTGTGAGTTATTTAGTCTCTTTCTTTCTTT